>NW_027186304.1:49727021-49764731 GCF_028583685.1 Petaurus breviceps papuanus | reverse complement strand
TGGACCTTATTTAGTCTGTAAGCCAAAAAATGGTCCTTATTTAGTCTATAAGCCAAAAAATGGTTTACCAGGAGAGTTAGGTGGATCATGTAGATACCAAAGGTGGAAAGCAGTCCTGAAAATGGGATGTAGGGTGTGTTTGGGCTGTAGAGTGTGTTCAGGGAAGACTGGTACCTCTGGTGTGAGGGCTTCCAAGGCTTTTTTTAAAGCTGCTTTTTCAAAAATCAGTGTACTCTGTTGTAGAATATATATCTTGCTTGGAGAAAAAAATAAGATGGTTTTTGGCTTTCTTGGCCATTTTTGCACCGATAAATCAATTGATAATAAAATTTTTCTTTGTATCTGTGTGTGTGTGTCATACATGTGCATCTATATAAATATCAATGACTTCTCATTTAGTCACTTTTGGTTGTCGGACTCGACTGCATTTGGGGTTTTCTTGGCAAAGATACTAGAGTGGTTTACCACTTTCTTCTCCATCTCATTTTACAGATGAGGAAACTGAGGCAAACAGGGTTAAGTGACTTGTCTAGTAAGTGTCTGAAGCTGAATTTGAACTCAGATCTTCCTCACTCCAGGCCCAGCACTCTAGTTGTTACACCCAGACCACTTAACAGGATCACAAACCTAGAGTTGTCAAGGTCTTTACAGATCATCTAGTTGAACTCCCTCATTTTACAGATGAAGAAACTGAGGCCCAGAGAAGCTAAGGGAGTTACCCAAGTTCATGCACTTAATAAGCTTTAGAGGTAGGATTTGAACCCAGGTCCTCAGACTCTAGATATACTGATCTTTTCCATAGTGGAAAAAAAGAAAAAGTTCAATTTAAAACCTTTGTAAATAAAGTTGATAGTTGCTATGTTAGATAATTTGTCTTCTCTAGTTATAATTTTTTTTAAATATTTAAATATAAACATTAATGGAATAGATGATTTCAGAATATTCTTAAACAGCAGGAACTATGTTCTTTACTCTTTATTCAAAACATTTTTGACCTTTGGTTTAAAAAAAGCTGTTGGCATTTAGTAAAAGTGGTTAATAATAATTAATAATAACTCATAACGTTATATAATGCCTTAAGGTTTACAGAGCTCTTTATATGCATTATCTAATTATAGTGGAGGAGACAGTGTAATGCAAAGTAACTTCATAGTTAATTCAATTCAGCAAATAATTAGAAGGTGACTAAATATGGGCTATACTAGGTTCTGAGAACCCAGAGAAAAATACGAAGGACTACCTGCTTTGGAGACATACATTTTACTATTGGATACAGCATATGCACTACTAAATAAATTTAAATTTATCTGAATTAATCTATTGAAATCAAAATTAATCCAATGAGGGAGAGAACTGACTCCAGGCATTTTTTTCTGGCTGCCCTCTGCCTGGAACACTCTTCCTTCTCTGCTCTTACTAATGACCTTCCTTGATTACTTAAAGTCCCAAATAAAATCCCACCTTCTACTCTTACAGCCGCTCTTACAGTCATTTCCCTCTTGCAATCACTTCCTGTTTATTCCATTTATAGCTTGCTTTGTATGTATTTATTTGCATGCTGTCTCCGCCATGAGATTGTAAGCTCCTTGAAGTCAGGGATTTTTTTTTTTACTCTCTTTGTATCCTCAGTGCTTATCGCAGTGCTGGTACATATATTGGTTTTTTTGTTCAGTTGTGCCTTATTCTTTGTGACTCTGCACCGCTTTTCATGGGGTTTTCTTGGCGAAGATCCTGGAGTGGTTTGCCATTTCTTTCTTTAGTGGATCACCTTTTTTCAGAACTCTCCACTATGACCTATCTGTCCTGCCAGCATGGCATAACTCATGGTTTCATTGATGTGTACAAGCCCATCCTGCCACAACAAGGTAGTGGTCCAGGAGTGGTCTGGTACACAGTAGGTGCTTAATAAATGTCTATTTAATCAGATTGGATACAGCAAAGATTAAATGGAGGAAAGTGGTACCTGAGCCGAGCCTTGAAGGAATTTAGGGGTTCTAAGAGGCAGAGGTGAGGGTATCTCTCTTACCAAGCACAGGGGCCATAGCCTGTGAAATAATAAAGAGGAACAAGCTACCCACCTCCTGATAGAGAAGTGATGAACTCAGAGCACAGCTTGAGCACGCATTTACATGCATACACATATGTATATATGTATGCACACGTGTGTGACTATATACATTCACACACATTGATACATGCATACATACATGTGTATGAGGAGAGAGGCAGAAAGCTTGCCAGTGAAGGAATTTGTGTTGCCTATATGTGTTTGTAACAGGATTTATAGAAAATGGGATTTTCTCGCTTTCTCAGGTGGTGGGAGGGAGAAAAGGCAGGTTTTCATTCATTGAAAAAAAAATAAATTTAAAAGCAGAATAGCAAAAGGGCAGGAAATATAATTAGGAGTTTGGGAAATAGCTCATAAGTCAGTTAGAGTGGAATCTAAAGTACATAAAGGAGAATATGTGAAGAGTCTGGAAATATTTAGTGGGAGGCAGATTGTAGAGAGCTTAAATGTTGAACAAAGGAATTATAAGTTTCTCCTTCCCAGAGAATAAGACAGAACCACTGCAAATTTTTTGAATAGGGGAGTGATGTAAATGTATCTGTGCTTTTGGTAGCTTTTTAGGGGATGGATTTGGGAACAGAGAGACTAGAAACCATTTCATAGGTCATTATGCTGGTATAGGTGTGAGGTGAAGAGAGCCTGACCCAAAGTACTTACTGTGTGAGCAGAGGAAAAAAGGGGGGATTCATGAGATGTTGGGGGGTAAGTAGGGTGGAAATACTCTTTTTTTTTTTTAAAGCAATTGGGGTTAAGTAACTTGCTCAAGGTTAGGTGTTTCTGGGTGGGTGCTAAGTGTCTGAGCCTGGGATTCGATCTCCAGGTCTTCTCAACACTGGAGCCGGTGCTCTTACTCGCTGTGCTACCTGGCCGCCCTGGATGGAAATACTCTTGATTCCAAAGTTATGAACTTGGATGACTGGAAGGATGGTGGTATTTTCAATAGAAATAGGGAAGGTTGGTTTGAAGGAAAATGTAAAAATTTATATTGAATATATTGAGATATAAAGTGAAATAAATGGAGTGATGGGGGGGGGCATTAGGGTATCATCGTGCACAGACAACTTGAGTTCAAATCCTAGCCCTGCTGCTTTTGTGAGGAAATAATTTTTTTTTTAAGCAATTGGTGTTAAGTAATTTGCTCAAGGTTATACGGCCAGTTAGTTTTTGTGTGGGTGCCAGGTATCTGAGGCCGGAACCGATCCTGGGTCTCCCGACGCCAGGGCTAGTGCTCTTACTCACTGTGCCACCTAGCCGCCCCTGAAGAAATAATTTTAATTCCCCAACTGTAAAAACAAGAGGTATTAGGCAATAGATGATCTAAATTTTCTCTCTCAATCCTATGAATCTTTATTGGACCCAGTCAGAATAAATAAAAATATTTTCATATATATTTATTATTTCAAGAATATAGACCATATATGTATATGTGTATATATATATATATATATATATATATATATACACACATATGTTAAAACATTCCTTTTGGTCAGGTAGGAGGAGACAGATATTCTTTTCAAGGAATAAATGTTCATTGTAATTACAGTTAATTTGGAAATAAGCAGTTTGCCAGATTAGTGGTGTCAAAATTCCAGTAGAAATGGGAGGCCCAAACCTTTTACATAAAAGCAGCTTCATGTTGATGTAGAAAACCACATATTAACATTACCTATATTGTATTGTGTTTTTATTTATTTTGTTAAATATTTCCCAGTTGACATTTCAGTCAGGTTTGGGCAGCACTCAGGAGTTTAATACTTCTGTTCTAAAGTAAGGTGTAGGGGGCAGCTAGGTGGTGCAGTGAGAGCTCAGGACCTGAGTTCAAATCCAGCCTCAGATACTTAATACTAGCTGGGTGACCTTGGTCAAGTCACTTAACCCCAGTTACCCTGCTTTCCCCCCTCCAAAAAGCAAATAAAATAAAATAAGGTGTATTGTCAAGTAGAACAAATATATCCTTTACAATCTTTTTTTTTTTTTAAGCAATTGGGGTTAAGTAACTTGCTCAAGGTTACATGGCCAGTTATTCACCTGGCCGCCCCAATCCTTTACAATCTTAACAGATAATTTTCAAAGTTAATTTTTTCTCCATAACACAAAGGGCATAAACTTCAGACCTGGTGGGTTTCAAATGATCAAAATCTGAATCAAACTAAGTTCTAGTAAGTGAGATTTTACTATTAAAAAAAATAGAACTGAACAAGTGTTATTTCTGTGTATATGACATAAAACACTCTTTTCCAGGAGAATCCGTGGAAGGTCTTCGAGAGAATGACTACCTTTTGATTCATTCCTGCCGGCAGTGGACAACCATCACTGCGCATAGCCTGGAGGAAGGTCACTATGTCATTGGGCCAAAGATAGAAATCCCAGTACATTATGCAGGTATGAAAATTCCTTCTTTTATGAAAACCATTAGGGGTGAAGAATGAGTACTTAATTTTTGCTTCCACAGTGAGAGAAGGGAGGAGGATCCGTGAGAACTCTTCCTTTGAGATGCCTTTGGACATTGGAGGATTACAATCAACACTTTTGATGGAGTTAGTTTTTTATTTCAAGCCTCCAATCCCAAAGTAGGGCATGTATGTAACTAATCTGGGAGTTTTGTTAGGTATTGTAACTGAAAATGTTGAAAGCGTAGCAAGTTTTCTTGGTTTCTGGGATCTTGAAAACAATATGGGAATCGAATCATTTTGATGGGAAGATCATTCTGCTGGTAGTGAGGAGACCTGGGTTCTGGTCCTGGCTCTTTCCCTTCCCTTATTACTTTGAGCAAGTCATTCCTTTCTCTGCCGAAGGAAGGAAGGAAACACACATTTACCAAGTGCCTATTTATATGCCAGGCACAGTGATAATCACTTTACAATTATTATCTTATTTGAACCTCCCAACAACTTTGGGAGATAGGTGCTGTATCCTATTTTACAGTTGAGGAAACTGAAGAAGACAGAGGTGGTAAGTGTCTGAAGTTGAATTTGAACTCAAGTCTTCCTAACTCTAGTCCCAGTGTACCTAGTAGCTTAGGGGAGTGAATTTTATGAATACAACATCTACAGTTCTTAGATTCTAATGCTTAATGCCCCCCTAACTGTCTATTTCTATATAAGAATCCATAAAATAAGCATTTTGGTTTAGCGGAAAGAAAACTGAATTTGGAGTTGATATTATCTCTCTTCTCCCTCTGGATACTTTAAAAAAAATAACTATAAAATGTTTAATTTAAAAACACTGACATGGGAATATATGAAGTAATTATTATAAGCTATTGTAAATGCTTCTAGTGAATTCTTTAGCTGGCAAGTTTGTTTTTTTAGAAAATTGTACTTGTTGGGGCGGCCACGTAGCACAGCGAGTAAGAGCACTGGCTTCAGTGTCGGGATGACCTGGGGATCAAATCCAGGCTCAGACACTCAGCACCACACCCAGCAATAACTGGCCATGTAACCTTCAGCAAGTTACTTAACCCCGATTGCTTAGGGGAGGCCAGGTGGCTCAGCGAGTAAGAGCACCGGCCCCAGTGTCGGGATGACCTGGGGATCGAATCCGGGCTCAGATACTTAGCACCACACCCAGAAATACCTGGCCGTGTAATCTTGAGCAAGTTACTTAACCCCAATTGCTTTACAAAAAATAAAAAGAAAGTAAGTAAATTGTACTTGTATATTTATCAGGGGACAGCTAGGTGGCATAGTGGGAAAAGTACCAGACCTGGTGTCAGGAAGACCTGAGTTCAAATCAAGTCTCAGCTACATGACCCAGGGCAAGTTACTTAAATCTGTTTCCTCATCTGTAAAATGAGCTGAAAAAGGAAATGACAAACCACTGCAGTATCTTTGCCAAGAAAACCCCAAATGAGGTCTTGAGGAATCAAACATCACTGAAATGATTGAACTAAACAGTGCTGGTATGATCCTCTGATATATGGTCAGACTTATAGCCTCAGGTGCTAAACACTTGTATCAAGTCATCACCAATTTTTTTTATAAAACAACCTGTATACATTTATATACATTCTAGCATCTTATAATTTTAACTATCCAACAAATCACTAAAATACAGAAACATATATCGTGAGAAACAAGAAATATACCTCATCCCTTCTTTATGGTACCAACTTAGCATGCCAAAGCATCAGTGCTCACCCACATCACTGAGGTCTGAGTGAAGTTCAAATGATATATGCAACATCCTATAAGCAATTACTTATAAAAAATGTCACAAATTCAAATCAGTTTACATAACACAATCAAATTACCTTCACTTAAACCCCTTCTCTATGTTTTTTTGCTACCCAACTAGCTGCCTTTGGGCATGACTGTGATTCTTGGCATGATGGCACACTCCGCTTTGTACTGGCCATCTTGTTTTGCTGAACAATAGGACAATGATGCCCCTGTTCTACACAATGACCAAACCACTTTGTGTTCCTCGTGTTGGACTCTCTGTCCTTGGACATCTCTGAGAAATCCTAGCTAAGAGGGGAGAGCTGTTTTTAAAATGGTCACAATACTTGTCTCAATTCCATCTCACTTTAAATTTTTGTAGCATTTTATTTAAAAAAATTTGGATGTGGAGTTATGGGACCTGGTTTCAAACCTCAGTTTTGACACTCTTCCCCTCACTTAACATCTCTGAGACTTAGTCACCTCTTCTGGAAGTATAGGGGACTTAGATTCATTGATATTTTGGGTCTCTTCTTGATCTAAGTTTGTGATTCTATGATCTGAAACTTGTTCTCAGATGTGTCAATATCAGTCACATCCCTGCCCATGTTCCTGCCCCCCCCCCCCAATCTAACTTAGGCAAAATATGATGTTGGTATGTTTGCACTCTTAGTAACAAAATACTAATAAAAGTGACAGATTGAAAAAGCAATAAAATATAATTAAAACTCGGTTTGGAAGAAAAGGTTAAAAAACAACCTTTTGATTCCAGTATTCTAATGAAGTAATTTTCTACTTGTACTTAAAGATTTTCCTTTCAAAGATTTCATTTTAGAGGTATAACCTATATCCAGGGCTAGGCTATAATCAAGGGACTATGAGAATTATTGTTTTTCTTGTTGTTGCTTACTTTTTTCCTTATTAAAGGTCTCTGGATTTATAAGATCCAGTTTTCTGTAATATTTTCTAAGAAAAAAAAAATCCAACCTTAATTTGTAACTGATTATTCCAAACTAGATCATGCTAACATTCTTCATGTTAATGCTGCACCATATAGCCCTATAACCTGTAACTGTACCTGTGTCCTGAATCTGCCTCTTTCCTCCACCTATCTGTTATGCTTTGACATAGGTCTACTAGCCCCTTATTAGCTGGTACTGCATCACTGAGAATCTCACACTTTCCTTTTAAGGGCATCATCTGCCCAGGAGGGAAGGAGCAAACTTGTAGGTCTTCTAGCTTGGAATTTGTTCCTCAGAAATACTGCTCTCAGGCTCAGGAGGGGGCTTCAAAAACCAGTAGGGAAAATGAGACTGCAGGAAATGCCTTAGTGACAAGTTTGGGCACCTACTGAAACTGGCACATCCATCTTACCAGCAGCTGTAAATGAGGCATAATCATTAAGACCTGACTGTTCTCCCTTTCAAGATAGTGTTTGAAGCTACAGAGGAAATGCATGCTGTTTTTCAAAGGTCTCCAAGCTCCTGTGGTTTTTTCTTGTATGGGAAAACCTGAGAAGAGAAGGATTATTTTGGCTAAAAGCACATGACTCCTCTGAGAATTGGTGTTAACCTTTTTTGATAACTATAATTGCTTGGGTTACAGAAAGTAGCAGAAAACACCCTGTAGTGAGTAGTCTTCCCCGAGTCCAATGCATCTAGCTTGCAACACTACCAGATTGTTTCTTAAACACTATTTTCATTCCATCACTCTCTTGCTCAGATATCTCAAGTGACTTCAGTCTCCTTGACATGAAGTGACCCCATCCTACTTCTAAATCCCCCCTTGTCTCTCTGTCCTACCACTCCCTTTACATTTTTCTCTCACTAAGATTTAACTTAATTAAACAAACATTTATTAAATGCTTATTACATGGGAGGCATTGTGGTAAATACCCAAGATACAAAGACAAAAACTGAAATAGTCCCAGATCCCAAATAACTTATCTTCTTTAGGGGTCTGAGGGAGTCATAGAATCAGATATTTAAAGGCAAAAGGGACCTTAGAGTTCACTTAATACAACTCTCTAATTTTCCAGATAAGAAAACTGAATCTTAGAAAGGTTTAGTGAGTTGTCTAAGGTTATACAGTTAGTAAGTAGCCAAGGTGGGATTTGAACTTCTTTCTACCATGTCATGAGAAATTGTCATTATTTTAAATAATTTTATCTATTTTATTCTGAACTTAAGAAATAAAACAAGCATTTACATAACATAGAATAAAAAAAGATGCTTGTATGTGAAATGGCAAATATATTATGTACAACTTGCTATTCCTTTTAAATTATTGTGTAACTTTTTTCCTTCCTTGCCTCTCCCTCAAGAGAGCTACCATTAGATGCAAATATATATATATATATATATATATATATATAGCCATTTTATACATTTATTTATTAGTGCTTTTTCTAGATACAGCTAGAAATTATAATGGGATAATATTTCTAAGGCCCTTAACGCAGAGGGCATGTAAATGTTCATTTCCTTCTTCCTTCCCCCATGCCATGGCAATAAGGAGATAAATAGCATGTAACACAAATAAAGAAAGATAAAATCATACAGAATGATTTTAAGAAAGAGAGAATGATTACAAATTGGTGGGGTGGGGTAGAATGCAGAAAATGTAGGAATGGCATTTCAGCTGAGCGTTGAGGGAAGGTGTGGATTTTAAAATGTACAGGTAAGAAGGGAGCACATTCTCACTATGGGGGCCACGTGTGTACTGAATAAAGGCATAAAGACAGAATGAACTGTCATATTCAGAAAATACTGCAGTTTGTTTGAAACAGGGAGTGTGTAAAAGAGAATAATGTGAAATAAGACTGGAGTGGTAGAAGGGAACCTTGTTTCAGAGGGCTTTAAGCTCCCTCCACTGAGAGCATTTAGTGACCCCAGATCATGCTGGGCATATTCCCGCTTCTGTATTTGATCATGCCATTCTCTCTGCCTCAAATGGATACCCTTTCTCTTTTCCTCTGCTTATTATCCTCAGGACCAAAGTTGTCTCACCTGCCCTGTGCAAAGCCTTTCCTAAATCCTCTTTAGCATTTATTGTCCATATTATTCAGTTGGCACTTTTGTGGTGTTGCATTCTTAGATATTTTTTCACGTCATTGTTGTATTTGCCCAACTAAACTGTAAACTTGGGGGGAGAGGGATCGGGTGTTACATATTTTTGAAGTTTTTAATTTAAATGGCAGAATTAAACTGCACATTTGAGCAGTACTATGCTTAAAGTAGTCACTCAGTAAATATTTGCCATTTTATACTCTGCTCCATATTCGATTTTCCTCCAAGATATAATAGTATTTTTAAAAATACTTTTTTTTTAAATCACTGAACATTAACAAAGAATTGAAAACAAAGTTGGTCCCCATTGAATGAGGAATGGCTAAGCAGTTTGTGGTATAAATAGAACTATGACCATGATGAATGCAGAGAAGCATATGAACATTTACATTATTTGATGCAGAGTGAAAGTAAGCAGAGCCAAGAAAAAAGAAGCACAAACGACTATGACAATGCAAGTGGAAAGAGCCATGAAACACTCAAAACTGGGCATTAACAAAATTACAAAGAGCAAACCTGACCCCCAAAGAAGAGCCATGAGATGTCTCCTTCCCCTGCTTTCCCCATTCTACTTCTTTGTAGAGGTGAGATGAGCGTGGAAGTGGTACATTGCATATTTGACTTTTCCAATGTATTGATTGGTTTACTGACCTTTTCTTCTCCCTTACTGTTAGCATTGTTTCTTTAAAAATATTCATAATATGGAATGGCTCTTTGTGAGGTGAGTAAGGATACTGGGAGAAACTATGGTGATATAAAAAACCCCAGAAATATCGATTAAAATGTATTAATTTAGCAAAAGCATTAAATATGTTTAATTGATAGTATCGTAAATATAGTTTGGTGCTTTAAAAAAATAGCTCTGTATCATTCTAAGGTGTTATAAAATGTTCCACATTACATTCTCCTTTTATCTTCACAAGAGACCTGTGAAGTTTTTCAGATGAGGAAGCTTAAGGTCAGAAAATTAAGTGATTTTTCCAGAATCACAAAGTTAGTCACTGTCAAAGTTAGGAGGACCTGGGTTTGAATCCTGCATCCAAGCCTAATGTTCTTTCCACCATACCTTGCTACTTATATTTATAAAGTACATTGTAATGGAAAGGATGCTAGATTAGGGGGCCAGAGGAGCTAAGTTATAAATTCCAGTTGTGCTTCTAAATGCCCATGTGATATTGGATTGTTCTCCTAACTCTCTGGACTCAGTTTCCTTATATGTAAAATGACAAGGTGGATGTGACGAGCTCTAAAATCTTTTCTAGGTTTAAGTATATAATTTCATGATGCCATAACAGAAAAAAATTCCCATTTGATAATGGCATAACTCCAAAAGGTCGACTTTTCTCTAGTTAAATCTGCTTTTATTTTAACCACACTCCATTTCAAAACTGTTTTAATGGTTGAAGAAACAGCTGGAAAGTAAAATAACAAGAATGTCTCGAGCTTTGGGTAAAACTCATGACTCTCCTAAGAATTTGTTAACCTTTCGAAATGACTGTAAAATCTGATTTTCTCTAAAAGAAATTTATGTGATATGTCTTATTTCTAAGACCTTCCAATTTGCAACTTCATACCTTGTGGGACCTCTGGCACCATCATTAGCAGTGGATTTATTTACTCCTTTTAATGTGAACCTCTTATAACTCGAAGTTTCAGAAAGCCCCTGGTTTTTTTGATTCAGTTGCCGTTGCTCACATCTTTACACAACACAATCAGGTAGTAAACTCAGGAAACCTTTTAGGGTCCTTGAGAGCTCTTCTAGTAGCCAGAATTTCTTGCAAGTGACCATAGTATCACATATTCTTAAGTGCATCTTTCCTTTCTTACAAGATTCCCATATTTACCTACAAGAAAAACTTTGACTCCATTCAACCACCATTTCTTTAAAAAAACAAAACAAACAATAACAATACTAACTATGCCGTGGAATGAAAAGGGGAAAATTGTAATATTGAATTTGAGAACTTATTTCATCTGTTTTGGGTGAGACAACAAATGACCTGTCCAGAAAGCAGCATTGACTTTTTTTTATAAGCTGTTTAACGTACTTCCAAGCAGGTATTTAATTCCTGAAATGTCTCTCTGGTAAGCTTTTTTATATCTTTCAATTGTCCTCATTTGTCAGCTTCTAAAGGTCAGAGATGCCCTCGTTTTAACTTAGCAGGCTTAATGTGATGCTGTGTGCCACGGGTGTTTAAGAGCCCCTGGTGAGATGGAAGAAGCTGATAGAGGGGTTAAATGCCAGCACATGATAATGATTAGTGGGCTTTTTGAACATTATTCTCTCCCAGATGGAATGTCAGACATGGAAAGGATTATGGCTTACTCCTAGTACTTGGCTTATGAACTGCTCAGCTTGAAACCCTTCAGTGGCTCTGTGTTGTCTTTGGGATAAAATATAAACTACCTCCTCAGCCTGCAATTTGATGGTTTGCTTATGATCCACTTTTCCTACTTTATTTATTTCATGTCACTCTCCTTTACAAACTTTGTGTCACATATGTGTCACATATTCCCCACATGTGAATGACTCGCAGGGTCATAGCCACGGAGGTGGAAAGAATTCTTAGAGGCCATGGAGGCCAACCTCCTAATTTTACAGATGAGGAAACTGAGACTGAGAGAAGTTAAGGGACTTGTCTATGCTTACATAGCCAGTGTCTGATGCGGAATTGGAACTCGGGTCTTTCAGATTCCAACCAAGCCCAGCAGCTCTCTATCCACTATGCCAACTACCTACCTTTAAAATTACTTTGTATTTATCTATCTACTTCTCTATGGACTTGTTTCCTTATGGTAGAATGTAAGCTCTCAAAGGACAAGAACTGTTTATCTTTGTTCTGGGTGTCCTCGGTGCCTAACACACAACAGCAACAGCTAAGGTAGCACTTTCAAGTTTCACAAAATGCTTTACACATAATTTTATTTGATCCTCATGGCAACTAATAAGGGAGGGTGCTATTTTCATTTTACAGATCGGGAGTTTGAGGTGACTTGCCTGTGGTCACAGAGCTATTAAGTATCTGAGGCAGGATTTGAATTTAGGAGTTAGTGATTTCAACTCTCAGATCACTTTAGAAAAATCATCTTATGGAGCCTTTGAGAGAGCAAACACTTCTTCAGCCCCACAGCTGTGAATCTTATCTTCCTTCAAGATTCAGTTCAGATGCCACCTATTCTGTATAGCCTTCCCTCATCCCTTCCAGCCTTCCCACCCTCCTCAGATTACCTTACATTGTCTTACCTGTATTGTCTAACATGGATTGTCTGCATGTTGTATCCTGAACTGTTTTGTTTCTTTGATTGTATCACCATTGCCCAGCATGGTGCTTTGTATTCAGTTAGTGTTTCAAAAATGTTCGTATTGAGCTGAATGAAAAGGAGAGGAGTCTTGAAATCTATAACCTAGAGATTGCTTTGCTAATAAAATTTAGAGAATATCAAACCCCAAACAAAACAAAACAGAAGAGATCTGTAGAGATCCATCAGGGCTTTCCCCTGCTTTGGGGAAGAACCACATCTCAGTTGCCAAGAGATAATACTATTTCAGATTTTAAAGCTTTTTTTTTTTTTGAAAAGTGAGACTTTAGAACAAAATCAGACGCTGTTATATGGTAGAAAGAACAGTGAGACTTGGAGTGAGGAGACAGAGATTCTAGCCCTGTCTTTGTTATTTATCAGCTGTGAAAAGGTGACCAAGTCATTTAAAACATCTGAGCAAATTTCTCGTTTATCAAAGTGTCAAAATACTCTTATTGTTTATGTCTTAGGGCATCTGGCAGGCTCGAACACGATAAGGTATATAGTGAGTGCTTTCCTAACCACAAAGGCCTATGTAATTGTAAACTGTTGTTATTATTGACAAGCACACCAAGTATTGCGTTCACCACCTGTATACAGCTGTCTCGTCGCTTTTGTGATTATTGACAACAGAAAATGAACCTCCAGTTTCAAGGGGGTAGTTTGGCTCTTTTCATTTGCGTGAGAAAAATTCATTGATTCACATTACAAATTCAGAATCATCTGGGCAGAAATTTACCTTTTTCTCTTATGTCATTGAAGAGGGGATTTGGTAAACAAATGAATAAATAACTTCCTGGAAGTGTTGGACATTTTTAAACCACCTGTGAGGGTCTGCTGTTTCTAAGAACTTCAGATATTCATTTTTAAAAATTTTTCTAATTGCAAATAAATCTCTGTCCACTAATACAGACCCAGCTACTTCTGCCCCCTTTTCCACTCATGCTCCTCCCCCCCCAAAAAAAACCTTTTTGTTAGCAGTTCATTCACATTATCACAGAGGCAGCCTACTGTGTGGTAGATAGGAAAGATTTAAGAAAGGAAGACCAGGGTTCAAATCCTGTCTCTGACCCATGGCAAGTTCCTATCTTCTTTCAGCTTCGTTTTCTTCCTCTATAAAGTGGAGCTAATAGTGCCTGTTAACTCCTCCTTCACAGGCTGTTGTGAGAAGAAAATGATATACGCTACATATAAAGGGCTTTGCAAACTTTAACATTGTTGTTCATTTATTTTTAGTTGTCTCCGACTTTTTGTGACTCCATTTGTGGTTTTCTTGGCAAAGATACCGGAGTGCTTTGTCATTTCCTCCTCCAGCTCATTTTACAGAAGAGGAAACTGAGACTAATAGGATTAAGTGACTTGTCCAGGGTCACACAACTAGTAAGTGTCCAAGGCTGGATTTGAAGTCATGGAGGTGAGTCTTTCTGACTCCAGATCTGGCACTCTGTACATTGCACCACCTAGCTGCTTCTAAAATTTAAAGAGATTTGTCATCATTATCATCATGCGTACTTAAGAATAATTAAACTGTATCCATTTAAAAAGATTTTGAAATTTCTTTTTTTTTTTTTTTTGCCAGTTTAGACTGTGTGAGGCATTCAAATCAGTGAGACTTTCCTGAAATTCCATTTATGATTAAGAACCATTTACTCAAACTCAAGGACTGAGCCACATGGTTTCAGGAGACCTGAACTCAACTTGAAATTGTACTGGGAAGACAGTACTGACTTAAAAGTCCTGTAATTGATATTGATCCTGAAGTCACTAACTGTGCCCTCAGAAAGATGGAAAATTTCTTTCCATTCTGGCAAAACAGCTTTTGAAGTTTGGATAAAAAGTTTCTCAGTGTGACAAGTAATTGATACCAAAAGCAAAAATCTGTTCAGTCAGCGTGGCATTCTTTGCTACCCGCAGAGAAACCACTCAAGAAAAATTGGCATTAATACCTAGGAAAGTGATTGCTCCCTTGCTCCGTAATTTTATTTTTCAATTTAGATAAAAGGTATTGTAAATGAAGTGTATCCAAACCTTCCAGAGAAGTTTGGCTACCAAAAGTGCAGAGATTTGCTTTTACAAGTCTGGAATAGAAGTCAGATTTCTCAATTTTGCTATCATTCCTGTCATCAGCCTTTTGTTAGGCTTCTAACACTGCTCACTTGAGGGTGGGAGAAATTAGGCAGAAAAGATTTGCTTCAAGAATCAAATTTTAAGAAATCATTATTTTTTAAGAAACTTCAATTTCTTTATAAATTCTGGTGCTTCTGATATTGATTCTCTTTCCTTTAGCTGTTATTGATACAATTTTTTTTCTTCTTAGTCTTGAAGTGACTGGGTGAGCCTTCTGGATTGTTAGCGCCTTGAGTACAGAATCCATGCCCTGTTTATACTTTAACATCATTTATCCCCTCCCATACCTAGCACCGAACTATATACACATAGTAGTTGGCATTTCCTTGAGTGTCAGTTGAATAGTGCTGGGCCTAGAGTCAGGAAGACCTGAGTTCAAATACAGCTTCTGACACTTAACTAGTTATGTGACCCTAGACAAGTCACTTAATCCTTTTTGCCTCAGTTT
Organism: Petaurus breviceps papuanus; assembly: GCF_028583685.1. NCBI lineage: Eukaryota > Metazoa > Chordata > Mammalia > Diprotodontia > Petauridae > Petaurus > Petaurus breviceps. The sequence continues at coordinate 49,749,557 of NW_027186304.1, read as the reverse complement.
CCTTATCTGTCAGATGAGCTGGAGAAGAAAAGGGCAAACAAACCACACCAGTATCTTTGCCAAGAAACTCTAAACGGGGTTACGAAAAGTCAGACACTACTGAACAACAACAAAACTCCCTTTCTCTCCTAGCTGTTTTATTCTTCAGTATTTTAAGGATCTGTGAAGCCACTTCAAGTCTTAAGAGGGTAAATGACATATAAGTACAGTGAGGGTAAAAAAAAGTTGTTTTTCCCTTCCTTTTGCGCAATCCATGGGGCTCTTCAGCAAGCACCTGGGTTCTTAAGGCGGTGGCTGTTTTTAAAACGTGGGATATGCAATGTCTGTCTCTCGGGCAAAATTATAGTAATGCAGCATCTAACATAACCTTGGATTGTAATTACAGAACAAAAGGAAATGTTGAAACAAGCTAATTTTATTCTCTTGGGTTGTGAGTTTAATTAGCATGAATCATCCATTTTCAAAAGTAACTACTAGTGTTGAACAAGGCTTTGTATGAGTATTTTGCCTATTACGTAGTACAAAGTTTATGTAGTAAAAGGCAAATACCAACACTTTCTTAAAGATCTAAACAGAAGGTTGATGACCTCCTACCTGTAGGGACAATTACTTTTAAAATCACATTTCATATTTGTAGAACTTTTCATTTATTTGCATATCTATCTAGTAAACTCTTTGAGAGCTGGGACTCAATCCTATTTCTTTGAATTTTCCTTGGGGCCTTGTGTGGTACCATATATAGTAGGTGCTTAATAAATGTTCGAATAAATGCAGTTCCTTGGATAACATTGAAGTTTACAGATCTAGTAACTCATAACAGTAATAGCTGCTGTATGTAACACAGGAGGTGCTTAATAAATGATTTTTGATTGAAATATATCCACACATTTGATTCTGTGAAGGCAGTCAACAACAGGCATTTTTTATTTTTTTTTTTTTTTGCCTTTTGGAGGGCAATTGGGGTTAAGTAACTTGCCCAAGGTTACACGGCTAGTTTATTTTTGTGTGTGTGTGTGTGTGTGGGTGTTAAGTGTCTGAGGCTGGAATCGAACTTGGGTCTGCGGGGCTGGTGCTTTACTCACTGCGCCACCTAGCCGCCCCTACAACAGGCATTTACTAAGCATCTACTTTGTGCCAGGCACTGAACTAAGCAGCTGGAAGTATTTGTAGTATAAATGTTAATAGCTCAAATTCACTTTTGAGAAAAATCCAGGTGCAGCTAATTGTGATTTGCCTGGGGTCACAAAGTTAGTAAGTGACAGCCTAGACTCTAACCCAGATTGGAGAATGAATGAATGCAACAAAAAACACGAGTTTGAATTTAACTGTGTGTATGTATGTGTGTGACGTAAGTTGTCTTCATTTCTACTGTCTTTTGGACACTTTTGCCTACATATATCTCAAAGTGGTCCCTGCAGCCACCCAATGCACCCCCCCCCCAAAAAAAAACAACAACAAAGGAAAAAGATCTGTATGTACAGAAATATTCATAGCACCTCTTTCTGTGGTGGCAAAGAACTGTCATCAAAGGGATTCCCATCAGTTGGGGAAATGAGTGAACAGATTATGGTGCATAAATCTAATAGAATACTGCAGTGCAGAATGTAACAAATGGACAGTTCCTGAGAAACCTAGAAGGACTCGTATGAACTGCTGCCGTGTGAGGTGAGTAGAACCAGGAAAACAGTTTATAATATAACAACATTGTAAAAGCAAACAACTTTGAAAGACCTAAGAACTCTGATCCACCATGATTCTAGAAGGTTCATGATGGAGAATGATCTCTTGACAGATGATGGACTAACTATGCAGAATGAGACACATTTCTGGACGTGGCCAATGTTTTTGCTTGACTATACATATTTGTTATAACTTTATTTTCTTCCTTTTTTTCTCATAGGGAAGGGGAGATGAGAGAGAAATTTTTCTCTTTAAACCCAGTGGGGTCACAATTAAACTGCATATCCCTCTGTATGTTTTTTTTTCCCCCAGAGGCTAATGTAATATGCCATATTTCCAAGACACTTAGAGCCTGTCATTTATGTTTTAATTTTTTACATTATTCCTCATTTGTTCTCTCAGTCCCTGCAGAGCATACTGAATCAATAAATGGGAAAATCCAGAACCTAGAGGTCTAAAATAACTCTGTAATGGAACAAAGAGTAAATATGAACCTTGATTTGCCATTTCCCCTTGATTTCTTCTCCAGTAATGCTAGCACAGTGCCCCTCCTGAGGGCCTGCAAAAGGGGCCACCCCAGCTCAAGTCTAGCTCAATCCATGGGGGTGATATAATTAAAATCAGATGGAGCCTATGAACAAGCTGCTGTGACCTACACTGCTAGTGAAATGTTTATCTCATTGGCAGAAAGGGGCTTGTTTAATCTGGGAATTCACCTTTCTCACTTATCTTATCCATCTGAGTAACTAATTGGAGCTTTAAAGAGTTAACATTTTGCTTTTCAGTACTCCTTTGAGCTAAAGATAGTCTCAGTTGTTTCTCTTCACACAGAATGGACTTAATGAGAACTCACAGGGATAGACTGCTTTAAGTAAGTTATTTTCCTTCACTGTTAGGAATATCATGCCCTCATAATAATATTTCTTGGGTACTGGAGTCATCTGGCTTAATGACTCACCAAACAGTGAAGGTGTATACTCAGTTCCTGGTAAGCTGCTTACCTGTTGGAGTGGCTCTCCCAGCATGCTCTGAAGCAGAACACATAGTAAGTATGATTCATACACTCTAACATATTGATTTTGTGGGATGTTCACTGTATGATAACTTCAGCTTGTTGGAACTGGTGTATTAATCATGGAACTTGTCCTTGTTAGGCTTACCTTCCTTGTTAGCATCTTATTAAGAGTATGGCCAGCTAAATAGAATTTTAGTCTACAGAACTTTAAAGAAAGTGCGGATAAATTACATGTAAGGTACATTTGAAAGATCTCATTCCTCCGTGACTTGGATTCATCTTTCTCTTGGCCCCAGAGCCTACTGTTCAAGGCTAAATACATCTTCCATCATCCATCTTTCCTTCTCAGTTGGCTCTTTCTTTCAACACCTCTCACTATTTTCCTAGTTACTTAAACTCAAAAACAAGAATATCTCTTCTTAAAAAAGGTTTTAATATTTTAACATTAATGTTTTAATCTTTAAATATCTTAATTTTTAAAAAATCCCCATGCATCCATTCTGCTGCCAATTCTTAAGGATTCTGCCTTCAAAGCATTTTTCTTATCTTTCTCCTCTTTTTAATTTTCAAGGCCATTGTAATTTAGAGTAATCTCCCTGCCTCTATTTTCATTCACTTGTGGAATTCTTATATGCAGAAAGTACTAGGCACTCTGGGAGCTCTAATTAATTAGGACACAGTCCCTCTCTTCCCAAAGCTTATTACATTTTTATGTAATTAAAAAAAAACCCTGCTTATCCACCTTTGGTGTCCACCTGGCACTCGGCTTTCACATCTGGCTCCAAGAAACTGTAGTGTACACAGTAGCTACAGCCTGGTAAACTGTTTCAGTAGATGGGCTAAACCAGGTTGAGGGTAACTGATGGATAGGCCTCAAACCAGTTAGTCAGTTAGGAGGCTGTCCACCCCCAGCATGTGAAGACTTCCCATGGCAGAGTGGGCAAATGAGAACAGTTTGTTCCAATGGCCACTAAAACTACTGAAGCAGGTGCTGTGGAGCGCTTAGAGCTTGGTCAGACATTGAAGAAACGAAGGTCGTTCACTGCATCCTGGGCCATCACCAGTCTTGACTTTTGTCTTGTCATTGGACTTCAGTGACTCTAGAAGAGAGAGTGAGGCTGAAAACTGCAGCTCTGCCTTGCTGAAATCCAACTCCTGCTCATGTCGGGCTGTCACCCCGTGATGTCATGGGTCCTCTTCAAAAATGGACAAACAACAACATAAACAGCAACATTTTTATAGGAGAGGGAAGTCATACAGGGATACAGCCCTTCTCACCTCCATCTTAAATAATCTCTCTCTTCCTTTAAGAAGAAGCTTTAGCATCACCTCCTTGCACCAAGATTTTTCTGAGCCTCCAATTTCTAGTGCCTTCCCTCCCAAAGTACCATGTATTTGTGTGTGTGTGTGTGTGTGTGTGTGTGTGTGTGTGTGTGTGTGTAGCCTCAATCCCTACGTATTCAGTATTTTCTTCAAGAACATGTTCAAAATTAATCATTGATTAAATTACAAGTTGGTTCTTTATCATTTTGGAATATTTCCTACATAGAAATGTTCCATTAGGTGTTGCTAAATTTTTGGATTTGTAAGCTTTATATTTTGTTATAACTTTCCTGCCTCTACCTCCATAGCATACAAAGATATTACATATCTCACATATACACATACACACCAAATAAAAATGTACTTTCTTCATATATATCAAGAATATACACAGTATACAAAGTACATATATACATGTATTTATACATATATAGACACAATAACATTTAAAACACAGGGACACTGGAGAAATGTAGATATATCTCATTTATATACATACATGAAATCTATTATATACAAACATATACACATATGTGTGCATATATACATACACGCATAATATACATGTAGAGAGATACATGCACATAGTATCTAAAGTCCTAACTATCAAAACTCAAAGTTGCACTGAGACTTTTGGGATATCTTATATGTGCATGTGGAATATAAGCTTTTTCATTTTTAAAATATTTGTACACTTAGTATAGAAAGTATACTATTTGTATACTTAATACCTAGCATGGTTCCAGTACTTAATAAATGCAGATTGATAATACAAAATAGAATGATATATTCCCAAGAGAGATGCAGACAACTCCTCCTTCCAATTGATTCCCTACATTAGTCTGATCAATCTTTTTTAAGCATGGTTGTGATTATGTCAGCCCTTAGATAAGAACTTTCAGTGTTTTCCGAATTAATGAAAGCTGCTTGTACAGATTAATGGTGAGCAGGGTTAACTTGCCATTGTTGACCCCACCTAGCTGCTCACCTCTTCTCACACAAGGCAAGTTATTGTTGAGAGTCACTGTTAGATTCCTGTTTTTGAGTACTTATAAAACTGGAAAATTGGAGGTCTCCTGTAGTGGCGTATCTGTTTTTCTGTGTAGGTCTGTAATCTGTGTGAATAAGTGTGTCTCCCTCAGAAGATGGCTATGGAACAATGTTTCATGTCTTGTTTCCTTGGAGATCAGAGTATTCTGGGTAGAGAGAGTGAGAATCACAGCATCATTGATTTAGAGCCAGAGTGGCCCTTAGAGACCATCAACTCAGACCCCTTCATTTTATGGAATAGGAATTGAAGTCAGGACAGATTAAATGAATGGCATATTGGGGTCATATAGCTAGTAAGTGTCTGAGGTGCAGTTTGAATCTAGGTCTTCCTGATTCACAAGTCCAGAACTCTGTTGTTTATGCCATGTTTGATTTTTGTTAATCAAAAAAGAATTGTATGTATCTGTTTTTTAGCACTTAAATTTAAGCCTTACACAATTAATATTGGTGATCAGTTTCTATCATTGCCAGAATTGAGCCTGACCAGAAACCCTCACTTTTGAGGTAAAAAGCATTTATTCCTCCTCCCCTACCAAAAATTTGATATCAAAGGAGGTTTTCTAGTAGAACAAACTATTTTCCAAATGGACAATATTTGAGCTGTTTGTGAATTAAAAAAAAAAATTGATGTCAAGTTGGTTTTTCAGATACAAGCCATTTTTCAAATGCATGGTGTTTGAACTGGCTGTGAATTAACATTGTCCAGTGACGCACATTTTATGGGACTGCAAATAGTTCAGTCTCTTATTTTGTAATTATCAAGTGGGGGCACAAAGGCAGTCTCCTTACTTCCAACTCCAGCTCCAATCTTAAAAATTGTTTCAGGTCCCATTATCTCTTCAAGTAGAATTAAAATATTGAGTTTCTACTGAATACTCAGAATAAACAGATGAAAGGAACCTCAGGGGTATTGTCAAGCCCCACCTGTATGCTTCAGTGTAGAATTTGCATCTAAATAACTTGGCTCCCTAAATGATCTCCACTTGGAATTGGAAACAGGAAAGGAGTGGAAGAGCAGGTTAGAGATGGGTTAGGAGTTATGTTCTTTTTTTTTTTTGCTTTTTGGAGAGTAATTGGGGTTAAGTGACTTACCCAAAGTAACACGGCTAGTAATTGTGTCAAGTGTCTGAGGCCAGATTTGAACTCAGGTCCTCCTGACTCCAGGGCCAGTGCTCTATTCACTGCACCACCTAGCCGCCCCTGGAGTCATGTTCTTGTAGGACCTTGGCCTAGTTGCCTAATCTTCCCATGCATATTTCCCACACAAAATGGAAATAATAAATAAATACTATTTGCTATGAAGTGTTCCAAGGTCTCCAACAGGAAAGACCTCATGATGTGTGAATAGGAGAAGGAACAAAAGTAAGACATCAACATCTCTATCTAGTTTGTGAAGCCATTTCTGGTTGTCACGTTTCTCTACCTATTAATCCTGCCTAGTCTCCTTATATGGTGCTTTTAATAAAAACTTTATTTGTCTTCGTAAAATGGTTGTTGAGATTTTCTTTGCTTACAGAAGAAGCTGTCATACATCTACTCTTGGGGCCAAGGAGAGGATGTCGACTTCAGCACTGGGGCCAAGATTCTTCAGAAAACTGGAAGAAAATTGTGTTAATAGTAGAGAGAGAGCACTTATATAATGCTTTAAGATTTGCAGAAGTCCTTTACAAATGTTATTTTGTCTTTACAACAAGCCTTGGAGGTAAACACTGTCATCCCCATTTTATAAATGGGGAAACTGAGGTAGAGGTTAAGTGATTTGCCAAGAGTAACTAACAGCTAGTACAAGTCTCAGGAAGGGTTGAATTCAGTTCTTCCTGATTCCAGGTTTAGCTTCATCATCCCTTGTGCCACCTACCTCGTCTAGAAAATAATAGTTATAGAGGAAAGAGAGTAAGACAAGTAGATTTATTCTTAAGGGAAAAAAATACGAAGAAAAAGGACAGTACCCAGAATAGAGAATCATTTAAAGTTCAGGATTCCCAAGGAACTAGAGAAAAGAAACAATTTGTCCTTAATGTGGTATAATGGAAAGAGGTTCTGGAATGATAGGATCTGGGTTCAAAACCTGTCCCTGCTGCTTTACTACCCATGTCACCCTTCATAAGCCACACAATACCCTGGTCCCCAGTTTTTTCATCTGCAATATGAAAGAGTTAGACTAGAGGGCTGCCAAAGTTCCTTTGACCTCCAGGTTGAAAATCTGAAGACTGAGCAGCCCATGAGCTGTAGGAACAAACATAAATTACTTAATTACAAAAATAAATTAGTTTCCCCTTAAAGACCAGTACTTAAATGTTTTCTGTTAACTCCACACCTTTGGATTCTAGGATTTTCTCAGTTCTTGCTTCTTCACCTGCTTGAGTGATCCTGTGAGGAATATTTGCTGTTATCATCCTCAAAGAGGAAATCCAAAGAAACTATTTGTAGCAAAACCATTGTTTTTCCTTGTTCAGATTAGCATCTCATGTAAAACTGTACAATGGCTGTGCACTTATATCTAGAACAGGTTCAAATTTTCTTAGATTGCAGTTGTTGAAATCTCATTGAGACTGCATAGAGGAGCCATTGAGGGAATTAGAGTAGGCTTAGCAGGGTAGCAAGCAAGCGAACAGCTATTCAACAGATATCTATTTGCTGAAGATAATAGATCTGGCTCTAAATAGGAGATGAAACCAAATAGGAGATGGTCTTACAATACAAAAAATTCACTTTTCCTTTGGATTTGGTTTTTAGAATTGGTTTTCTAGAAAGCAATCCAATCTTAAAACCCAAACTTAATTTCTGTGCCTGGAATGTTTGAAATGTGGAAGATATTAAGGGAATTAATATTAAATTAAATATCCTAAATAAGCCACTAATCATCCTTTTGTTTTGTCCCTCATTTCTCTTAAGATGTGGATTAGTGTTTTCTGTTCAGTTTATAGCATTGGCCAATGTCTAAATAAATCTCCTGTTATTGGAAGGGACTTAATGAATGCTGATTAAAGTACAGACCCAGCTATGTGCTTCTCAGTATCTGTGGCCATCGATCCACAATTTATAAAAGAAACCAGCTTGTAGGCATTATCTTTAAAACTGAAAATATAGTCCATTGATCCATTTTTAGTTCTTACATTATCTACATCCTGCTCAGAGTGACTTGTTTGTAACTAGACTAATGAAGAAATGTGTGTTTGTTTATGTTCCCACTCACCCTTTTCCTCTTCATACTTGTTTTGTGTGGTCGGAATTTACATATAATGTGATTAAGGGAAATAAAAAATGAGCGAAGTTATATGTTGCAGCTTAAATCAACTTGAATATCAAATACTTTTGCTTATGTAAAAAAAACTGAAAGTTTCTAGCTGTAGACTGGATCTTTATGTATTTAGTATTTTCTACAAGAACATGTTTAAAATGAAGTCATTTTTAAAATTACCAGCTCTTTATCATCTTGGAAATTTTCCTGCATAGAAACATTCTTTAGGATGTTGCTGATTTGGGGAGTCCATAGGCTTTTATACTTTGTTCCAGCCTTTCTACTTCTCCACATTCCTTCTCCTGCCTGCACCAGGACCCCCAGTTAGAGATCATATACAGGCCCTGAGAAAAGTCTCACTTTCTTCTATAAAAAGCCTTTCCTGATCCCCCTTAATACTAGTGCCTTTCCCCTGAAATGACTCTCAGTTTCTGCTGTGTACATCTTATTGGCACAAGGTTTTTGGTTTTTTCCTCCCTGTTGCCTCTCCTATTAACTGTAAGCTCCTTTGAGAGTCTTTCTGTGTATGCTTGGCACATAGTAGGTTCTTAAGGCTTGGTGAGTGCATTGTAAGCAGTGTCATCTTTCTCTACAAGAGGGGCTTGGAATGGAGTACTGTTTAGTAGCCCTGCCATCCTTCTCATTTTGGGCACAGCCCACTTAGGTTTGACTGTGATGTAATCTATCAAATGTAAAGAGAATGAATTTTATTATAATGGGCACTTGCCAGCACAATGTATGTCACTTAGTGGGATAAGTCACTGACCTGAGATAATTTATTCTTGCTTCCGGAAAACTCACCTTAAAAAAAAGAGGAAGGAAGAGAAGGAGGGAGGGATGGAGAGAGAAAATTATATAAAACAGAAATCAGCAGGGCCATATGCAATCCTTGTTTTCTTTCCTTTGTATATAGAAATAATCATTTTTGTTGGTTTGTCAAGTTTAAAATAATAATTTTTAAAAATTTATTGAACAAAAACTCACCTGAAGAATTTAAGGAAATACTATAAATAATACATAAAAACAAGGGGGTAGAGTGGGTTGTCATTTCTGAACACAAGATGCAAAATGTTGGCTAGCTGCCCAGGAATGGACTTTGATTGCTGTGACCTCACTTAGCATTAAACATAGTGTCACTTCTGTAGCCTCTGCTTTAAAATTCCCTTCTCTCAATGCATACTATGCTTGAAGTACCCGATAGGAAATGTGTAGTGTGACCAACAAGTTCTGTTTCCTCTCCATGGAAACCAAAGCCCTGGGAACCCAATCTGTTCCTTAGTGTTGCTTAATAAAGCAGCCACATCACATTGTAGGTCTTAAGCACTGAAAGCTACCAATCACGGTTATTGGCAAAATGAAGACCATAATTATATGTTTCATAAACAATGTACGTTGTGTGTATAGCTTATTCTGGATTTCTCACTTTACTAATAATCACAAACCACAGCTTTGTGAATAAGACTAACAAATAGAACATTAAACCATTTTTTAAATTGGCATTCATCAGGGGGAATCTGGACTGCATAAAAATAATAGATAGAAAAATTGTCAAGTTTATGTGTTTTTGAAGGTTCAGATAATTTAGTAATGGGGTAGCACAGGGCCATAAGAATTGAGTCATTGGCAAGTTCAGTTGGGGTAGCTAGATGGTGGAGTGCCTAGAGTGCTGGACTTGGAGACAGGAAGACTCATCTTCCTGAGTTCAGATCTGTCCCCAGACATTTGTTTGCTATGTGACCTTGGGAAGTTATTTAACCCTGTTTGCCTCAGTTTCCTCATCTGAAAAATGAACTGGAGAAGGAAATGGCAAAATATTCTAGTGTCTTTGACAAGAAAACACCAAATAGGGTCATGAAGAGCTGGACCTGACTGAAAACAACCAAACAACAAATGTGGTCAGCTAGGGAGTGTTTCATGGCAGTATTCGTATTGTGGAATATTTCCTTGTCGAATTAAATTTTTATGTAGGCTATTTTAAAGATCGACATCTCACCAAGTTCAAATCTGGCCTCAGACGCTAGCTAGGTGATACTGGGCAAGTACTTGGAAAGTACTTAGGCTTTTCATTTCTCAGGGTCTATTCTGGGAAATTAAGCAGGAAGACAAAATTGCCTGAATTTTTTTCTTATATCCTCCCTAATCCAAAGTCAGATGTCAAATAAAAGTGTATTGTGTCAAAATGACTTCTTATCAGCAAAGAAATTGGAATAACTTTGAGAAATTAGGCATGGCATGGTGTAAAACTCTATGTAGCACATGGTTCACATGGAAACTCTAAAATTCTGTGGATTGGAGTGACTTTTGATGAGGTGTGTTCATGATAGCACATCTGTAGGGTGTTATCATTACCGTAAGCAAATTTATGAAAGTCCCTAGGAGATAAAATATGAAAAGATCTTACTATAAACCCTTCTTTTTAGTGATGTGGGATCTCAGTACAGGTGCCATTGGCTGTCATTGTGTATCTCCAGTCCTATGCTTAACACAACAGACACAATAAATGGTGATTGATTGGGCTTCAGTGCATCGTTATTCACTTAGAAGGCAGCTGGTTTGGGAATCAAGAGACCAGATTTGAATCCTGACTGACACTTAATAGTTTTGTGACCTTGGGCAAGTCACTTAACATTTTCATCTACAATCAACTGTTTGTACTACAAAAACAGCTACTATATTTTATTTATACTTCCTACCTGATAGAATTATGGTAAGGATCAAGTGTGGTGATGAATGTCAAGTTTTATTTAAATTTTAGCTGCAAATTGGTGTCTCTTTTTATTGTTTTTAATAGAATGACTTACATTCCTCCTAGAAACAAGCATGCAGATATATTATTGCCTTATCTTGGAAAAGCCAAAATCGCCTTTGGTGAAGATGATAGGCCAGTTGTCTAGAATAAGTTGTCTTCCCTTTCATAGCAAAGTTCCTATCTCTTCTCTTCTCTACTTCCTTCTGTAAGTGGAGAACAGGGGAGGGGCGGGAGGGCCTGAGTGGCCTATTGTTCCCCTTGGGGAGCTTAGCCAAGCAGGACAGGAAGCAAAATGCCCAGCAGGAAAGGCATGTTATCATTCCTGTCCTCTTTGATTCCTTACCCCAAAGAAAGCTGTGGCTGCCATCAGTGACCTTGGGCTTTCACTTCTGAGCTCCCTCCAGGGCCGTGCTCAGGATCTTCATGGCTCATTAATCTCATACCAGGTGCCAACAAGATGGTAGTAGTTGGATTAAAGCGCCTCTCATGAGAAACTAGCACCATGCTTAAAAGGGAAGATATAAATATGGCTTCTCCTAAATTCATTCTAGTTTTATGTAATTAGGCCACGTCACTATCAGCTGATGCCCCCCCAGAGGAGCAGTGTTTAGGATTATGAATTAAAACAAATAGAAAAATTTATCATTCTCCCAATGAAACTTTAACTAGGCACACGACCTTCACTTAGGTCACTTAGCTGCTTAAAGTTCAGTTTTCTGGTTGAACAGTCAATTTCAGATTTCTTTATTTTGCCCAAACATTAGCTGAATTCATAATTTTAAAAAATGTGTGATTTTATTTTCAGTTTCAAATTCTCTCTCCCCCTTCCCTTCCCTGCCCCTTAAGAAGGCAAGAAATATGAAACCCATTATATATATGAAGTCAAAATTCATAATTTCAAACATCTGCTAGGTTAGACCTGAAGTCTATGAATTGCTTTTCTCTTCTTTTTATATATTTTGATAACTGAATTTGAATATAACTTATTCCTTTTATAATCTTATGTATTTTTTGTCATATTAAAACCATGGTTCTGAGAAGGGGTCCAGAGGCTTCACCACATTGCTAGAGAAATCCATTGACACATAGAAAAAAAGGTCAAAAACTTTAGATTTAAGGGGGAGCATGTTATATGATTAATTCTAGGAAATGGTATCAAAAATGTTCCCTCTATATAACAATTAAACCTAATTGTCCTTTGAAAAGTGAGTGGGTGGGGGCAGCAATTAGGAGAAAGGGGAGAATAAACAGTGAAACTGCTTTGGGTAGTTCTAAAACTGCCTGAAAGAACTGCAAAGCACAGTGTTCCTTCCTTGGAGAGGGGCCCAGCCCTGTTCTCTTCTCCGAAAGCCCTGTGGGATAAATTCCCCATGCCGCAATTTTGACCTCCCACCTCCCTGCCCCCATTTCCTGGTAGGGAGATCCCATGCCAGCCTCTGGCCAGACAGCTGGCTGTGCCAGTTGAACCAGTCTTCCCGGCTGCTTTTGTGTTGCAGCAGCACATTGGAGGGCTGTTTTGCAGCTGTCTTTGGTGGTGAGACAAAGACTAGGTGTGGAAGCCACGTTGGGTGGGACTTGGTCACTACCGAGTGACTCATTGGGTGGCACTGACTTGCTCCTGCCTCATGACCCCTAGCAGCGCACTGGGAGGCCCATTGCTCCTGGGAGGTGTGGATCCTTGGGCCCTTTTCATGTGGTTGTGGGGGTTAGGGTTAACCCCTGGGCATATTCCAAGTAGGTAATTGCTATCTGCCTCCAGACCATTTTCTGTGTGTGTTCCAGGTCTGGTGGTGTCTGTTTCCGGCTTTGGCTGTGAAATATTCTCTTTCTCCTAAGACATTTCAGTGGCGGGTGGAGTGCTGCTCCCTATAATAAATGTTTTTGGTTTATATTTGGAATCCAAGGTCATATACCTTTCTGTTTGTGTGTAATGATCGGTGGCATATTGTGGTGGAAATGATCGGGTTCTGACTACAACATTCTAGCTCTGGAAACGCAGGCAATTCTCATAACCTCTCCAGTCAGAAAGCGCATCATAAATGCCTACTATGTGTCAGACCCTGTACTAAGTGCTGGGGTCACAAAGAAAGCACCAGGCACACACAGGCAACTAGGCGGCGCAGGGGACAGAGAGCTGGGCCTGGAGTCAGGAAGACTCATTTCCCTGAGGTCAAATCTGGTCTCAGACAGAAGCTGTGTGATCCTGGGCAAGTCACTTAACCCTGCATGCCTCAGTTTCTTCATCTATAAAATGAACTGGAGAAGGAAATGGCAAACCCCTTTTAGGATTTTTGCCAAGAAAATCCAAAATGGGATCATGAAGGTTTGGATATGACTGAAACAAACAGAAACAAACAAATATATCCATGTATGTGTGTGTATAGATCTATGTCTGTCTGTCTGTCTATCTGTCATTTTGTTGTTTGGTTGTTTCAGTCATAAATGACCCTTTGTTACCCCATTGGGGTTTTCTTGGCAAGGATCCTGGAGTGGTTTGCCATTTCCTTCTCCAGTGAATCCATTTTGTCAGGCAATTAGAAGTTAGACTTGCCCAGGGTCATGTAGCTAGGAGGTAGCTGAGACAAGATTTAGAGACTAAATTTTAACTCAAGTTTTCCTTATTCCAGGCCCACCGCTCTATCCACTGAGCTAGTGGTCCGCCAGATGTAGATGTACACGTACACATACATACGTGTACACGTACCACATGTGCATGTGCATATCTGTTTGTGTATGTATATTCCTTGCCCAAAAGAGCTCACAATCTGAAGGAGACATGTAAACAATAATGTACAAACTAGGAACATACAGGGCGTTCCAAATGTTTTAGTGCAGTTTTAAATTGTTAGAACTGAACTAAGACTTCTGGGACACCTATTTATAGGGTAAAAGGAAGCCTAAGTGTCTCACTCCTAGAAAATAAGGATAGTAATACCCGTAATATTGACCTCATTACCTTCCAGAATCTCACAAGGATCAAAACTGTTTCCACCAGAGTTACCCGTGATCTCAGAATGACTGAATCAAATAGTCTTTTATCAGCCCTCATCCTTCTTGACCTCTCAAAGTGCCACAGCATCAGACACTGTTAAGGTAGTCTGTTAACAAGTGTATATTAAATACTTAGTATATATCAGGCACTGTGCTAAACTCTGGGGATACAAAAATGCGCAAAATCATGGTTCTTGTCCTCAGGAAGCTTATAGTCTAACAGAGGAAACAGCATGCCAGCAACATGTTCATGAACATATATGCAGAGTACATGTGAGCTCCTTGAGAGGTGACTTTTTTTTTAACCTTTCTTTGCATCTCCAGCGCTTATCCTAGTGAACATCACATGGTGGCTATTATTAACTCATATTAGACCTCTTGGTGTCATGACTTGCAGAGACGGCTCTAATGGCTTTTCTCCTGGTGCATAATTCCTCTTTTAGGGGAGTTTTTGAGTCATTGAAGACTGGAGAAAATGTCTAGTCCTCCATCTTGTTAGTCATGGCACCCAGAAGTCTCTCTGAATTTACTTTAATTAATTATAATAGTACAGGATGTTTCCTTCCAGTAGAATATTAATTAAGCTATTGGTGGAAAAAGACTTTGATTTTTGTCTTTGTGTCCTTGGTGCCTAGAATAGTGCTTTGTGCATATCAGGTTGGGTCAATAAATGTTGAATTGAATTGCTAATGGATAACTATCTGGAATAAAAGGAATTGAGAAATTATCTAGAGGATCAGATGAGATTACTACAATGTCTGACAAACTTTAAAGCAATAAATCATTTACTAGCTGCTATTAATTTTATTGATGAAGAAATTGGGTCCCAAAGAGGGGAAGTGAGATTTCTAAGGCCATATTGCTAGTTCATGGCAGAATCCAACTGTTTGGCAGTGACATGATCAGAGGTGGAGATGGGGGAGAGAATTTTAAATCTTAGGAACCATTGTCAGTTGCAGTTGGATATAAGATGACATATCCCTAAAATTAGATTCATTTACATATAATTTCCCCAAGCACACATTTGTTAACAAAAGCAAATTATTCCCATAAAGATCATATAATTTTAATTATTAAAATATTTTATTTATTATAAATTCCAAAATAACAAGTATAGTAATTTATATTTGCAAATGACTTTGTAGTTTACAGTGGCCTTTACATATAGCTAGTTAGTCAACAAGCATTTTGTTAAGTATCTACTATGGGCTTTGTGGTAAGGATACAAGGCAAAAATACAGTCCTTACTCTGGAGAAGTTCATATTCAACTGGAGGAAATAACATGTAAATAACGGTATATACAAGGTTTGCATATAGTACATGGGAGGTAATTTCAGAAGGTCAAGGCGAAGGTAAGGAGGGAGGGCATCTAGATATGAAAGAGTGCAAAGGCATGAAGTGGGAGGTAGTGTCATGTGTGGGCAATAGCGAATATGCTGGTGATGTTGCCTCATAGGGTGCATGGAGGAGAGTCGTGTAGAACGAGACTGAAAAGGCAGGAAGAAGAGAGATTTTGCCAAATTAGATGATACTGGAGATTACAGGGACCACTGGAGTTTTTTCAGGAGAGACATGATATGGTTAGACCTGTGCTTTGGGAAAACTTCCTTTGGCAGCTGGATTGGAGGGGGAAGACACCTGAGGCAGGGAAACCAATTAGAAAATTATTGCAGCAGTCCAAGTGAGAGGTGCTAAAAGCCTGACCTAGGCTAGGGTTTTGGCTTTGCAGCAGGTGAGAAGGAACGTGATTTGCAAAGGATTGCTCGGTATATGTGGGATGAGTTAGAGCTGAGGATGGCACTAAGGATGGGAATTCAGAGAGACTAGGGGAATTGTGAAAGCCTTGATAGTAAGGGAAGAAGAGGGGTGCATTTAGGGGAAGATGGAATGAAAATAAAGATCATAATAAAAATAAAATAACAAAACATAAAGAGTCAGGAACCTAGGCTTCATGTCATGGCACAGACATTTACTAGCTGTGTGACCTTGGGCACAGGGATTGAGGGACTTTTCATATCTTTGAACCTCAGTTTCCTTGTCTTTAAAATAAAGATGGTAGTACTTGGACTACCTGCATCATAGGCTTGTGAGCAAAGCACCTTTAGGAGTGACCTTACAAAATCTCTAATCCCTTCAGGCTGCTGAGTGACTAACCCAACCAGGGCAAATATCAGTGGTTTTTCTTGCACATGAAAGATCTCCAGTCATGATGACTCCACAGCTCCTTAGCCCATTACAGGGTCATTCCTAGAGGAGGTAGCTTTTGTTTTCTTTTTTAAATACGACTTTTGTTTCTATTTTTTTTATTTTAAGCTTTTATTTAGTATTTTATTTTCCCCCAATTACATGTAAAAACAATTTTTTATCATTAGTTTTTAAAACTAGACACTGAATTGATTGTCCCACATGTGAGATTCCAATCCGTTTGATTTGATTACCTAGGCCTTGTTCTTTCCACTCCTGGCTAAACTCTCTCTTAATTTCACCACGAGTATTATCCCCATTGAGGCCAGCTCTGCACCTCACCCCCAGCCCCATTTTCAACTATCTTTTATATGTCTTTACCCTCCATTAGAGAAAGCTCCTTGACGGTAAGGACTGTCTTGTTTGTTTGTATTTATACCTTCATTATTTAGTGCAGTGCCTGCCACATAATAAACCATTAATAAATGCATACTCACTGACTCTCTTTTTGTCTCTCTCCCTTTGCTTTCTGTCTTTCCTTTTCTCTTTGTTTCTGTCAGTCTTTTTCTCTCTCCCTTTCATAATTTCTTGGTTGGTGTTATAAAAATAATAAGGTTTAGTAGCCAGGAGTTTTGACTATTTACATTACGCATGTTTATAGATTCATGGATGTTGTACTTTATGTAGGGTAAAAGGCTAAATTATCATAAGGCACCGCTGGTTAATATTAAGAGGCAATATTAGCCTCTTAACATTTCAACATCTAATGTCTGAAAACCACTTCAGTAATACAATCGAGGATAAAGGAACTGACAAAATCTGTTCTCACTTCATTCTTCTAGTTAAAATCAGGACAAGGAACCTGAGGAATGACTAGATAGTCTTTATCCAATTGAATATTTTGAAGTAATAATAAAAGTGGTCAAATGTTGGAATGGTACTCCATTTATAAGAGTCTTTATTCTCTTAGGCAGTGTTTTTTTTTTTTCCTAAGGATAATTATCTTATAGGACTGAATAGACCTAAAGAAATCTTTTTCAATTCAGAACTTCCCCACATAAACTGAAAACTAGAAACAGAGTAGGGACCTATGCATTAGATAATAGTCGAACAAAATTCGGATGTGTTTATGTAACGAACACTAGTGTGCCTTTACATCAATGGCTATGAGAAATTCAGTGAATTATGGAAAGCCTTGTATCGACTGGAATAAAGTTAAGTAACCAGCACAAGAAGGACTCAAAGACTAATGTAAACAGAAACACTTTAAAAGACAGCCAAATTGAGGTCAATTTTAATAACCAATTCCAGTCCAGTAAAACCAGTGAAGAAACTCATTTCCCTCTTCAGTGTTGGATCATGGAAGCAGTATATGATATATTAAGAGTCTTTTCTGGACAAGATCAGATGCATTCTGTTGGATTACGTGTCTCCCCACCTCTCCTCCCTCCTAATTTGGATCCAGGTGCCTCAGGGGTTAAAGTGCTAGAACTGGAATCAGGAAACCTTGAATTACATCATTTAGGGGCGGCTAGGTGGCGTAGTGAATAGAGCACCGGCCCTGGAGTCAGGAGGAACTGAGTTCAAATCCAGCCTCAGACACTTAACACATACACATACACACACACACACACACACACACACACACAAACTAGCCATGTGACCTTGGGCAAGTCACTTAACCCCAATTGCCCCCCAAAAAGCAAAAAAAAAAAAAAGAATTACATCATTTGATACTCACAGTAGCTCTGTCAGGTAGGTTTGGTTTTCATCATTTTACAGAGGAAATGAAGACTAAGAGTTTAAGTCACTTTTCCATGGTCAGTTAGAAGCTCCAGAGACAGTGTTCTGAGTCCAGGCTTCTTTCTACTCTTCCAAATTGCTTCTCATGGAAACCTAAAATCTCAGGTAGAATAAACTCTCATTCATGTTAGCAGTATGCTTATATGACTCAGAAAAGGTAATTTTGAAATATTGAGAGAAGCAACTTATCTTTCAAATCATAAGCATATGGGCACATGATAAACATCTTTATTTGCTTTGAAGCTGTCTCATAAGAGCTGTTCCTGCATCTGTATGTTATGGACTCTTGGAGGACAAGGACCACACACACTTTTGTAAGATTCTTGGTGATTAGATTCTCATCTTCAGTACGTTATGATCATGTCAGCAGAGATCACAAGTAGCAGTTTGAATACTGAATTTTTGTTTTATCTTCCTGATATCATGATCCTCTTCAAGAACAAAGGACAAAGAAAAACCCAAAAACTGTGCCTGCTACTCTTTAGGCATCTTTATAAATTAAAATGATTTGCTTATTGGCTCCGTGTTATATGCCCCATTAGGGTATTATGGAGATTTTAGCATCTCAAAATAGAGAAGTAACTCCCCCCCCCCTTTTTTTTAGATTTAGAGTTAGAACCAGCTTTATTTTCATTTATGTATTTATTTTTGCTTTTTCGAGGGCAATTGGGATTAAGTGATTTGCCCAAGGTCACATGGCTAGTTTTTGTGTTAAGTGTCTGAGACTGGATTTGAACTCAGGTCTTCCTGACTCCCCAGTAGTCCCTTTTTTTTCCATCTTTATTGAAGTGGTCCAGACTTTTGATTTCACTCTCTGTGAGGAAAATTCCTCTACCGATACAGTCTCGCAACTGCTCTAAATTTAAAGTCTTATGAAATTGCCTACCCGTAAGGAGTATATAAAATAGATATTGAAAGAAGAACACAGATAAGCTTTTCATTGACTAATTAAGCCAAGATCTGCATTTCTGTATCTCATTCTGTATTTTACCTGTCTTTTATAATAATCTTTGAAATTAGCTACTTTTGATATATTAACTATTGTCAAGGTACATCTTGAGTGTGAGTTATAATTCTTTCAAAATTGGATTAATGGGCAATTTGGGTTATTGATCTATTCTAGCTCTTATTTGGACAATTTGGGAAGTGTGATGGGCAAAGGGAGGGAAGATAAGAACATAAAAGTGCAATAAGAAAGATACAAGGTGTTATGAGGGGCCATCCTAATCAGTTCTTGAGCTCCTTCTCACTTTCTTTAGGAAAAGACAGTGATAAGCTAGAGAACATCCAGAGTAGAGTAGGCAGGATAGTTAAAAGGGCATACCTGTATCATTAGAAGGAACTGAAGAAGTTTAGCCTGGAGAAGAAATCACTTCAGGAAGACATGATAACTATCTTTACATAATTGAAAAATTGTTGCATGGAAGATGGATTAGATTTGCTTGGTGTGGCCCCAGAGGATGGAATTTGGAGTCATGGGTGAAAGTTGTAAAGGAGTGAATTTAAAGGAGTAATCTTGGGGAAAATTTTGGTGAAAACATTTAAAAAGAAATTTGATTTTAAAAAAGAATCAATAGGGGCAGCTAGGTGGCACAGTGAGTAAGAGAGCCAGCCCCAGAGTCGGGAGGACCCGGGATCAGTTCTGGCCTCAGATACTTAACACCCACACAAGAAAACTGGCCGTGTAACCTTGGGCAAGTCACCTAACCCCAATTGCTTTTAAAAAAAACAATAAAAATTTATTTTTAAAAAAAGTAAATGAAAAGGGGTGACTAGTTGGCACAGTGAATAGAGCACCGGCCCTGGAATCAGGAGGACCTGAGTTCAAATCTGGCCTCAGACACTTAACACTTTCTAGCCATGTGACCTTGGGCAAGTCACTTAACCTCAATTGCCCTCCAAAAAGTAAAAAAAAATGTAAATGAAAAGGAATGAATAAATAAATAAATAAAAGGAGTATAAGACTTTGGGTGTAGGTTGGGAGTGGGTAAAAGAAGAAGAGAAAGGTTAGTATTCTGAGGAGGAAGAATGGTATGTCCATAAAGAACATGTAAGCAAAGATGTTCATGGTGTATAGTCAAGGAGTAATGAGAATAGTGAGAGATGAGGACTTGAAGTAGAGGGGAAAGATTGTGGGTGATGTTGAACATCTGACTTATGAGTTTGAATTTTGTCCTGTAGGCTGTTGGGAGAGGGTCTAGGCAGGTGAAAGAGTTGGACAGCCTTAGGTGTGGGGACCAGGGAGGTGCCACGTCAGGGAGAATTAACTAGTAATGAATATTCTTATATAGTTAGATAAATTTCATATCAGATTCTTGTCTTATCAGTATTGCTTTTAGTAGGAATTTATGAGTAGACCACATCAGAAAAGCATAGATTGCCTTCCTTGTGTGCACACAACCATGTAGGACAGATGCATAAATATCAGCCAGAAAGGTTATATAGAAAGTAGAAAGCACTATTGAATAAGTTAAATCATGAGCACATTTTTACAAAGCTAAGTTCTATTTGCATCTATTGACAGTCTTCTGTAACAAAAATACTTTGCTAGAATAAATGAATAATCATGGAGTTAAAGGCAGGTCCAGGGTTCTCTTTTCAGATTTTTCTCTCTTGTCTTACCTTGGGGTGACATGTATTAATAATAATAATTATCTATACTTTACCTTTGTAATTGACTTTGACTATAGGCTTTAGGTTTTTTGTTTGTTTCTGATCTCATAAAACCCCCTGATTTGGATTGGCAACTGTGATAGTAATGGCAATTAAAGATTCCCCTGTATTGGCTTGGTTTTCAAATTGATTGTGTTAAAACCCAGAGCTTGTTAATCCCACCTGTGGGATGGACTTTTTGATGTGAAAAGAAAGTCCTGAACTGGGAGGAGCTGGTGACATAGATTTGGAGAGACAAGAGAGAGGCGGAAGATCTTTTTGGAAGCAGCACCTCATGGAGAGAGAGAGAGACTAAGAGAATTGCTGGTGGCCGCTTTGAATTGCCCTGGACTTTTGAGACCTGCCCCCTGAGCTGCCAAGGACTGAGGAGACATGGCTGTTTGGCTGGTACTTTGTCTGTCTGTTTTGATGTTGTTTTGCCAGATTTGTCCACTGGTGAAAGACAGTCCTTTTGTTGAAGAAGTCCTGGAACCTGGCTGTTCACTAAGAAGCCCTGAGACTGTCCTGCAGACAGAGAGTGAATACTGTCCACTGGTGAAGGACAGTGCTGTTGTTGCAGGGGTCTGGAGACTGTCCTGCAGACAGAATGAATACTGTCCACTGGTAAAGGACAGTGCTGTTGTTGCAGGGGTCTGGAGACTGTCCTGCAGACAGAGTGAATACTGTCCACTGGTGAAGGACAGTGCTGTTGTTGCAGGGGTCTGGGAACCTTTCTGTTGGTTCAGAAGCCCTGAAGAAGGATTTTCTTGTTGTATGTTTACAGAAATCCTGGGAGAGGGCTTTGCTAATGTGTTCAGGGGTTCTAGGACTGTTCTACAGACAGAGGATAAATTCATGAAGGGATTGGCAATGTATCTTGTGGCCTTGCTAAGCCTTGTCTCCCCAGGAACTAAGATTGCTGAGAACTTGCCTCTTGTCAAGATGAAGAAAAGACCTCCATTTGGGTATTAAGTGCTGTGTTTAAACTTGATGTAACTCTGGGGTAGATTCAATTGTGATCGAGGGGTGGGGAACTTTTGACCTTATGTTTGGAAACTAATCTCCATTTGAGAAGAGGGGCTTTGTGGTGGACTTAATTAAGGTATAGCCTAGAGGTGGAGAAGTATTTAGAACAGAGACTTTGTAATTGATTGAATGATTGGAAGGTCCTGGGGTGGGGTAGTCCTTGGAGATTATTTAATCACATTTAGTAAATGCTGTATTTGGAATGATGTCATGTTTTGATCTTCTCTGTTCTTGGTTGGTCACTGAATAAAATGGAGAGCACCTATGCTGGTATTCTGAACCTTGGGAAGTTGCCTTTCCTTGGCATTACATTACAGCAACTTGGGTTCAAATCCTGGCTATACTTTGCTTCTAATTTATCCTTGAGTAAATCACTGAATTTTTCTGGACTTCAGTTTGCTATTTTCTGAAATGTAGGGCTTTCTGTAAGGTCTCCTAGGTCTAAATCCCCAAGAATTGGGAACAAAGCAGATGTCCATCAATTGGGTAAGAGTTAAACAAATTGTGGTTCATGAATGTACTGTAAGAAACAATGAATATAAATGAATACAAACTCTGACCATTAAAAGTTGAAACTCTAAAGAGAAGTTAGGAATTGAAATTGTTTTATTGCTATATTATATTAGCATATTACATTTTATTTGAAATACACTATGATATTTAATTCTATGAATGTCTCATTGGTACTCATGTAATGTTAAAAGACCTAGAAAAAGTTCTCCACCACATTTGGTGGACTCTGGGTCAGATTTGTGGAAATACATGGACAAGAGTCAGATCAGATGAGAATATATAGATAGATGGGTTGCTGTATGGGAGGG
>NW_027186304.1:49647480-49722021 GCF_028583685.1 Petaurus breviceps papuanus | reverse complement strand
CTTCCTTCCTTCCTTCCTTCCATCCTTCCTTCCTTCCTTCCTTCCTTCCTTCCTTCCTTCCTTCCTTCCTTCCTTCCTTCCTTCCTCCCTCCCTCCTTCCTTTCTCCCTTCCTTTCTCCCTTCCTCCATAGACCTGAAATTTATCCCTTTTATGAAGCAACTATATGTCTGCTATGTCCCTAGGTGCTAGGGGCTCACAGACAGAAATAAAATTGATCCTGTGCTCAAGAAGCTTATATTCATTCTGTTGGGGAAAAGAATATGTAAACCTATAACTAAACGCAAAATTTGCTCAAAGTAATTGGAAGAGGATGGGGAACATGTCCTAGCAATGACAGCGGGTAGTGGTGGTGGTGTTAATGATTTCAAAAATTGTGATTTTTAGTTACTTAGTATACATGCCGGTGAATGTCTAGGAGTGAGGTATACCCAAAGGGTTTTTCCTAGGGGAAACTGGGTAAAATGGAAAATGAGAAGCAAGGTAATCTAGCAAGCATCTGATAAGCCCCTTCTCTGTGCATGCATTATGCTGAGAGTACAGTGACAAAGATCTGTAGTCCCGATATTTCAATACCTATGGGATCTGTTGAGAATCACTTAAGTTTCTCTGGGTCTCAGTTTCCTTATCAGTGAAAGAAGAACATCACTTTGTTGTCAGTCA
Source organism: Petaurus breviceps papuanus (assembly GCF_028583685.1). Classification (NCBI taxonomy): domain Eukaryota; kingdom Metazoa; phylum Chordata; class Mammalia; order Diprotodontia; family Petauridae; genus Petaurus; species Petaurus breviceps. Next base: position 49,721,360 of record NW_027186304.1, on the reverse strand, counting down.
TTTTTCAGTCATGTTTGACTCTTTGTGACCTCATTTTGGGGTTTTCTTGGCAAAGATTCTAGAATGGTTTGCCATTTCCTTCTCTGGCTCATTTTACTGATAAGGAACTGAGGCAAACAGGGTTAAGTGACTTAGCTTAAGTCACACACACAGCTACTAAGTGTCTGAGACTGGATTTGAACTCATGAAGATGAATCTTCCTGATTCCAGACCCAGTGCTGTATTCATTGCACCACCTAGCTGCCCTAACATTAGACTAGATGACCTCTAATGTTCTTTCTGGCCCTACCTAGATCAGTGGTTTTTGAAGATGCTGGGCTTGGAGTTCAAATCTGGCCTCAGACATTTACTGTGTGACATTGAGAAATTCACTTAACCCCAGCTTGCCTCATTTCCTAATGTGTAAAGTGGGGATAATAGCACCTACCTTCCAGGGTTGTTCTGAGGAACAAATAAGATAATACTGTAAGGTAGATGCCATATAAATGCTAGCTGTTATTATTATTCTTTACTATCTTAAGACCTTAAGAGATGTGGCACCACCATTTTTTTTAAACTTAAGCTTCTTTAGTAGCAAATTCTTTGCTTACAGATCTCATGTTACTTTTATAGACTTGAAGTTTATTTTATAGATTCTCTTATGTCATGGTCATAGCTTTCTATTCTTTAATAATAATATTAATCAGCACATGCTCTTTTAGGAGAAAATTATCTTAAAGGAGGTTATCTGTTTCTACAGCAGCATAACTAAAAGAAGACTTTTTTTTTTTTTTAAAGCTAAAGCTAAATAAATGTATATTCAGAATGTGATGTAGTTTCTTCTGGTAACCTGAACCTGCCACTTAGAAATGAGCTCTCATTTAAATTACAATTAGCATGCCATTTTCATGAGAGCTGCAGGGAAATTTGATCTTAAAACTGTCTAATTGGGTTGTTAGTGTCCACAAGGATTTCCTTTAGAAGTTCTCAGGGTTGAAAGCTTTCCATCTGAAGACAGAAGTGTTTGTGGAGGTACAAAGTGTCTTTGGAGAATGATATTGCTTGGCAAATAGTTGGTGCTAAGAAAATGTTTGGTTGGTCAGCTAAAATCTCATTTTCTAGAAGCCTTTCTTGATCCCCCTCTGCCCTTGATATTAGTGCCTTTCCTCTATCTATTATCTTCACAGTTTCCTTTATCTATCTTGTTTGTATGTAGTTGTTTGCATGTTGTTTGTTCCATTGAATTGTAAGCTCCTTGAGGGCAGGAACTGCCATTTGCCTGGCACTTAAGCATAGTGCAGGGCAGTGAGTACTAGGCCCTTAAAAAATGCTTATTGGTTGACTTATTTGAATCCTTTTTCTTATAAATGCAATGATAGAATGATATTTTGACTTACTGTAGAGGCAATAGTAGAAATACACATCAGTACTAAATGCTCTGGTTAATAGAAGAGGCTTGAGTTTGGAGTCGGGAAGAGGGGTTCAAGTCCTGCCTCTGACAAATATTACCTAATCTTTGAGTGGCCCATGGACAACAAGAATATTAAATTAGAGATGAATTGCCAGTCTGCAAAGGTTGAGGAAGTTTCTATACTGGGAGAGGATGTTCTATTGATGAAATTATAGCTATGGACCACTCTTTTCCTCAAAAGTAAGAGGATGGAAGAATTCAGCTTTGGTTTCTACCAGTCAGAATTAATGTTTTAAAGTCAACTTTCAGTGAGGTCAACATAGTGTGTTTTATAAACTATTAACAAAAAATACAAAGCAAACAATTTACACAGTTTCCAAGTACTTGGCTATGGAAATTGGTGAAATACAATTTTTAATGTGTGGGTGTTCAGAGAATATAATTTTTAAAAATTTCTTGTTAAAGAAATACTTTTAAAGAGAAAAACATTTGTGTACAATTCCCCAAAATCTACAACATGAAACTGTTCCTTAACTAAGACAATTATTTGCCAAATTTTGCCACTGGTCAAATAGTTTGTGATTAATTTGACAAATTAGGTCAATGAGATGCAGTTGTTCAAAAGGGGTTATTTCAGCTTCCTGCTGCCCATTGTAAAATAAGTTGAGTTACAGTGTTGCAGATAATGCGAAACAGCGAATAACCTTAAAAATCATTTTTAATTGACATCTTGGTGTATACACTTTGTAGCTGGTTTATTTTCCTAATTATGTTAACTTAGGTCAGATATTAAAAATTATTTGCAGTCCCTTGAGCACGTATCAGCTGAAAGAAGGAAATAAATCAGACTTGGAAGATGCTTTAGGATTTCTAAAGCATTTCCTTCACAACCGCTCTGGGGGTAGGACAGATATTCTCATTTTACAGATCAATCAAAAGGCATTTATTAAGTGCCTACTATGTACAAGGGACTGTGCTAGGCATTGAGATACAAAGATAAAATTGCAAGTTTCGAAGACCTAGAAAACTGATACTCATAGAGTTTGTAGATTTTTCCAGAGTGACATAACCAGTTGGTATCTGAGGTCTTCAATTCTAAGTCCCAAACTCCTTCTACCATGCCACAAACACCAGGGGAAAGAGTCAATTTGATACTCAGAATCCCCTTCAGAATTTACCCCAAATGGATGTGCCATGTGTAACTAATTGAGAGTTGACTGTATCCCGACTTAACTGAAAATCACATTTCAGGAATTTGCTTCTGCTAACCAGGCTTGGAATGGAAATGATTGACCCCCAAGGGAGAAGAATTTTGTTCTGTTTCCTATTTCTCTGTGTCTTGGGTGGATCCCAGTGCAAGGTAGAACATCTGGTTTTGATGGGGCTGGAAGAAAGTAAAGGCAGGGAGACCAGTTGTGAGACTCTGTGGATCATCTTTGTGAGAGATCAGTGTTGGTAGAATGGGGAAAAGAATAGAGAATTTGAAAAGAAAGAAAGGTTAGATTGAAGGAGCCTGTTCCTTCATAAGCAAGTTTTATAGAATATACAAGTATTGGAGTAGGTAGTGTTAGGATCATTTATGGATAATTCTGTGAACTATGCATATTTAAAATTTTTTTTTTAAAAATCATAGAATACTGACTTAGCAAAATGATTTCTATTTAATATGGAGAAAACTTTATAAAAACCACTAATTAGGACCAATGTATAACAGATTATAGTGTGCTATCAGTTGAGGGAGAAGCATGAAAGATTCATTCCTCTGAGCTATATGACTTGTAGGATGCAATTCCTTTTCCCTTTACAAAACTGTAAGCTCTTTGAGGGCAGAAACCAACTCTTTATCTTTCATTTCCCTCTGTGCCTTGCACACAATAGGTAGATGTTTGGTTGAATTTGAATGTGTTCTGAACAAATCATAATCTTAAGTTTTCCCTTCCTTCTGGTAGATGAGAGAAAGAGGTTTATATCATTGTCAGAGTTATAGGCAAAAGGTTTACTAAAGACCTACTATCAGAAAACCTTGAAATACTTTCATGAACTAATACAGAGTGAAGTGAGCAGAACCAGGAGAACATTGCACATAGTAAAAGCAATATTGTACGATGAACAACTATGCATGACTTAAGTATTCTCAGCAATACAGTGATTTAAGACAGTCCCAAAGGACTCATGATGAAACGTTCTATCTGCCTCCAGAGAAAGAACTGATGGTGTCTGAATACAGACCAAAGCATACCCTTCCTTCCTTCCCTCCTCCTTCTACAAAATGACTAACATGGAAATGTTTTACATGATTGCACATATATAACTATATCAGATTGCTTAGTGTCTTAGGAAGGGAGGAGGGAGGAAGGGAATTTGGAACTTAAAAAAAAGAGAAACCCAAATGTTAGTTGTTTTTACATATAATTGGGGAAAGATTAGTATCTACTATGTACAGGGTGTTGAAGTAGGTGTTAGGTATATAAAGAGGTATGAAGCATGATCTCTTTCCTCCAAGGGCTAATGATCTAATTCAAGGCTTCCCTTTGTTCAACTTGAACAATACTCCAAAGGGACTTGGAACTGAAGCCTTCAGACACTAACTAGTTATGTCAGTCACTCTGGACTTCTCACTTCCAGTGATTTACAAATTGACATTTACCTGATCACCCATGGGTTATTACAGGGAGCTCCTGCCTTCTGGCAGGGGTACACAGATGAAATCTGTCTGAGTCTACCTACTCAATTCTATGTTAAAGTTTTCCGACTGCTTGAACTCATCTCCCTTTTCCAGGTAGCCAAGTTGAATCTGGAAGTAGCCACAGGGGTGGAGGTGGGGTGGCCAGGATGTTCAATAAAACCAGGGTGCAAAGTAAAGTTGCTAGTGATGATGAGATTATAGCTCAAGAAAGCAGAAAGTGTTTTTGCTTTCAAACCAAGTAATTTATGACGCACAACTAGCTAATGTCCATCCCTGTGAGATTCACTGTGAGAAACAGGCCCATGAAATAAATCCCTGAATGTGGTTCTTAAAAAAAGTCATCAAGTGCCTTTCCTCATCCAGGATTACTTCTCTCATCCAAAGGGAAACAACCCCCACCTTCATTAGTTTATGGTGCTCTCAGGGTAATTAATAAAAAGAATAATAATACTGATAGTGTTTATTTAGTGCTTCAGAGTTTGCAAAAGTGCTTTACAAATATTAGGGGGCAGGTAGGCGGCTTAGTGGATGGAGTGCAGGGCCTGGAGGAACCTGAATTTAAATCTGGCCTCACATATTTACTAGCTTTGTGACCCTGGCAAGTCACTTAATCTTTGCCTCAGTTTCCTCATCTGTAACATTATCTGAAATGGGAAACTACTTAAGTATATTTGTCAAGGAAACCCCAAAGGGGGTCATGAAGAGTTGTCCATGATTGAAAAATGACTGAACAATAACAACAATATTTACTCATTTGATCCTCATAACAAGCCTGGGAAGCAGATGCTGTTATTATCATCCCTATTTTATAGCTTAGGAAATGGAAGCAAACAGGGTAAGTGATTTACTCCAGGCTCACATAGCTCATAAGTATCTGAGTCAAGATTTGAACTCAGGCTTTCCTAGTGCTTTCTGTCAACTCCAGAACTCCTTCCACCAATGAAGGCTGGCAACTCATCCAATCTCCTTGAGGTCAGGAACCATGTTTTTGCCTGCCTTTGTATCCCCAGTGACAAGCAGGATACCCAGCACCTTGTAAGTGTGTGATAAATACTTGCGGACTCATTGTTAATTGACAGTTGTGTTGTATTCTCATGGTTACAAAGCCCTTACCTCTAATGGAGGTAACCTATAATGGAGATTTTTTGAGTATGTAATTTCCTTTTTTTTTTTTTTTTTTGCTTTTTGGAAGGCAGTTGGGGTTAAGTGACTTGCCCAGGTCACAGGGCTAGTAAATGCTAAGTGTCTGAGTTCGGATTTGAACCTCAGGTCCTCCTGACTTCAGGGCCGGTGCTCTATTCACTGTGCCACCTAGCTGCCCCTATAATTTCCTTTTTTACAGACGAGGGCATCAGGAGCCCAGAGAAGTCAAATATCCTACTACAGGTCACACAGACATTAGGATGTCACAGCCTGAACTTGAACCCAAATGGGCTAACTCCTCCTCTAATGTTTGTCTGTTATGTTGTTAACTGATTAATTAATGTGTACTTCAGTAGAAAGGGGGCAAGATTTGGAGACAGAATCTAGGTTCAAATTCAGCTTTTTGCCATTCTTACCTTGTCTGTAAAAGGAGTCTTGGAGTCAGGGCTGTACCGGAGCCAGAGAGGTGATTATTAAATGTTCAGGATGAACATTTACACTTTGGGAATTGGCAAACACTAACAAATAAGAGCCTGATTTATTGTTCTGTTGATTGTCCAGACTTAAGAAAATGATGGAGACGGTGTTAATCATGGACATTAAACATAAAAGTGTGTTATGTGTACATATCCCACCTCCCTTCTCCCCCAAGAGAGCAGGTTATTAAATATTTACCAGTACCTCTCTGTTTGGACTAAATAATAAGCTCTGCAGACCTTTTCAGCTGTAGATCTGTGATCCTAAATGTATGATTTCTTGTTGATTAAATGTGGTATTTGTGGTTGTCGCTTTAAAATCTTGAGCGTTAGACTGTTGATTAAAAATACGGTCAGTGTATTATCGATAATACAATGAAATGATATTTTATGACGGCATCTCTATAAGAAAAATTAGATTCCCACTTACACAATTTTATCTTGACTCTTTTCTAAGAATATAGGACGTCTTAATAGTGAGAATTTACCTGCATTCCTGTAGAGGCACATGGGTTACAGTTATCACCCTCCAAAATAGCCATACAAAATCTAGACATAGACAAGGGGAAAGGCAGGACGTGTAACAAAAACAGTGCCAAGTAAAGCTAGATTTTACTGGTTTTCACAAATGTCGACAGACTTAGACATTGTTGTTTCATGTGTACATTCTTAAATGTCTGAGAGGTCATGTTTCAGCCATTTGCGGACATATTTAGTTTATAGTGCAGCTAGTTACTTCAATGTCTATGAGGCAACAAGTATTTATTGAGTACCTAAAAGTGGGTGTGTGTGAGCATTGTAATGGCTAATACAATAAATAGCCAACACTTGTCATCACTGGAGAGCAACCCCTGGGCTTAATGACCAACATTCGCTATGCCATCCCCCTACCCCCTTTTTTACCACACACATCAGGCTAGCCATAATAGAAAAGCAACCAGCATCCTCTCTGAAATGTGTTTTCTTTTTGAGGCTTTCACCATTTCTTTTTAGTGTCCATGTTAGACTAGTGTATGATGCTGAATTTTTGTATTTGTGATGTGAAGAAATTTAGGGGGGGGGTGGATTGGAACAGCAAGTGATAGTGGGAACTGAGTGAACCACAGGGACTCCATTTTGTGACTCAAATGTAGAGCAAGCTCAGTTTCCTTTCTTTTCAGTTATGGGTCTAGTCCAGCTTCTGTCTTGTGAGAAAACTTTATTTAGTTGTGGGAATTGGGAGAAAAGCCTAGCTTTATGTGGCTGGGAACTGGACCACCTCTACTGGCTGCTTAGAGACCCTTAAGTAGGAACCTAGGTTATGCTAACCAGCCACCCAATCCAATTCAAAGATTGATGCAAGGAATACAACTGATGCAATTGTACATCTCAAGCAATCCACGTGTCAGATTTGAAAACTGGCCCCCTACTGGTCAGTTATTGTTTGCACGTTCCTTTGCTTGCTGGAAGACACTTGCAGGGGAGTGGGACACCTCTTTTTCTGAATTCAGGGAATTGTGTTTGTTTTCCACCCTCTCAACTTGGAACCTTTCCTCCGTTAAAAATCAGATTACCTAATGCTGTTTTGTTTCCTTTTAATTAATTGACCTTACTTGATTGTTTTTGATGCATAGAAAAGTCTGTCTCCTTCTGTATTTGGGGTCCAGGACTAAGTTGAGGAAGGAGCTCTAGTCCTGATTTCTTGAGCAGTTGCCATGCATTGCTTAATAAATTGTTCTGCTTGGGAGATTGAACCTTTGTTTCCTCAGTCGTTTCATCTTTCACCTGCCACAGGTGGGAAAGGGGAAGGAGTGAGGCGTCCAGATTTGATTTCATCAGTATAGGTCTCACAGCACGGACATTTTCCCCAACATTTCAGACTGGGTAGCTTGTCTTAGAGAGTGGCCTGGGTGAGAGAAATCAAGTGACTTTGCTATGATTGCATTGCTAACACAGCACTAGAACTCAGTTCCTCTCGACTCTTAAGACTGGACCTCTCTCCACATACTGCCCATGTATTCTTAAACTAGATAATAAGGGCAGTTAGGTGGTGTGGTGAATAGACACCCCGGCCCTGGAGTCAGCAGGACCTGAGTAGTTTAAATCTGGCCTCAGACACTTAACACTTACCAGATGTGTGACCTTGAGAAAGTCAATTAACCCCAAAGCCCTATATTCCCCCCTGCAAAAAGTAAAAAAACAAAAACAAAACTATCGATAATAAGGTCATAGACCTTACTCCCTGACATATACTCTGACCCAATGACACTGGCCTCCTGGCTGTTCCATTCCCTTTAGCTGTCCCCCATGCCTTCTGTACAAACTACTGACCTCTTTCACTTCCTTTAAGTCCCAACCAAAATTTCACCTTCTAGAGGAAGCCTTCTGTAAACCCTTCCTCCCATTAATTATTTCCTGTTTATCTTGTATATAACTTGCTTTATATGTGTTTGTTTGTGTAGTGTCTCTCCCATTAGATTGTAAGCTCTTTGAGGGCAGGGACTGACTGTCTTTTGCCTTTTTTATATATTCCCAGTTCTTAGCATAGTGCCTGATACATAATAAGCTCTTAATAAATATTTATTGAACTGAATTGACTTTAGAGCTGGAATGTACCCCAAAGGTCACTAAGCCCAAGGCTTTCATTTTATAGATGAGCAAACAGAGAGATTATAAGTGGGTGGCCCAAAGTCACAGACTGCTGAGTGTCTGAGCGAGGATTGAACCCATAGCATCCTGACCATGTTCAGCACTCTGTCACTCATTATTTCATGTTGCTACTTCAAGCGCATTAGCTCCTTTAAAATTAAACTTACTCTTTTGTTCTTCTGATTTTTCTTAAATCTTCTATTTGTAATATAGTGAGTGACCTCCCATACTAATGTTATTTAGTGCTTCTTATTTTTTAAATTTAGCAACTTGGCTATGGAACAGTGCTCTTTTAGTTTGTACCCTGTGCTCCAGGGTGTCAGAATGGGGTTGTGTAAATTCTTAAACTTACAGAAGATGAGAGGGCAACTTTAAATAATCTTTTCACTTTTTTTAATCTTTCAGTTTAAAGATAAGCTTTGGGAGAAAGCATTTGGAAACCAATTTAATGAACAGACAATGGGTTCCATAAATAGAAGTCATGTGACATTTCTTACTACCTAGAATTATAGAATTTGTGCTAAGTGGGACCCTAGAGACCATCTCATCCAACTCCCTCATTTTGCCCCTGAGGAAACTAAAACGCAGAGTTTAAATAGCTTGTACGAGGTCCTTCAACTAGTTGGTGGCAGAATCAGGACAAGAACCCAGGGCTCTGAATAGTTTCTACAGTCCTACCTCACATACAACTTGATACCTTTCTGCTTGAGGGGAAAATACAGCAATACATCTACCTTATTCTCTGACTCTTGACTAAAATATTTTCGATACAGCGTTCCTAATCCAATTTAGACCCATGTGTACAGTTCCAGTTTTAAGCTCTTGAAGCTTAAATTTGAGTGCATCCTTAAGGTCATCCCCACAAATTTTTAATTTCTACATCAGAAAAAGTTGTTGGATTAAAAAAGAAAACAAAAAAACAACCTATCTACGTACGTAGTACATCATATATCATTAAAAGTTTTTCCATCACTGAAGTTTTTTTTTTAATTCCCCAATGTGAGAAAGAATTGATGTTCTATGAATATAGATTGGAGTATAAATTTATTTACTGTCTTTATTTTTCTTGAGGGTTTTTTTGTTCTATGTTTTTTTTTTCACAACATCACTATTAGGGATATGTTTTGCATGATTACACATATATAACCTGTATCAAATTGCTTGTCTTCTCAGTCGGGGGGTTGGTGGAAAGGGAAGGAGAGAATCTGGTACTCAAAAGTTTCAAAAATGAATATTAAAAATTGTTTTCATATATATAACTGGGAAAAATAAAATATTAAATTTTTTTAAAATTCCCTAGTGTTCTGCTATGACCATTTTAATATCTCTGTCTGCATGCTATCCTTGCCCTGCTTTCAAACACAATGGTGATAGGAAAAGTTTAGTGATTTTTAATATATACAGGAGCACCTGTGTAATTGTTTTGCTTTCTATTTGTAAATGTTTACACTACAGCATGAAAAAGTGAAACTGACTTCATGTGTGTTAGAATTCAGAAAATAAACATGGGATATTATTTTGAGCAGTAATAATGAATATTTGAATTTGACCTTAGAGGTCCATAATATGTAATTATCACTGAATTTTTTAAGACCTCACTTTCTCATGAAAGGTTTTTTGGGTACTGTGACTTTTTTTGGAAAATGGAGCAAATGACTGACCTGACCAACTTCACAGTGATTCATTCTTTTTCTTTTCCTTGAAGTAAGCCCAAAAGTCATATATTTGGTTGCCTAGATGAAATCAGTTTCCTTAGTAATCATGAATGAAGGAAAAAGCATTTCTTCAGGAGGAGGGAGTCTATTTGGAAGGTAGACGTGCCAGGAATCATTCATTAGAATATCATAATAAGAAGCTTGCTCATACATAAAGGGGTGCTGCTTATAGATGATTTAATTTTCTAAAATAAGCCTTCCTTAATCATCAGTACACACTGAAATGTGCCATTCACTTTGCCAAGCTTCTTTTTCCACTAAAGAGGATTTGGGTTGACCCAGGTACATTGATTCAGTACATTGTACATGTCAAAAATTTCTTTTTTGCTTAGGATTTTACCTCTTAATGTAACTTTTTCATACAAAATTAAATCAACTCAAAGGCCTTACCAATGACATTAGAAAAGAAAAGGGCTCAAATTGCCCTGTGTTGAGAAACATAATTTTGGTTCCACAACCATTACTTAGTAAGTTTATACTGTTAGTCAGACCTTGTGGGTGGTGGGGATCCAAAGAGAAAAATGAAACAATTCTTGCCCTCAGGAGGCTTATATTCTGTTGAGGAGAAGCATGTACACAGATAAGTAAATACAGTATGTAAATAAAGATAATTTCAGAGTTTAGAGGATGGCACAGAATACTGACAAATGAGGGAAATTGGGGAAAAAATCTTGAGTCATTTGGAAACATCTTGCTATATAGGGGCTAGCGTGCTGGACTTGGAATCAGGAAGATCTGAGTTTGAATCCTGTCCCAATCACTAACTAGCAATGATTTGGGCAAAGAAATTAGCCTCTCCAGCCTCTCTTGTCTATAAAAAAACAAGGGTAATAATAATAGCACTTTTACTTCACAGGGTGTTGTGAGGATCAATTGGGAAACTAAATGTAAAGCACTTTTGCAAACCTCAGAGCTCTTATATAAGTGTTAGTGATTATTAATGTATCATAATTTATGAAAGGAAAAATTTCAAGACTTAAAATCCTAAATCTTTAATAAATATTTGGTAGATGAGTAGGTAAATTATTTACTTTAACAAGTAATAAACTTGGAAACTTTATAGGTAGCTGTTGTTTTCAAAGAAGCAAAACTTAAAAAGAATTAGTATTAATGGTAATACCAGTTAAATTTTTCATGCAGAAATTATTTGAAAAGTCAATAAAATACAAAAAGCCTTCTCCTGGTGGAATGGGCAGATGAGAGAACATTTTTGTTCCCAGTGAAACAGCAATGAAAGCAGCCAAAGGAGGCACTGTGGAGAATTTAGAGCTTGGTCAGGCATTGAAGACGCCAAGGTCATCCACTGTATCCTGGGATATCACCAGTTTGTCCTGTCACTGGACTTTGATGACTCTAGAAGAGAAAGTGAGGCAGATGTGACTTTGCACAACTTTGCCCCACTTTAGTCCAGTGAATGCACAAGTCAAGATATCACCCTCTAATGTTATTGGTCCTTTTAGAAAATGAAAGGTAACAGAAAGTCTTGCAACCAAAAATGGTTTAAATCAACTATTAGAATAGTTTTTATTAACTTTCAATTGTAAAGGGCTACCTGCTTCCAGATTTCCCTAAAGAAAGGAGTCCTTTGTATGTTTGTAAAGTGTCATACCTGCTAGGTATTTCTTTAAAAATTTTGCTTGTGGAAATGCTATTAAACACAAACTTGCTTGCAATAAACAGTACATGAGTATTTCAGCTCTCCATTTTTGTTAGAGACTAAGAGAATATTTTATCTTTTGCTACTGCTTTTGTTCATCTCCTTTCTTTTTATGGCCTACAAAGACAGTTTTGTTTCTGGAACAAAGTCCATTGACAGCAGCAATTGCTAAAGTAGATTTATTGTCAAGGAAATACAGTAGCTTCTTCTATAGCTCCTTCTTCTCTTATCATGACTGCCCCCTGGTTTCTTTCCAAAATAATGCCCATTTAAACATAGGGAGTAGCAAATGGTGTAGTCAAAAGAGATCTGGCTTCTAGTCTGTCCTGTGCCATTAACTGTGACCCTTGAACAAATCCCACTTAGCCCTTTTGGGTTACAGCTCTCTCAGAGAAAGAGACTCATCTCAATCCTCTCTAATTGTGGTGATTCTGTAGATGACAAAATAACTACATCATCTTCATCACCATCATTATAGCTAGCATTTATAGAATGCCTTCTGTGTTCCAGGCACTGTGCTAAACACTCTACAAATTTCTCATTTGATAATAGTTGGCTTCCATCTACAAAAAAAACTTTATTTAATATTATTATCATACTTTACATCCTATTTAATTTCATTTTCACTTCTTCCCCAAATTCTCAGTAGTACCTTAAAGTATACACAGTGAATAGAGAAACCTTGGTGTACTGTTTTAATGACTTCTCTTCAGGAAAAGAAAACTGTATGCAGGACCAACTTTTAAGTTTAATCTACATTGTTAGCATTTTCCCCATCATTTAAGTCTAGATGAACAAAATTTTATTGTTAGTATTTCATTTATATTTCTGAATAACATCTTCAGCAATAAGAGGAATTTAAATATAAGAGCAAAAGATTTGCTTTTCTGAGTTGGATGCAACTCAGGGCAAAGGCCACTGGACGTAGTGTCATTAAGACCAGAGTTCTGACACTTAGGTGTACAACCACTTACCTCTATGTGCCTCAGTCTTCTCATCTGTAAAATGAATGACCTGAACTTGATGGCATACAAGTTACCTTCCAGTTCCAAATCTGTGATCCTATGATCCTATGAATTATATTATTAGAACTGTTTATCATGCTTATATTTTAACCAAACAATCCCAGACAATTAAGAATGAAGAACTTAAATAATTTAGACTTGTTTATAGCATGCTTTGAGATAGTATGCCTGTAATTGGAATGGAATCAAAGCACCTTTGCCTCTCTCACCCCTTCTTCCCTTCCTATTCTACATCCCTCTTCCTTTTTTCTTCCCCCTCCTTTAATCACTTCCTCCTTTACCATAACCTGTCTTCTCCCACTTTCATTACGTACACTTCCCTACCTCTCCGTTTTCTTCTTCTTTTCTTTTGCCATCTGCCAACCTCCTTCTTTCCCCTCTGTCTTCCCCCTCTTTCATCTCTCTGATATGCACTGTATAATTGAATTCAGTAAGTTAAATGTGCATGAGATATCATTCCTCTGTTGTGTGAAATAAGGCTAGGAAGATAGATTGGATCCCAATTGTGGAGGACTTTGAATGCCAAGCTAAGGAATTTATATTTAAGCTAGAGGCAATATGGAACCACCATTGGTTCTTGAGCAGGGAATGGTATTCTTGTCAGACCCATACCTTAAAAAGTTTATTTTTGGCAACTTCTTTGAGACTAGATTGGTGAGAGGAGATATTGAAAGCAGGGAAATAGATTAGAAATTATTACAACCATCCAGCTAAGAAATGAGCAGGGTCTGAGCTAGGGTGATGGTCTTATAAGGGACAACAAGGGGTTGAATATGAGAGATGTTGCAAAGATAGATGTGACAGGACTTGTCACCTGATTGTATATGCCCTGAGTGAAAGAGAAAGGAGAGTTGAGGATTATTCAAATGTTGAGAGTCTGTATGACTTGGAGAATAGGCTTTACTAGAAATAGTTTGAAGGAAGTTAGGAGAAGTTTAGAGAAGGGGCAGGTTTACAGGGAAAAGTGATATGAGCTGTTTTGAGCTTGAGAGGCAGACTGAAATGTCCAGAAGGCTCCTAGGAATGCAAGATTAGAATTTTAATTCATCTTTTAAGAGAATTTACAGAGACAAATGTTAAATGTGTGGTAACTGGCCAGCCTTAGCTAAGCTGTGGTAAATCAGGATAGTCTTAGAACTATTTAATTCTTGTTTACTAAAAGATGTTTTCCACTCAAATAGGAAAGATTGTTGAAGAGAAGAAAAAATGCTGGTTTAGTTGTTTTTGTTTTTTTTTAAGTGGGGCTTTTTTTTCCCCTCTAAAAAAGAAAGAGCCAGAGTATCCATTAAGCAGTGAAGAGTAGTTTGTTCTCTGTCTCTGTCTCTGTCTCTGTGTCTGTCTGTCTGTCTGTCTGTCTGTCTCTCTCTCTCTCTCTCTGTGTCTCTCTCTCTGTCTCTCTCTCTCAATGTATTCATTATATACACATATATGTATGTATATATATAGTTATATCAGTATGACTGAAGAGACCCTTGAGCCCATTTTCTATATACTTTTTTTCTGAAGCCTTGATGAAAAGAGTTTCATGTTGCTCGTGTTCAAGAATTCATTGAGTTGTATAAAGTTCTTTTGGGGCAGTATGACCTTCTGTGGGGAAATATTTGATTCTTCATTATGTTCTCATCCACATTTGCGTTAAATCAGAATGGATCTGTCGTAATTGGCTTGCTTGCATCAGTAACTCTATATAGCTCCTTTTAGCTAATAATACTTTTGAGTCAGATTGATGAGCAATGCATCTAAAGATACCTTGACTGAACCTTTGGAGAACCAGAGAACCATGTGAACGAATAGCATAATTTTGATAAACAGTGATGAATATACTCAAATCCAAATCATAAATTGAATGGGAAGAATAGAATACTTTTATCTTGTTCTCTAATAATTGAGCTTATTTGAAAATGGTCTTGAAATTAAGGTACAACAGCAAGATTAGTTTCTTCAGACTTTCATATGATGAAAGAGTAACAATAATTCATCAGGTAAAAAGGGGTGTGTGTGTATGTGTGTGTGTGCATAAAGAATTATATTGGAATATTGGCAGAAGTTTAATCATATGATGAGGAAAATGGCATAAGGTAGCAGTTCTTAAGCACATTGCTGGGCCACATCCCAACTAACAGGGCACTTAAGAGCTGTTTTGCTAAATTACATCTTTTTGCTAGGTATAAATATCTGCCACAACTTATATGCTGGTGCAGCATATTTTGGAACAAGATAGATGTGTGACCTCAATAAATTGGAATTTCATTAAAACTTTGTGGTTCACATCCCTGATATAAACTCAGATTAAATTTGAAGATGAAAAATATTGTTCAGTTTATGGCCTAATATTATATTTTCAAATCAAAACTCTAAGGTACCATTCCCCCACCCCCACCCCAAAATATGTGCTTTTGATGTCTGTATGATTAATGTGGAGAGTTATATACCTGGAAGAGGAGATGAGTTAGCCCAGTCCATCTGTCAGTCAGTTAACTACTATTTTGAAAGCATCTATTCTGTGTCAGGCATTGTGGTCGGGAAGTGTCATAGCAAGTGCAAAAGATAAGCAATAGAAAGCCCACATGTGTCGGGTGTCTATACAAAGTCAGAAAATATAGAACAAGGATTCTTTACCTTATTTTGTGCCATAGACCCCCTTGGAAATGTGGTGAAACCTATGGGCTCCTTCTCATGGGAATGTTTTTCAGTTCATAAAATAAAATATACAGGATTTCTAAGGAAACCATATTAAAATAGTTACCAAAAAAATTCTTAAGAATCCAAGTTCAAGAAACCCAGGTTAAGAACTCCTGATTTCTTTAGAAAGTTTTGTAGTATGTTGGCTAGATCTGTAATGAAAGATTTACAGAATGAGATGGACAAATCCCTCACAAACTGGCAAGGTGTAGGTTGGTTGCAATCTGTACCCATTGCAAGGTTCGTATGTTGAAAGGATCACAGAGCCATCAGAATATCAAAATATGGATATTATTATTCTTCCTTGATGTCATATGGACACAGATATCAAGTTAGAAAGTGATCCATCTCCTTATTGGCTAAATATTTGAGGGAAAATGATGAAATATAAAAGTTTTTAAAAATTATCTTGTATTGATAACTATACAGACCCTTCTAGCTAATACATTTTGAGTCAGATTTAAAATAATTTTTTTAAATGTAGCAACTTCCTAAAGAAGAGGGATGTCTTATCTTCTTTCAATCTGAAGAAGCTACTCCATTCATGGGAGGGAGGTGGCATTTTTTTTTTTTTGCTTTTTTGAGGGCAATTGGGGTTAAGTGACTTGCCCAAAGTCACATGGCTAGTTTTTGTGTTAAGTTTTTTGTGTTAGTTTTTGTGTCTGAGGCTGGATTTGAACTCAAGGTCCTCCTGACTCCAGGGCTGGTGCTCTAGTCATGGTGCCACCTAGCTGCCGCAGGAGGCGGCATTCTTAACTAGGCACTGTATGAGGAAGAGAGTACGAGAAAAACAGTTTACCCTGCCTTGATTATCAGCTGTATGCAGGGCACTCTCTCTTAGAATCTGGAGAATAATTTTTTTAATTAACTTATTTATTTTTAGTTTACAACATTCAGTTCCACAAACTTTTGATTTCCAGATTTTCTCCCCTCCCTCTCCTACCTCCTCCCCAAGATGGCATACAATATGATATAGGCTGTACATATACATTCACATTAAACATATTTTCACATTAGTCATGTTGCAAAGAAGAATTATTACCAATACAATGACCCACAAGAAAAAAGAAACAAAACAAAAGAGAGAGAGCAAATACTATGCTTCGATCTGCATTCAGACTCCATAATTCTTTCTCTGAATGTGGATAGCATTTTCCATCATAAGCCTTTTAGAATTGTCTTAGATCCTTGGATTGCTAGGAAGAGCCAAATCTATCAAAGTTAGTAATCGCCCAGTGTGGCTGTAACTGTATACAATGTTCTCCTGGTTCTGCTCCCCTCACTTAGCATCAGTTCATATAAATCTTCGCAGGTTTTTCTGAGTCTGTCTCCTCATCATTTCTTATAGCACAATAGTATTCTATTACATTTATATACCACAATTTGTTCAGCCATTCCCCAATTGATGGGCATACCCTCAGTTTCGAGTTCTTTGCCACCACAAAAAGAGATACTATAAATATTTTTGTACATGTGGATTCTTTTCCCATTTGTATGATCTCTTTGGGATATGGCCTTAGAAATGGTATTGCAGGGTCAAAGGGTATGCACATTTTTATAACCCTTTGTGCATAGTTCTAAATTGTTTTCCAAAATGGTTGGATCAGTTCACAACTCTACCAATAATACATTAGTGTGGAAAAGAATTTTTTTTTAAAAGTCAGGGTCTGGAGACACTTTTATTTCCCCTTGTCCTTTCCTTCCTCCCCCATTAGGACAATTCTTCTGTTGTATGCCATCTGTAGGCTATTTCAGGTCTCTGAACCTCTCAGTTTAGACTTTTAAAAAAGCATGCTTTGGGGTTTTTGGAGAACCTGTACATGGCATGCAAGATGTTGGCATTCTTAGTGAACAGAAAACATTATAGCAAAGTTGGCAGAGTTTAGAGTTCCAAGTGTCTACTTGATGAAGTGGGAGAAAGAATTTTGTACATGTATTTTTATATGGTGATAAGAAGGAAAATTGAAAAGGAAACCTCTTTATGTTCAAAAGTTGCTAGAAATCAGTGAGACAGAATAGGAGGAAAGAGAAAACACAGTATGTAAAAAATACAATTAAAATCTCTTTCCTGCTTCTTATTCATGAAGCTTTTAAATTGATGTAAAACAACTCTGAAAATAATGTCATGGACCTCATAGAGTATTAGCTTAAGGGCGAGAGCTAGCTCATCTATGAATTTGTATCCCATGTACCAATGTACGCCTGGTACCTAGTAGGTGACTGAATGTTTTTTAAAATGGTGATTTAAAAAAAATTTTTTATGATACATTTTTTTCAGTGATTTCAAATATTGAAGTCTTGAATTTTAGTAAAACATTTTACAAAAAGGCTGTTAGAATTCCCTAATATCTAAAATCTTTTTAATTTAGAGCATTTTTTCTTAAGTTATACTATATTGATACAAAAAAAGAAAGATCACTTGCTTCCAGGAGTCTCTCCCTGGTTAAGACTGCCCATTTGCCACTCCTAGAATAAAATCCACTTAGTGCACACCTACCTACTTACAAAGTGGGGTGTATGAGTGTCTAGGAAGGACTAGTAACTCTAGAGTGGGGGTTTGCCCAAGCCCTTTCCTGGACTGCTCATTCACCTTTGGTGTCCACCTGTCTCCCGCCTCTCACCTGTGTCTCCAAGAAGCTGTAGCATGTGCTGTGATCATACCTGGGTAAAATCATCTTGGCAGTTTGGCTAAACCAGGTTAAGTGTAACCAACAGGCCTCAATATCATCAGTGAGTTTAGGGGGTGTTTGCCCAAGGAAGTTCTGTTGGCAGAATGGACAGATGAGAACAATTTGTTCTGACAGCAATGATGAAGGTGCCTGAAGCAGGCACTGTGGAGTGCTTAGAGCTTGGTCAAGCTTCGAAGACACCAAGATCATCCACTGAATCCTGAAATATCTCCAGTTGTCTTGACTTTTGTCTTGCCACTGGACTTTGATGACTTTGGAAGAGAGATAACTGATAACTTTGGGTAACTGCCCAAATTCAGGTCATATGCAAGTTAAAGAGAGTGGCCCCATGGGCAAGAGGGTACTAATGAAGTGTGAGTGAATTCCAGGGCTATAGTGATCTTGCAGAATGATGAGTCTCCAAAGTCATACCAGTGAAGTCCAGAAGGGTGTAGCCAGGTAGAAATTAAAGAAGCTTTGTATGTTATGGGTGCTTAGAGAATTAGAATCATAGAATTGTATAACTGGAAAGGACATCAGAGAACTCATACTCCAATGCTTCTCAAAGTGTGGTTCAGGGATCCCTGGGAGTTCCCCAGACTCTTTCTGGGGCATCCATGTGATCAAAATTATTTACCTAATAATACTTAAGACATTTTAATTTCTAATATGGTAAATATCAATAGATATAACCTACATAAACAAAAACTCTTTGGTATAATCAATAATTTCAGTGTAAAGTGGTCCTGAGACCAAGAAGTTTGAGAACTTCTGTTTCAGTCCATCCCTTTGCTCAAGCAAGAATCCATTCTGTAACTTTCCTCTCCCAATAGCAGTCCCCCAAAGGGCATCCTACAATTCAGTCTTTCTCTACTCCTTCCTTGGTCTCATCCCCCTTTCCCGTTATCCTCCTTCCAATTCTGTGGCTAGAATATAAAACCCATACTTTGCAGATCATACCAGAAGTAGCTGGTGCTGCCTTAGTTCCTGGTGGTCAGCAAGATAAAGAGTAGTCAGGACCAACCTGCCAGGCCTTCTCCTGCAAGTGGCCTTTGTGTTGGGTGACTGCCCTCTCTGCTTTCAGGCTGGTACCACTGCTGCCCTCCTCCTTACTTAGGCATCAGCTCTCCTTGCTATATACCACCTGTCTCTCTTGGAGAGTAATTGTATGCTTAGCCATGCCCAAATCAGTAAGCACCCGCTCTTTCCAATTTTTATTTTAATTTATTTTATTTTATTTCTGCTATTGCAAAAGTACTACTCTCAGGGACAAATGGTGCCTTTTCTTAAAAGTGATTCAGTAAGAAGACAAACTGATTTTTCTCCAATTAATTGTTCCAGAATATAAGTCAGATTTGATTGTTATGAACTAGGGGATAACCCAAATTATTTTTATTATTTAGAGTTTTTTTATGTTAAACATTAATTGAAATAAGCTTTGAGACTTAGAATTGATTTTGCTATGTAGAAGGTTTTTTTTAAACTGTATTTATTGTCAGAGAACTTGATCTATATTGGAAACACATCACAGACATACTAGAAGAAACCCACAAAATGTATTGTCAGATTTGCATCTAATTGCTGTTCTCAAACATTTCCTTCTGAAGCAATTAACAGCAATCATTGTATTATTATTCTTCTGTTGCATAAAATTATTTCATTTATGCAAGTACGTCCCTGAAATTTTGGAGTTTACATCTGATCCTTCCTGTTAAAATTACAGGTTTGCCAAGCTGGGCTGTAGCTTTGTATCTCATATTAACCATGTGCCATTATTTAAATGCTGAAATAAATTTCTCATTAAGTAGTATATTGTTAAATTGTGAAACACTGTGTAAACAAATTTATGTAGCTTATAAATATAATCTGTCCACTTTATTTCAGACTCAAATGTTTATTATTCATGCATCAGTTCCTTGCTTTATAAGTACACTATTAAAAATTCATATATAAAATTAAACATCTGGTTTAACATTACAAATGCATTTTATCTTTGAAAATTCTTGAAGTGTAGAGCTCTGGCTATCGATCAACTCCAAACATTTTTTTTAGCTGTGTTATAAAATCTCACTGAAATTTACTTGAATAATTATGCACTTCTGGGAGTATAATAAACTAAATTTACATAGCAGATTACTGTTGCCCAAGCATAGAGAACCATTTCCCCCCACAGAATAGCAATTTTGTGTGATTAAGCATAATTATTTCTAATTTTACATTTCTTTTTCCCTTGTAAATAGTATTTTATTTTTTCCAGTTACGTGTAAAGATAGTTTTCAACATTCATTTTTTATAAGCTTTTGAGTTCCAAATATTTTCATCGTCCCTCCTTTCCATCTCCCCTCTCCAAAATGGCAAGCAATCTGATATAGCTTGTACATGTGCAGTCATGTAAATAGCAATTTTGTATTTCTAATACTGTTTTGTGCTTTAAAAGAAATTAGTTATAATGTTTTATTCTAAGGATCTCATTCTCCAGTTTCCTGTTCCCATGTAATTGAAATGTTCATTATATGAAATGTCATCATAAAATGTATAATTTTGGTCTGATAATCTCAAAGAGCATGGAAGCATTGTGATCCTGGGTGAAAAATTGTATTTCTTGATTCAAATTGCTCAAATGACTTGACAAAAAATCATTTAGCAGCCATTATGGTCTTTTTCTTTTGACAGCCCACTCACAATCCCTTCTGGTTTTTATTATTGTAGCCAAATTCTAAAATTCTCTACTTGATGTGGTTTCTAACAATCAAAGTATTTTGGGGGGGTTAATGTATCATTATATAGAATATATAGTGATGTTTAGGATGTAATATAGTAGAGAGAGCATTGAACATAGAGGCAAGAGTGACCTGGATTCAAATTTCACCACTAACTTATTAACTGTGCAACAGTTGCTTAACGTCTGTGGGCCAGTGTCCTTACCTACAGTATGGGAATATAATAATACTTGTATGATACCTGTCTCACAGGGCTGTTGTGAGGCTCAATTGAGATAATCTGTGTAAAGTTCCTTCTGAAATTTAAAGGGCTGCATAAATGTCAGCTTTATTTTTAGGGTGATCAGTTATTTTTAGCAATATATGAGAGACTAGGGGGCGGCTAGGTGGCGCAGTAAATAGAACACTGGCCCTGGAGTCAGGGGGACCTGAATTCAAATTCAGCCTCAGACTCTTAACACTAGCCATGTGACCTTGGGCAAGTCACCTAACCCCGACTGCCCTCCAAAAAAAATGCTAAGACTATAAATATTTATTTAATACATATTAGGATCAGCTAGGTGGCACAGTGGATAGAGGGCCAGGGAGGGAATCAGGAAGACTCACCAGCCTGAGTTCAAATTTGGCCTTAGGCACTTATTAGCTTTGTTACCCTGGGCACTTGACCCTGTTTGCCTCAGTTTCCTTATCTGTAAAATGATCTGGAGGAAGAAATGGCAAACTACCCCAGTATGTTTGCCAAGAAAGCCCCAAATAGGGTCATGAAGGGTCTGGCAAGATGGAAAATGACTGAACAAGAACAGAAAATATTTATGGGACAAAACACTGTAACTACCATAATGAGAAGACACTAGCTAAAAATTTAAAACCTAATTGCTCATTCTTAATTGGAATTACTGTGTTAAAGTGGCAAGACAACTGAAATTGGAATCTGAGGACCCGATTTAAACTCTTAGCCCTGCTCCTTACTAGTTGTGTGACCTTGGGCAAATAATTTCGGGCCTCATTTTCCCCATTTGTAAATTGAGGGTGTTGAGCTAGATGACCTCTAAAATTCCTTCCAGCTCTTAGTTGTCCTGAGTTTTTTTTTAAACCCGGAGAGATATGAATTATTGGGATTGTTGTTAGTTTATTTACTAAATCCCCCCCCCCCATCTGTTCTAATTAATACCAAGCTTTCACTAGTATGAGTTCAGGGTTACTCGATATTGCATATAAGTCTCTGGAGGGTCTGTGCTAACACCTCTGATTCCTGCCTACCCTGATTTTATACCATCTGTCAGTGAAGAGGTAATTGGATTGTGCCAGAAGTTACCTGGCACTCCTTTTCCATGTAATACTGGATGTTGTGAACATGATAACTCATGGAAGCAGCCTTTGGATGTGGGTACCATGACACCAGGCAGAGCCTCTGACATGGCTCGGACACCAGTGTCCATCTTGCCGGGACAGGACTGAACAAAATGCTCACTTAACTTTCTGAACACTGATACCCAAATCTGGGCAGCTAAGTGGCACAGTGGATAGAGTGCCAGGACTAGAGTCAGGAAAGCTTCCTTTCCTGAATTCAAATCTAGCCTTAGACACTTACATACAAGTTGTGTGACCTTGGGTAAGTCATTTAATCCTGTTCACCTCACTTTCCTCCATCTGTAAAATGAGCTGGAGAAGCAAATGGCAGACTGCTTCAATATCTTTCCCAAGAAACCCCAGATGTGAGCACAGTGAGTCATACGTGACTGAAACTCACAATGTCCAAATAGTCTTCAAAAATCTTCTCCCTTCAATTTTTTATACCAGTCCTAGCAATTGATATCTCTCATGAATATCATATCTTTAAGTTTGTAAGGAATCCCAAGGATGACCAACAGAGTTGCTTTGGAAGTATAAACAGACCGCAGTGATGTACTCATTCCATTCAATGAGGTGACTCAGTTTGCTGACTTCTGCCTTTATTAACACCTTGTTCTTTTCCATTTCCACATGCAAGACACGTGTCTTACTAATCGTAAGTAGGTAGGTCTTTAAAGGTACATCAAGGCAGATATTCCAGCACCAGCTTTGCTTTGAGGGGGTTTGGTATAGTGGACAGAGCACTGGATTTGGAGACAGAAGACCTTTCTGGGCTTTAAACAGCCTGACTGTACCTCTTTATTATTAGTGTAGACATTTTTTTTTACAAAAACAAATGAGTAAAGCAACTCAAGGAGAGATTGAGTGCCTTGCCTAGGGTTGCACAGCTTGTAAGAGTCTGAAGCAGAATTTGAACTTAGGTTTTTTTGACTCTAAGCCCTCTGTTCTACCCGCTTGATGATCCCCTAGCAGCCCCTGCTAGTATAGTCTTAACCCAGTCATTCAACTATTCTGGGCCTCAGTTTCCTCATTTGTAAAGTGAGATAGGTTACACTAGATCTCCAAGGTCTCTTTCTGTTTCAAATCAGATGAAATCCACCTAGACTTAGCACTGAGCAGTTTTTGTTTTTATGAGTTTACCAGATCTAAATTGCTCAAGGACTTGAGAGATGAGAAAAGGGATCCATTTGGCATCCATTTTTGGTCATCTTAATTGTATTCCAGGAACCCAAACTTAAGAGGAATTTTGATTCAGGGTCCCAGAAGGAAGATCTAGGGGTATACTTTGAAGGAGGAAGAAAAAATGTTTCCAGATGACTTAGGGCAGGGTTGTTCCAAAAATTAGGAGGCAACATGGAAAAATACGCAGGGTGGAGGGGAAAGTAGATGAGGTGGGTTTGGCCAGCCCAGTAAAAGACAAACAAAAATTCCATGGCAAAGTTCTATCTCACTGCCACAAAGCATTTTGTGCACTTTTGGGGGCTGTTTCCCAACTGATCTTTCTCCTCTACCTCCTTTAGAATGTCCCCCCATTCCCCTCTGTATTTTACACATGTTTCTTGCTCATGATTCAAGACTGAGCTCTTCTGTGAGCACTCATGTGAGAGCTTCCGGCAATCCACAGATAGGGAAAAAGCCCACTCTGTTACATACTAAGGAGATAGAAAGTTTAGACAATCTCCCCTGTCCTTGCGGGGAATTCACAGTCTTATAGGTGGACAAGTCTCATATATCCACAGTTAATAGTTAATTACGTGACAAGTGTTTCAGAGAAGGTCCAAAGTAAATGCTTAATAAGGTCTGGCGGGGGGTGGGGGGGGAAAGATCATTCATTACCAGTAGGTGGGCCAAGGAAGACTAATTGAGACCTTGTTCATCTCTTCTTCCTTATTGCATTTTGAACCTTAAGAGTTTTTCCATGAGGTGAGTATTTTTACATCTCCATATACACTTTCCTGACAAAGTTCCCTCTGGGCTTTTTCCTGCTTCATTCTGGATACTCCTTACCCCACACTTACCTCCATCCCTGATCCTTCTCCCTCTGAGTAGATAGATCCTCCCAGAACCTCTGTTTAAGGGGGACACATAGGCCAACCATGTCTCATTCCTCTCCAGGCTTAATTCCAGACTTTACTGTGCCTCAGAAATGAGTACAGTAATCTTCCTTACCCCTTGCAGCTTCTTTTTATGTTCTGTCTTTCCCCCATTAGAATGTAGAGAACCGTCTCTCTGTATTTGTATTCCTAGTCCTTAACACACTACCTGGCAATTAGGAAGTACTTACTAAATCCATACTGATTCTTGACTGATACACACTGGCTTATTTTCCAATTCCTGGAAGCTATGTTTCTCCAGTGAGTTTAAGGTCTTTATTCATTCAATTAACAATAATAATAATTATAAACTATATTCATATGACACCTGAAGGTTTGTAAGGGACTTTGCATGCATTGTGTGACAAAAAAACCTATGATCTTAGTGTTAATATTATTCCCATTTTACAGATGAGGATATGGAGACTCAAAGAATTTAAAAGACTTGCCTAGAGACACACAGCAAGTTGTATCAGAAGTGAATTCCAAGCCAGGTTTTCATTTCTTTTGAATACTGGGTATGAAACCCTTCATCACTCTTATCCATGCCCTTCAGAAACCCATATTCCTATGTATCTAATAGGTAGCCAGCAAACACCTTTGATCACATAATTAACGTATGATATTCCTAGCATTATCAGCCAGAAGTTAGAACAAAATTGAACAACGAAAAGGACTTTAATTTTTAAAAAGTATTTTTTGGGGGGGAACAAATTGCCAAAATCCACTCAGTCTAACCACTCCTAGTTATGACTGTTGGTGCAGTGAAGGTAGCACCCTGTCCTCTTTGAGTTCTGAGCCAGCTTTCAGGGAACCTTTGGAATGCTAGCAAGTGACCACTCACTAGAGATCAGGATTTAACCAGGCCTTCTGAGAGCTACATTTTAAAATGATTTCACCATCTAAATTTCAGAGCATCCCACAACCACGAGATAAGCCTGTGGGTTAACTCTGTCGCGCAAGCAGAAATGAGGAGGATTTATAGGAAGAATCTTTTCTGAGTGAACAGCCTTTCAAAGGGATTTCTTCCTTTTCTGTCCCTAGAATTGCTTGGATGGAGCGAGGCCCTTTTTATAAAAATCTTCCTGCCTCCGTCAGCCATCCCTGGCTCAGGGTATACCAGTTCCCTCAAATTCTCTTGTACTGTGTGGAAAACTTTCCCCTTTCCCTCCTTTCTCTTAATGAGTTTAAAGCAGAGGTTAGAATTTTACAAAGCACTTGTACTTGAAGAAAAGAGAATAAAATAAGGCAATCTTACAGAGCATGGAATAGGTATTAATGAATATGAGGATGGTAATAGGCAGCATGATACAACAAGAAAGACACTGAGTTTGGAACCAGGAGTAATTGTGTGGTTATTTCAAGTTGTGTCTGACTCTTCATGATCCTGAATTCAAATCCCACCTTTGTCATTTACACAGGCTGTGTGACCTTGGACAACTTACGTAACCTCTCTGGTCCTCAGTTTCTTTATCATTCAATTGAGTTGGATGGACTAAATGGCCTCTAATATCCTTTCCCCCTCTATATCTGATCCTATTTTATCCCTAACTTTTCGGTAGAGGTTAATAAATTTACATCTTAGTTTCTTCATCTGACTCTATCATATATCCAGTCACCATGTTGTCTTGAGGAAAATCCCCTACATTTATCCTTTCCCTGGTCTCTGCCCAGCCCATCTTCTCATTCCTTCCCTCTTCAGAATCTGACCCCTTCCGTTCACTTTGGGAGTGAGGACCTTCAGGAGCCATGAGCCACAAAGGAAGGTTTTACCTACCTTGACGAGTCATACTGCATCTCCTCCCATACCTACCCTATAACCAGAGAAATATTCACCAGAAACACCATGAGGATTTATACTATCCCCAAGAACCATTAAATATGCAGGAAATTACTACATTCAGCACCTTTCTACCCTAAGTGCATTTCTTCACATAGGCCAAGAAGAATCTAAGTTTTGCTTGACTCTTATGTCATGCTTCACACCACCTCATCATCAGTCTTGGGGCTGTTTTTCTGCATGCTGCTTTGAGGCTAGAAGAGTTTAAGCCTGTTTGTCCTTCTTTCTTGGTTTCCTGAGTGGGTTCTGCATTTTTGGTGGCCTTAATTCTGGATGAACAAATGTTGAAAGGAATCTTCTGCCTTTTCCTTCCAAGATGGCATTTTCTGAGAGTGTTTTCACAATCCAAAGTCTGCTGGATTTGGGTCTTGTGGTTTGCCTCTTTCCAGTTTGTTTGGTTAGTTAGCTAATGGGTTTTGAGTTCAACCAAGGGAGTTCAAAATACTGTCTCTTTCTGAGAGCCAGCTAGGATGCAAATGATGTCCAAATTATGAGTGGCAGGCTGGCTGAGCTTTTTTGAGTGATGACTGTGGAAGCCATCCACTAATTTTAGTTTGGGGAAGCTTGGCATAGAAATTGAATTTTCAATAGGAAACAATTTCCTTTTAATACCTACTACAACCATTGGAAAGTATCTTCTGGTCCAACATCCCACATTCATTCTGAGGAGATTGTTTCAGACATCTTAACCATAAAAGATACAGACTTTTGTTTCTTGTTTTAATATTTGAACACTAACAAGGTATTAGTTAAATTAACAATGCACCATTGGACACTGTTTGGATTTCCAGGATAATGAAAATACACCATCAGTGTTTGCTAATATTGAAGCATAGCAAAAGAGCCACAAGCTACAATTTCACATCAGAGCCACTAAGCCAGGTGAGGGCAGTATCCAGATCACAGTGTCTTGCCACAGTGCCATTTGCAGAGTAAGAAGTGAGATACCAATTTGTGATCTGTTCACAGGTTTTACCAGATGATCACAGTCTCATCGTAGGTAGTTTTTCTTTCCTTTTTCCCCCTCTATGCATTAGTTGAAAGTTTATTTGTTTTGGCTCACATGGATAAGCTTTTTAAAAACTATGTCTGGAAGTTACATGAAGCAGTCACACCAGGTAATGCCTCTATATGGAACTTTTCATGAGATAATTACTTATGGAGGTGGGGGAGTCACAATTCAATGCCATAGACCTAACTAAGGGTGATATGAAAACCACATCCTTAAAAATTGTGCACATACTTTCCGGTGTGGTGCTTTTAATATAGGGTATGTGTGTGTGTGTGTGTGTAACAGTTTATAAATTGGTCCCATTTTGAAAATCCCAAAGGTTTTCACACTATTCACAACAATAATAAATAATAACCACAATAATAACATTTATATAATACTTTAAAGTTTGTAAAGGACTTTACAAATATTATTTTATTTCATCATCACAACCATCAGAGGGGGATAGGTCCTATTATTGACAGCTAGGTGCCATAGTCAATAGAGTATTAGGCCTGGAGTCAGGAAAACTCATTTTCCTGAGTTCAGATCTAGCCTCAGACACTTATGTGACCCTGGGCAAGTCACATAACCCTGTTCGCCTCACTTCACCATCTATAAAATGAGCTGGAGAAGGAAACGGCAAACCATTCCAGTATCTTTGCCATGAAAACCCTAAATAGGGTCATGAGAAGTTATATTGAAATGGATGGACAACAGGAAGCTTTATTATTCCCATTTTACAGCTGAGGAAATTGAGGCAAATAGGTTAAGTGGCTTGACCATAGTAAATATGTAATAACTGTTTGATTTAATGTTCTAAGTTAAGATAGCTGGGTGCCACAGTATATGGAATACTGGACCTCTGGAGTTAAGAAGACCTGAGTCCAAATGCAGCTTCAGGCAATTTACTACTGGGGTGACCCTAGGCAATTTATTTAACCTCTACTTGTTTCTTTATTTGGACAATGGACATAATAACATTTTTACTCCCTGGATAAAATGAATAATGTTGCAAAATGCTTTACAAATCTTAAAGCCCTTTACAAATGCTACCTATTTTTAAATTTTTTTTTTATTTTATGATTTTGTTGAATTGATTCTTGGGCCCTCCAGCCCCTTTATCTTGGTTAGCCGGGGCTTTGGCTCAACAGGCATTTTTTAGAGTTAAGTACTTGCAGCTCATTTAGAGTTGGGTTTTTTAAATCCTTTTTTATACATGACCCATTTGATAGTTTGATGAAGCCTGTGTACTAGTAAAAATCATGTTTTTAAATGCATAAAATACATAGGGTTGCATAAAGAAACCAATTATATTGAAATGATTAGATTTTTTTATCAAATACACAGACCCCAGGTTAAGAACTCCTGGCCTAGAGACAGTTTATGGGCAGTGAAAGAAGGTGCCAACCAGTCAGCCCCACGTACTGAAACCTCTGTTCTTTTCATTTGGTTTTATTAAGAATTGGAGAGATAATAATCAAGTATTTCTGTGATATCTAGTTAAGCTATGAGATCATGGTCCTGCTGTGATGCTTTATTGAAGTTTATAGCAATGGAGCACAAACTCTTTCAAGTTCTAACAAAGTTGGAAAGGCTTCAAGTGTGTGGTGAGTGACAATTATACACTTGACTACCAAAGAAGGACCTAGCTAAGTGTGGAAAACGGGGCACAAGTAATGAATTTTTTAGGCCACACTGATGCTTGAAAACCATCTACTATGTCATGAAAGGTTTGTAATCTGTCCCTTCAACAGAAGGAATAAGAGTCCTTAAAAGAATTAAAGCCTGGGAATTTCTGCTGAAGGAGATAAACTTTTAACAAGGTTGAATTTTGCTTTTACTCTAAGAAAATCACACATCTATCAAGTAAATAAAGTGTTACTGAGAAATAAATGGAAGCATTGAATAAATATAGTACAGATTGTAGAAATTAGAAATGGTGGCAATGTTGACATTTAAGGAATACAGAAAAATGTAAATGAAAGCGTGAATTGTATTGACATCATAAAAGGTTTAATGGAGCTTATTCTGTGAGGATTTGGCATTTCCTGTCTAGCGATACTCCTTTATGAGATTTGGTTCCTAGGTTTAAAATGCAGTGATAAACTCTCTGAGCTTCGGGGGAAGATCTGTGCATAAACAAGTAAGTGGGCAGAAATCCTTTGAGTCCTGCTGTAATTGCAAGAAAAGCAAATATTAAACCAACGGCAGGACCAAATGATCTAGTTTTCACAGTATGTGCCCCCCCCCCCTTCCCAATGTTCACAATTGAATGAAAGATTCCGTGGAGAGGAAATAGTTTTCTTGAGTGAGCTTTTTGACTGGAGATCAACCTTGTACTATTGGACAGGAAATTAAGTTCTTGCCAGTGTCATGAATCACCGTGCGGGTTGGACATTGGCAGGGCTGCTGTGCTTGAGAAGGCAGGAAGAAGTGGGAGCAGAGAAGAGCTAACCTAAAAAACAAAGTTGAAGGTGGGAGGTGGGTATTAATGAACAAAAGTTACTGAGCCTCTCTGTGGTGTGTTCCTAGCCACCTGCATTTTCATTTGGCCCTGCCTCCTGAGCCCCTCTCACCCACGTTCCTATGTCCCCATGCTTCCCCCCTGACAAAAGAGGAGATTTAAAAAAGGCAACTCTTAATCTTTGGAGAAGGGAAAGAAGAGCTTTATTATTTATGACACATGAAATC
This sequence comes from Petaurus breviceps papuanus, assembly GCF_028583685.1. Classification (NCBI taxonomy): domain Eukaryota; kingdom Metazoa; phylum Chordata; class Mammalia; order Diprotodontia; family Petauridae; genus Petaurus; species Petaurus breviceps. The sequence continues at coordinate 49,691,598 of NW_027186304.1, read as the reverse complement.
TCCTTTGGGCTTAAAAAAACCCGGTAAGGCCAAGAAGCATGAGGAGATCCATCCATAACAGTTGTTGAATCTATAGTTGGTGAAAGAAGACTGGTTCAGACAAAGACAAAGGAGACTGTTGGTAGGGGTCTAAGTCTTAAGCTCTGTCTCCCCACCCGCTCCTTACATAGAAAGAAACAATTTCTATCGTGTGATCTCACTGTTGAATATCTATATTTGGAGGGTTTTTTTTTTTAATAGAGAAGTCGTGATCACTTTATTTTTCATTTAAATACTATTTCCTACCCACTTTAATATGTTTTGATGAGGTCATGTATTTTTTTTATTTCTTAAGTGAGGTTTTGGTAAATAAAGTATTTGCAGTAGTTCTTAGTCCTATAAGCTATTTTGACAACTCAAGGTTTGTTGTCAGTCTCAGGGCTGTTTTGATCCCAGCGGAAGCTAAATATATTGCCAGGCCATAGCACAGCATGGCCCCACCAGACTTTCTCATCACCCATCAGAAACTCCCCAGTAATTGAACTAAACTGACTCTCTCAGGGACATGACTGACCAAGTCTGCTATGAGATGATCCCTTTCTCATGGATTTTTCAGATTAGAAAATGACTAAAGTCAACTGGAATTAGAAGGATTCAGTCCTGTTTGTTTGTGTGTGTGTGGGCTTGGTATCTACCATTCTCTCTCCATCCAGACACTTGGCTCATTTCACAATGTTCTTAACTTCTCAGAGCACAGTGTGGTCCTCAGAATTCCTGCTGAAGCCTACCCCGAGTCATTCCAGCTCAGGACTACAGGTGTTTGGTCAAAGTACTTACTGATATGGTGCTCAGGCAGAATAAAAGTAGAAGCTAGCCTCTTGTAGACTTGGTGTCAGAGAAGCTATCCTAAATCTCAAAAGCTTGTGACAGCTACAGCACCCATTAGTTGGACTTAGGATGGATACCTAGAGATAAACTCAGAAGGGAACAATCATCAACCCAAGATGTTTCAGAGCAGCTAAGACTTCAGAGTGATAGTATCTTCCATAAACCCCTTCTTCACCAGAGATCAAGCTAAATTGGGAGCTGGTGGTTCTTTTACAATTAGCTCAGTTGTTTTTTGCTTTATCATACTTTGTATACTCAGCTTAAGAAAGAGGAGGTAAATTATTCAGGATATTTAAATTATGAACACCAGCAGTGAGAGTATAAATGTGGCTCACCCTTAAAACTGAATGACATATTTAGTACAAGTAGTCTTATGCTGTCAAATGAGATTTTGTATAGAAAGGTCTTTGCAAACCTCAAAGCACTCGATGTCAGCACTTATTATTGTTGTCATTGTTAATATTATAATTGTAATAATCATTGTGATTGTTATACACACTGATTCAATTTCTTCACCATCTTTAACTCCTTACACTCTTTCAGGTTTCCTATTTTAAAGAAACTATTCTTTCCTTTTTTTGCCTTTTTTTTGGAGGGCAATTGGGGTTGAGTGACTTGCCCAAGGTCACACGGCTAGTTTTGTGTTAAGTGTCTGTGGTCGAATTTGAACTCAGGTCCTCCTGACTCCAGGGCCAGTGCTCTATTCACTGCGCCACCTAGCTGCCCAAAACTATACTTTCTTGAAGATTGATTGCCAAAACCTTTTTACTCTCATGATTTTTTAAACGACTCTGTAGAGTATCTTCTTGAACCTCATGTATGTTGACCTCCCTGACAATACAGTATCTTGACTGCCTCTCCTCCTTTGTTTACCCTTCTGCTGCTTCTCCTAACTGGCTCTTCTCCGTGGCTTGGTTAGTCCTTGTCCCATTGCCTTTTCTCTTAGTAGTCTTTTTTTTTTTTTAGAAGATTTCCATTTTTATAGCTTCAGCTTTTCATATCTTAGATTTTTAATAACTATTTCTACTTTGACTTGCCGCCATGACTTTAACTGCAACATGTCCAAAACCAAATCAACTATTTCCCTCAAATCAGCCCCTCCTAGGAAAACATATCCTGAAAGAAATACCATGGAATCTTAGAACTGGAAAGGACATTGGTGATTGTCTCTTCCAAAGTATCAGCTTATAGATAGGAAACTATCTCAAAGAGGTCACAAAGCTATAGTCACTGAGCTGGGACTTGAATCTGGGGCTCTTGGCTGTCAGTTCAGCCACCTTTCTATTACAGTCCCGATTTCTTCTTTCTCAGCAATATTGATAATAGATAATAGAGTCAAAACTCCTTAACTCAACATTAAGGCTTTCTTAACCTGAACCAGGGCAACCAGAGCGCTGGTGCTGAAGTCAGGAAGACTTATTTTCCTGATTTCAAATCTGGCCTCAGATAGCTGTGTGACCCTGGGCAAGTCACTTAACTGTGTTTGCTTCAGTTCTTTCATTTGTAAAATGAGCTGAAGAAGGAACTGACCAGCCAATCCAGTATCTTTGCCCAGAAAATCCCATATGGGTTTCATATGACTGAAAAACTGAAATTAGACCCAGAACAACCTGCCTTTCCAACCTTATCTCCCCTTATTCCAGTATGTGCTCTACTCTCTTTTCATGACGGTGTCTTTATTGTCTTATAAATGCAGTCTGTGGATTTTGACTTCTGCACTTTAGCTCTTGTACACACACCCATCACCATATTGTTCTCTCTGTTTCCCCTATTTCCTCTTACGTATTTAAATCCTATGCATTCCCAGGGTCCTTGCTGTACGTGTTCTCTTCAGCCATGGCACGGTGATGCTTTCCCCCTCTGTGTGATTACCTATCCACCCCACTCTTGATCATGTATAGCCCAGTATTGGTAATTTGAATTTTTCGTGAGTGTTTCTTCTCCACAGTGAGAGTTGAAGCTCTTCAAGGAGCAGGGCCTGTGCTTTCTACTTTTGTCTATCTGCTGTGGTATCTAACATAGGATGCTATGGGTATGTGCTTAAATATATGTTAACACAATGAATTACACGCAGCACTGATGAAACTCAGTCTGTTGCCCCGTGGTTGCCCTTTGGGTTTCTGGGGAATCATAGCACTCGTGCACAGTACTAGGTTCTACACAGTTGTACGAGCCCCATGTAATGGTCTTCCCGGTTCTTGAGTCTTTAGGCAGTGAGATGAATAACTCTAAGGAGTGCTTTTTTTCTCCTTGTTTTCTTCTTTGCAGACAAAATGTCCTCTAGGAAGTGAAACGTCTTGTTTCCAAAAAAAAAGATTGGTGGTGAGAAAGTAGATAATTCTCTGAATGACCTCAGTTTGATGGAAGCCATAGAAACTAGGAAAGGGCAAAAAACGGGTTCCTTGTGAATTGAACTCAGTTAAGTCCCGAGGAATTTCACATTCACTTCAAAAGCTAGTGTGTAGTTATGTCAGAGTTCTGTCTCAGTCAGGGCCTATCTGGAACATAGAAAGGAACATTTGAAGGCAGCTGGTGTTTTAAGAAAACAATGATATTTGCTAGGAAGAATCTTTTGAATTGCTGAATAAACATGAAATCATTAAAAATAAAATCAGTGGCATTGGACAAGCAATGTATGGTTATGAGTGAAATAAACATAAGTCTATTTATAATGATAGAACTTTCATTTATATCAGTCATGACTATTTGGTTTTTTTCTCTCTTTTTAAAATAATATTTTATTTTGTTCCCAATTACATGTAAGGACAGTTTTTAACATTCATTTTAAAAAATTTTTGAGCTCCAGGTTTTCTCCTCCCACTCTTATCTCCCCCCTCCCTGAGATGGTAAGCAATTTGATATAAGTTATACATGTGCAATCAATGATTATATCTCAGTGACTAGGAATTAGTCTTATTTCATGTAATTTAACATTTGGGATAACTAACACAAATACATAAGCATCTGTGTGGTCTCCCTTGGCAACAGCAGCACCCTGAGGACAAACTGGCCACCCATCATCCCTTGTGAATGTTCCCAGAAACCCAGCCCCCATTCTAACCTCCATAAGCATTTCTACTACTTAATCAGTCTTTAAATAAATCTGGCTTTTCTCAAGGCAGACAAGACTTTCCTAATTAATTTCTTTTTTGGAGGGGGAATTTAATTATAAATATTGCAACAGTATTGTTTAATCATAAACATATATTATGGATCACATAGGTTTTTGTGGTTTGGCTTACGAATTTGAATATTTCTCATACTTTCTCATAGAAAAGCCGCAGTTCTGAGTTACAAATCCTTGACTTACAAATGAACTTTTAAACACAACTTACCTACAGTGAAGTGATGTTAAGGAAAACTAGTGACCTCACATTGAGCAGCAGGGCACTAACTGCCCAGAAATAAGAGCCAAAGCTTCATGGGGTGAGTCCCTTAGGAGGCTCAAAGCAAGGAGGGCAGTCCACATTCCTAGCCTAGCAAAGGCTGTTACCACTCATGTTCCCACCTCCTGAAAGAAACGTGTTTTGTTTTTGTTTGTTTTTGGTTTTTTTGCTTTTTGGAGGGCAGTTGGAGTTAAATGACTTGCCCAAGGTCACATGGCTAGTCATGTGTTAAGTGTCTGAGGCCGGATTTGAACTCAGGTCCTCCTAACTCCAGGCCCGGTACTCTATTCACTGTGCCACCTAGCTGCCCCAAGGAATGGTTTTTAAAAGCTGTTTATGAACATTGTCTTTGAGTTTATTCAGGCAACTATAGTATCTGTCTGTGAATCAGTTGACCGTATCTACTCTAACCTGCAGTCTAGATCAGTATGATTATAGAGAGGGCCTCTTTTAAGTTAATTTGTAAGTTGGTTATTTGGAACTCAGACTATAGCCTTTCTATTAGAAGAACAATGTTATAAATGTTCAGGTCTCCAGGCCATTCCACAAAAGCCTATTTGATCCATGAAGTAGTTGAAATATACCAGTAGTAAGTATACTATTCTGTGTTTACAGTTAAACGGTACTGTTGCAATATTAGTAATTAAAGAAAACCAAAAACAATAAAATGGAATTGGAGAATTTTTTCCCCCTTATCTTCAGGAAATACAGATTTAATCAGAAGTTATGGTGAAGTGCTGAATAGACATTTTACAGATTCTGAAGGAAACTTTAGGTCAGTAGTAGTACTTTTTTCTTTGTTAAACTTAAAATTTCATTTTTCTTTGATGCTAGCAGTGTATCATTCTACTACTCTTAGGTTTTTCCCAATTTGGATGTTAGGGGGCTTAGAAAATGGAATGAAGAGGAGAAAGAATTAAATTTTCCTGAGATTTCCTTTCTTTAACTTCAACTACAGGTGGAAGGAAGTGTAACTTGCCACTAAGAAATAGGTTACTCCATAGACATGGCTGTGTAAGTCCAAATAACATGGAGGGGCAGGGATATGACTGTCCCAAGGATGATAGTTTAGAAGATTATGCCAAGTAGTAATGATACTAGGAGTACATGTTTCTATCCTTTAGATTTTACAAAGTGCTTTTTTCCCCCATCACAAAAATCCATCCAAGACAGAACTTGATCCCAAGTCTTCCTAGCTTTGAGGCCAACTTTCTTAGCTATTATGCCATATTGATAATGTAAATAATTATCCCCACTTTATAGGGAAGGAAATAAAGGTGTAGAGAGATTGCGGCTTTGCCTATTGTCACATGTCCCATGACTACTAGGTGTCAAAGATGGGAACCAAACCCAGTGATGTGTCTGCTATGCTGCCAATACTCAGGGCTTTCTATGATCCTAAGATCATCTTTGATGTAGGTTTCTAAGAATAATGCTGATCCTGAACAGAGACCTTATTGCTGCTGCCAGGGTGCTTCCAAATGATATATGCAGTTTTAATGGCAAAATATCATCTATATTTTTATTATATATAGATATATTTATATAAATATATGTATTTATATACAGATATTATATTATAAATATATATATAGATATAAAACTATCGTATTTAGCAACTGATAGATTTGTCCCGTGTTCTATGAATTGAGATATCAATAATCCAATCAAACTCTAGCCCTGTTACCACATATAGGCAAGTAGTAATATCTCTGAGTCTCTGTTTCTTCGTTCAAAAAATGGGAGCAATATTTGCAGAATACCTTAAAGGGTTGTTATAAGGAAAGTTATTTTTAAACCTTCAAGCTCTGTAGAAATATTAATTATTGTTATATATTAAGTCACCCTGGATTTATGGATTATCTAGGGAATGCTCATATATGTCAATAATATGCTTTTTTTAAGCTATGATAGGGAAAATAGGTAACTAGAATTCAGTAAATTTTAAATCCTATCCCTGATTGAAAACATAATTTTTTCACCTTTAACTCAGTTATTAGATTTTTGAACATTGCCTTCATTTTTGAAGTTATAAAATCATTATCCCATTTTCTATTGTCATAATGCCTTTTGTCAAAGAATCATAGATCCCTTACCCTTTCTTATGTGCAAGAGCACATGGCATTCAGGTCAATTGTCCAAGGTCATAAAGCAAGTTAGCCAAAGAGCTGAGAATATAACCCAGGCAATTTTGACTTCATTCCCATGCCCTTGCAGCATATTGTAACATACTCTCCTCCACAGTCAGCCTATCTTGCCTTTTTTTCCCATTGGAAAAAAAAGTGGCTAGTTGCCAAAGAAGTTTCTGCCCTATTCAGAAACTTTAAGTAGATTGTTCTTTGGGATCATTCAGCTGACCTTTGTGCTATTTAAAAGAGGAAAATCATAGCTCATCAGTCGTGTGAGTTGATAAACCCATTAATAATGCTTTCATTTGAAAATATATTGAGTTTATAATAATACCCTTAGCCCTATAAGTTGGATGTCTCGTTGAATGACCCAAAAGTTGACTTGATATCCATACAACTCTTACCTTATATTTGCATACTAAAACTGCTTTCATCAGGAAGGAGTGTGTGTGTGTGAGTGAGAGAGAAACAGAGAGAGACAGAGAGAGACAGAGAGACAGAGATTTTCTTCTTAAGGCTACAGAATTCCTAAAGGCAGCCATCATGGGTTATGCCATTTGATACTATTGACTATCATTTTCTTTTGTGATATTTCCTACTCCTTCTGATTCTTTGATAATGTTCTCTCGGGGTTGTTCTCATAATTCTCCGACTACTATCTTTCAGTCTTTTTCAGTAATTCTTCTTCCTTCTCCCTTTATCTTTCCCTTCCTGTACCCAAAGTTCTAGCCTTACAGTTTTGCTCCATTTGGGAAGGGAACTCTGTCTCTACTTCATTTCCCTTCTAGCTTTACTTCTGACTCTCAGGACTTTGCTACAATTCCCCAGCTGCCTTCTCAACCCAGAACTTCCCTCTGCTCCTGGGGCCTTCTTACCCTGGAAAATCCCTTCACCTCTCTGACTCCTTTCTCCCACTGATGAGTTCTTAAACCAGTGCCTCCATTTTGAGGAAGGACCCAGGCTAATCATGCTTCATTCCCCACCCACTTGCAGGACTTTGCCCCCATCACCCTATGTGTGTCCCTTCTCCCCCCACTCCCCTTGACTTTCCAGCTCTGCCTTAGTGAACTCATCTATACCAATAGCTTCAATTATTTTATTTTGTTATTATTTTACTACTTATATATTATTTGTATTATTGTTATTATTTTAATTAATAATTTTATATAGTATTTTAAGATTTACAAAGCACTTTACATATATTATCTCATTTGATCCTCACAACAACCATATGCTAATGTATTATCAAAACAACCATACTTTAATGTATTATTATCCCCATTTTATAGAGGAGGAAATTGAGACTGATAGGGGTTAAGTGATTAGTCCAGGGTCACACACCTTGGATGTGTCTCAAGTTAGATTTGAACTCATGTCTTCTTGACTTGAAGGCCCAATGTTCTATCTACTGCACCACCTAGCCAGGATTTTGAGCCAGAAGAAACCCTAGAGATCATGTAGACCAACTGCCTAACTTTACATCTGAGCAAACCAAGATCCAAGTAGTAGTGACTTGCCCCAGATTACTTACATAGGTAATAAATATAGATAGATGTTAGTTTGAATTTCTGAAATCCTGGTTTCTCTTTAAATGAATAGTAAATTTCCAAACAAACCAAAAAAGAGGGTGAACTGTTTTTCTTTGCAGATTGTGCAGTATCAGAAATCATAGTTGCTGACTCAGTCTATGTTCCTGTGTTTAAAAACTCCTACTGAATTAAGTTCTTCAGAAGCCTGATCTCTTACAATGAACAAAAGTGTTTTTTATTTGAAGCATATAAAGTTGCTGCTGCTGCTGTCTCTAGCACTAGTATTATTTCTCTGTCTCTGTCTCTCTCTCCCTCTCTCCTGTATGTCTTCTTCTCCTCCCCTCCCTCCCTCTGTCCCTTTTCCTCCTCTCTCTCACTCTCCCTCACTCTTTCCCTCCCTCCCTCTCCATTTCCTCCTCCCTCTCCTTCTCCCTCTCTCTCAGCATTTTTTCTCTAGCCTTGTTTGTCCTGTCAGACATTTCTACCAGAAGCAGCACTGTTTACATAACTGTCCTCGTTAGATGGAATATTTTACCCAACACCATCCTACACTTGCACCACAGCCTGTTTAACATGGAACAGGGTCAAAACCTGAAAGGCAACAGAGAATGCTCAATAAGCAAGGTCAGCAGTGAATGAAGCTTAAGTCATTCTAATGAAAAAGCGGGTACTAGATGTGGGAAGCAAGAGGAGAATTTTGTGAGCAAAGAATAAAAAGAGGGGGCAGGAGAGAGAGTGCACAGTTCTTTGGGGATGCAGTGGAGGAATGGGGAGGGGAAGTTATTAACTGGTTCTAGTGGCAAATGAAAAAATATATTGACTTTTTTATAAGTATGCTCATTAAACATTTTGAAAAAAGTCAAAAGTAGATACATCAACAGCATGGATATTTCCTTATCTGATTTAATTTTACTATTAAAATTAAGGCATAAGAGCTCTAGTTTTATAACTGGAGAGCTTTGTTTTGAATCCTAGCTGTACTAATTATCACCTCTGTGACCTTGAGAACTTCCCTCTGATTCTCTGGACCTCAACTGCCTTGTCTCTAATGAAGAGGTTAGATTAGATGATCTCTAAAGTCTCTTGCAGTTCTAAATCCTATTGTGAAGACTAATACAGATGAACTGATAAGAGCTTTATTTGAAGGATAGATTGCATCATAGTGTGTTTAAATTTTGAGTCTTATGCTCCCTTTATAGTGATTACATTCACTTACCTCCCACCAATAAAAATAAATCAATAGTCATTTATTAAGCTTGTAGTAATATTACTCTAAACATGAAAACACTTGAATGGAATTATTTTAAAATGAGTATAGTGTCCCATTTGATTTCCAGTCTGGGCCAAGATGGAGCTATTCTTCTAAAGCCACCATAACCTTTCCACATGCCTAGACTTTCCATTACAGATGATGACAACCTTTCTTTAATGTCTGCTAGTTCTTGGTAATGGAAGGTAAAAAGCTGAGTTAGCTACAAACTTCTTATTTTGGCTTCTCTTTTTTCTGCCAAGGAGAATGAGCTTTGGACTGGAAAGTACAGACAAAAATAGCTCATGGGAGTTGATACTAAGATAACTATGAAGATAGTAAGAGAGCATCTAGCTGCCCTTGATTGATGACTGTCACTTGACCTAGATGCACATCTCCTTGGGTACTGTAAGAACAGGAATATGTAATTGCTGGACCAGTGTCAGTGATCTTTGAAACACCATGGAGATCTAGTTACCCTATGCCTGGAGAATGTTCAAAGGAGAATTGACTAGGCTAGTGAAGGTTTCAAGGTCATAGAAGTACAGAATTTCACAGATAGTGGCCATTTAGTCCAACAAAACAAAACATATCCTACATTTGCCATATACAGAAAAGGTGAAGGAATCAATAGTGTTCATCCTGGAGAAGGGAAGACTGAGACTGAGTACAGGTACTTGGTTCATATCTTCAGGTATTTAAAAGTAGTCATGTAGAAGAGGCAATAAGACGTAGTTGTACTTGACACTAGAGGGCTGAATTTGGAGCAGCTTGAGGTTGCAGAGGTGCAGATTTAGGCTCAAAGGGAAAATTTACTCACATTTTGAGCTGACCAAAAGTAGGCTAATGGACTGCTTATGGAAGTCTCCCCAACCTGAGGTCTTCAAGCAAATGCTAAATGACCACTTGTTGCACAGAGTGGAAATATAGCTCCATCATTATGGGTGGAGTGCCTCTCTTAATGAAGCCCAAGATCACCATCTTTATCTTTTCCTTGGACTCTTGGTAACCATTTTGGTTGGGTCCTCTGCCTCCAAAACCACCACAGCCCCATTAATCCTTATTACTGCCGCAAACATGGTCATTTCTACCTATAACTTTAACTGTCCCAGTACTAACCATGAGACCTCATGATGGCTTCCTGTCACAATGCAGCTCAAGTTCAAACTGTTTGCCTTGTCCTTCTCAGTCATTTCCCAAATAGTGAAGACTATAGCTCATATCCAAGGCCCTTGGGCAGTTTAGTACCAGCTTGTTCTCTAGACTCATATCTTCAAATTTGTTGAAATTCCATCTAATTTCTACCTTCACAACCATTTGAAAAGAGATCTAATTCCTCATTAACCAGATAGCTAAGCAACCTCTTATGAATGTGGAATACTTCAGAGAGAAAGATATGTAGATTGGTTTTGCTGAACTGCCTTTTTTTCTCTTTTCCTTTTCTTCATTGTTATAAAGGATAGGGTTGGGGAGGGGGGAATATATAAAAAAATGAAAGTTATTAACAAACAAAAGATATCAATAAAACTTAATTTTTAAAAAGAACTGCTAAAAGGTAGTAACGATATACTAACATCCTTTTGCCTGTATTATCCAGACTGAGCAAGCTGAGTCAGAATTACATTGTCTAACTCCTTAGAGTAAATTCGCTGGAATAAAAAATAAAATCAAGCCCCTCTTCTTTTTTTTTTTTTAAGCAATTGGGGTTAAGTAACTTGCTCAAGGTTACATGGCCAGTTATTTCTGGGTGTGGTGCTAAGTATCTGAGCCTGGATTCAATTCCAGGTCTCCCTACTCTGGGGCTGGCACTCTTACTCACTGTGCCACCTGGCCGCCCCACAAGCCCCTCTTCTTAATGGACATCAATTGTATTTATAGGGATTGTGGCTTATGATAGCCAGAGTTAATCATTTTTAGACTCATGAGTCAGAAAATGAGGAAGTGCTTTTCTTTGAGTCTGAGGGGGTAGAGGGGAATGTTCTTCCAGAAACCTTCTATCCTCTCTCTAGGGTAGCTTGGCTTAGGAGAAAGAACACTGAACTTGGAATCAGAAAAGCTGAATTTAATTCCTGGCCAGGTATTATCTGGCCTTATGTGACCTTATGTAGGTGGATATTTACCCACGGCTCTGTCCTGTATCCTCTTTTCTTTCCTATATCTGCTTCTTCTCTCTTAATGATCTCATCAGTTCCCAAGGGTTCAGTTATCTTTATGCAGATCACTTCAAGATTCCTGTATTCAACCGTTTTTTCTCCTAAGCCCTGTTTCCATGTCATCAGTTGCCTACTGGACATCTCCATATAAATATCTATAAGCATCTCAAACTCAACCCATCTGAAACAGAATTCATTATCTTCTCCCCTAAACTTATTCCTCTTGAAATTTACCTATATTTGTTAGGAGTATCACCATTCTTCCAAACACACAAGTTCACAATCTGAAAATCATTCTATACTTTTCCTTCTTCCTCATCTCACCTGCAGTACCCAAGGTGCCAATTGTTGTCAGTTCTATCTCTGAAATATCTCTCACATTCAACCCTTTCACTTTATTCATGCACCCTAAGGACCATGAGACCTTTTTCATCAGATTTATAGCTACAACTTTCCATGTACATTGTCTCCCCATCGGAATGTGAGCTCTTGAAGAATAGGGACTGTCTACTTTTTCCATTTGTATTCTCAAGTACTTAGCACAGTGTATGTAGCAAGCACTTAATAAATCTATGTTATTTCCCCTTTTCTATTTGTAGCTCCATCACTATTCATTCACTGGCCACCAATTAACTTCAAGCCCTTATCTCTCACCTGAACTGTTGCAACACCTTCCTAATGGGAAGCCCCCAATCTCTCCCCTCTACAATTTATCTTCCAATTAACCAATGAACACACATACATTAAGCTCCTACTCTGTGTCATCCAGTCACTCAAGCATTTATGAGGTGCCTACTATGTGCTATGCATTTTGTTAAGTGCTAAGAATACAAAGAAAGGCAACATCATCCGCTTTCAAGAAACTCATGTTAAAGGGGGAGACAAAATGTAAACAACTATGTACAAACAGGGTATTTACAGGGTAAGCTGGAGATCGTTATAATATAATTTAAATATTTAATTTATATATTATTATTACAACAATGATAATTATAATATTTATATGGCACTTACTATGTGCCATATACTGTGCTAAGTGCTTTATAATCATCTTATTTGATTTTCACAAAAACTCTAGGAGGTAGGTGGTATTATGAACCCCATTTGACAGATGAGGACACTGAGGCAAAAAAGGTTAAGTGACTTGCCCAGGGTCACAAGACCTTACAAGGTATGTGTGAGGAACATCAAGGAGGCTAGAGTCAGTGGATCTCAGAGTATATCGTGGAGTGTGAGAATGTAAGAAGAATGGAAAGGTAGGAAGGAACCAGACTCTGGAAGACTTTAGAAGCTGAACAAAGGATTTAATATTTGATCCTGGAGGTAATTTGGAGCCACTGGAATTTATTGAATAGGAAGGTAGCATGGTCAGTCCTACACTTTACAAAGAACAATTTGATCATTGAGTGAAGCATAGACTGGATTGGGGAGAGACCTGAGGCAAGATTTCCCAAGAAGCGATTGTAGTAGTACAAACATGGGGTGATAAGGACTCACGCTAGAGTCCAAGAAGAGATGGGGGCAAAATGTTATGAAGGTAGAAATGACAAAATTTGACAGCTGATCAGATACGAGGGTAGGGGGTGAAAAAGGGTAAAAGGTTTAAGATGACAGCTAGGTTATGAGCCTGGATCACTGAGAGGCTGGTGGTACCCTCAGTGGTAAGAGGGATGTTAGGTAGAGGGGAGACTTTGCCAGGAAAGACAGTGAGTTCAGTTTTAAATACATGTTAAAATGTCTACAAGGTAATCAGAATGTTTAATCAGAAGTTGGAGATGCAAGACTGGAGGTTAGGACTGGACAAAAAGATTTGAGAATCACCTGCATTGCTATGGTAGTAGAATGCATGGGAATTGTCGAGATGACTAAGTGAAATATCAAGGGAAGAGAGAAGAGGACCTGTGATGGAACCTGGCACCGAGCTAATATGAAGACAAAAGTGAAAGTCTATATACTCAGAGAACTTACATTCTTTGGTGAAGACAGTATGTGCATATATATGTATATTAAAAAATAAATACAAGGTGATCAAAGAAGGAGAGCATTAGTAGCTGGGGGCATTAGTAAAGGCCTTATGTCGAAGGTGCACCTGGGTTGAGTCTCAGGCACCAAGGACTCTAATAAGAGGTGGAAATTGAGTCTTCCTGGCATGGAGAACTGAAAATTCAAGGGCACAAAGATGGGAAATGGAGTGTGAGGTATGAGGAACAGTAATAAGGTGAGTTTGGATGATATAGTGTATAAAAGGAAGTAATCTGATATAAATCTAGAAAGATGGTTGGGGCCATGTTGTAAAGGACTTTAAATGCCACACAAAGGAGTTTACATTGATCTTAAGGGAATAAGGAGCCTGCATAAACTTGTGTTTATTGAGAAGGGGAGTGACATGATCATACTTCTACTTTTGAAAACATAACTTTAGCAGCTGTATGGAAGATTGATTTTAGTGGGGAGAGATTAAGGCACAGAGACCAGTCATATAGTTTTTGCAATAGTGCAGGCAAGGGGTGATGAGGACCTGAACCAGGATAATAAAACACTGTGAGTGTTAGGAAAGGAGGTAGATAGGAGAAATGCTGGGATGAGATTTGGGGAACTGACTGGATGTGTAGAATGAGAGAATGAAGAGTCTGGCATCTCTCCTAGATTGTAAACATCATTGGAAAAAATGCCTATGGTCTTAAATGAAATAGATAAATTAATAGGACCAGGTAGATTTAAAAGAAAAGATAATAAGTTTTAGTTTTAGATGTTAAGCTTGTGGTGCCTATGTGACATCCAGTTGGAAATGTCCAATACGCAATTGGTTACACGGTACTAGAGAGCTCAGGAGGTAATTGTAGATCTCAGAATAATCTTAATAAAGATGTGATTAAATCTGGTGAATTGGTGAAATCACCAAGTAAGAGAATATGAAGGGAACTTGAAACATAATTTTGCAGTATGTCCACTGTTAGGGGGCACGAGATGGATGGTAATGCAGCCAATGAGACTGAGAAGGAGCAGTCAGATAGACATGAAGACACCTAAGAAAGCAGTCACAAAAGCCCAGAAAAAAAGAGAATGGTCAATTGGGGCAGTAGAGCTACCAAAATAATCTTACCAAAGCTCATCTGACCATACCACTCCCTCTTTATGAATCCTCAGTGGGTTCTATATTTCCTCTGAGGAAGAAAAAAAAAATACCGACTTCCTTAGCTTGTCATTTAAAGCCTCTCCAGGCTGGTTCCACAATCTCCCTCTCCAGGCTTCTTTGATGTGTCTCTCCTTCCTGTTCACTACATTCTAGCCAAATAGGCCTACTGATTTACTGTTTCCCAAACTCAGCAATTCATCTCCTGTCTCAGTGCACTTAAGCCAATGTTCCAGTGCGTAGTAAAACTTGGCACTATGCCTTCTCATTCATTAATCCCTTCATTTCTTACCTTTGCAAAGGCTGTCCCACATGCTTGGGGTGTCCTTCCTTACCATAACCTCCTAGAATCCTTGGCTTCTTGCATGACTCGATTCCTGTTCTTCTCCCACAGCCCTGTTCCTTGAGATAATACTTAAATACAGATCTGTTCATATATAAGATCCCTCCATTACAGTGTAAGCTTCTTGAGGTTAGGAAGTCTTGTTTTTTCTCTAGTACCTGCTATAATGTACAGTGACTAGTACAATGCACATAACAGGCAGTGATTGAAGTGCTGCTATTGAGTGATTCCTCCACTATGAGCCTCTGTTTCTTCAGTCAGTCAGCAAGCATTTGTCAAGTATTTACTTGTATCAGGCACTGTGCTAAGCTCTGGCTGTACAAAGGCCTGGTCCTTTCTCTCAGTGAACTTACATTCTCCTGGGGGAGATAGCAAACAACTATTTATATAGGAGATAGAAGAAAAGATGGAAAGTTAGCTAGGAGGGAAGGCACTAGCAGTATGAGAGACGTGGGAGAGCTTCTTGAAGAAGGTGGGAGTTATGGCTGAGGTCTTCAGGAAAGCCAGGAAGCTGAAAAGAGAGAGCATTCTAGGCATAGGAGACAGAGTAAAAAGGCATCTGGTAAGTGGGAAACGAGCCCTAAATATTTCACAAGATTATTGTAAAGATCAAATTAGATAGCATATTTAAAAGACTTTGTAACCATAAACCCTGGGCAAGTCACTTAACCCTGTTAGCCTCAGTTTCTCATCTGTAAAATGAGCTGGAGGAGGAAATGGTAAATTACTCTAGTATCTTTGCCAAGAAAACCCCAAATGGGGTCATAAAAAGTCAGACATGATTGAAACAACTCAAACACAAAACCCACTATACTAAACCATGTCTTTCCATGACATTTTATTAAGTCAGAAACTTCTAGAAGCCAAATGTAAGTTTTAGGAGGAAGTGAGTTCCCAAGTATTAATGAAAGGAAAATGTTTGGCGAGGAAAGGTCTGTAATTTGGGGGTTAGTGATCTTGTGTTTTGAGTTGACATGATATAAGAAAAATTGTCACATTTCCTCCAGTGCACCAATTGATGGGACAGCCAACTTCATGGAAGGGGAGAGAGATAGAAGATGAACTTTGCCACTGCATTGTTTGCCATAATTTGATTCAGCTAGTATAGAATCACATGGAAGTTATTAGATAAATGTCATTTTTCTTTAAACTAGGTCTGTTGAGGGGCTAAGTTAGAGCTTGGACAAAATGTACCCGAAAGCTTTTCACAGAAGCGAATTAGCCCCTACACTGGGGGAGAGAGGGGATGGGATATTTTGAAACTATGTGCACTTGGAAACGTGTCAGTAAACTGAGCAAATATGAATGTTACAACTTCAACACACATTTTCCCTCCTTAAATGTTCAGTACATTAAGTAAAGTACTTGACAACCATCCATGCTTTCTGTACATTAAATGTTCCTCACTTTGGTTTTGGCATGCAATTTAACAAATAAATCTCTCATAATTGAGGCTTTTTTCTGGCTAAAACCATAGCCCGAGCAGCTGCTTGTGTTTTTCTCTCCTTTGGGGTCCCATTGGTGTGTGGGTGTTTACATGGCAGTGTACTGGAAGGAGCAAAGGAGAAACCATAAACAGTGTCATGTTTCACTAGCAAAAATGGTCATGAGTTTTGTTAAAATCCTAGAATACTTTCTCTACCATACAGTGTTACAGATAAATAAGCATTTTTTTTCTTCTTTTAATGTTTTCATAAGTCATTGAAAAGGTATGTAGGATAAGACCTTTAGAAGGGTCTAGTTAAGGGGTTGGGCAGCCCCAGCCATATGCTTAATTTGATACAGCCTTGCTAACCTGATTTATGCCTCTAGTTACAAAATGACATCACTTAAAAGTCTACCTTCAAAAGTTACCAAATGGAGCTGTTCCTCTGAGAAATGTGGTTTTTGTCTCTGTCACTCTGTTTTCAGTGTCTGTTTCAAATGTGTGCATGTCTTTGTGTATGTATTATGTTCCTCTTACTTACTGTATTACTTTTTTATTGTCCCTTCATTCCTCCCATTTTCTTTCTTGTTTCACTTTAGTCATAAATTGAAAACTCAAATATATTTAAATGAGAGACACTGTGGTATAATGAATATTGACCTCAGTCAAGAAGGCCAGAGTTCAAGACCCACCTGACAGATGAATGTTGTCTGTATGATCCTGAACAATTTATTTAACTTCTCACTGTCCCAAGCAACTGAGACCATAATTTGCCAAATGGTTATGGATCTGCATTGGTAAGAAGAGTTGACTCTTTTACCCTGTATTGATGAAATGATAATAATAACATTTATATAACACCTACTACGTGGCCAACACAGTGCTAAGCACATTAGAAATAGCTGTTTGCACAAAAACTAGTCGTGTGACCTTGGGCAAGTCACTTAACCCCAATTGCCCTCCAAAAAGCAAAAAAAAAAAGAAGAAATAGCTGTTTGGATTCTCACAACAACTCTAGGAGGTAGGTTTGATGGTTATCTCCATTTTACAGTTGAGGAAACTGAGGCAAACAAGTTAAATAACTTGCCTGAGGTCATACAGCTGGGAAATATGTGAGGCTGGATCTGAACTCAGGTCTTCCTGATTCCAGTACCAGTTCTCTATTCACTGCACCACCTACCTGCCCGATCTGGGCCAAACAAAGCAAAAACACCAAAATGTGCTTTTCAGTTTATTGGATTCGTTGAATAATTACTCATTTCTAAAGCAGTTCTGAATTATGCTTTTGCCCCGCTCCTTCCCTACCTTATGTCATCCTTCTTTCTGGCATGCTGTATCCCTCTAATAGAATGAGGAAGGATCTTGACTTGTTATCTGTATCCCCAGTATAGAGCACAGTGCTTTGCACACAGTGAAACTTAGGGGAAAGTTGGTGAATTTAGTTTAATAGTTTAAATACACACACGCGCACACACACACATACACACACGCGCACACACATGCACACCTGTGATGACCATGAATATCCCCAAACAAGAAATATGAGAAGACATTTCTCTCCTGTCCTTGCAGAAGTGGGAAGCTATAGGTATGGAACTCTACAAATGATGTTAGAATTTTTAATTTTTGTTTAATTTTACCAAACTGGCTTCTTTTCTCTTTCAAATTTTTTTTTTTTTTTACAAAAAGGATGACTCAGAGCAGCTAAGTGGTACAGTGAATAGAGCAGTGGCCCTGGAGTCAGGAGGACCTGAGTTCAAATGTGGTCTCAGACACTTGGCTCACTTACCTTGGGCAAGTCACTTAACCCCAATTGCCTTGCTTTTCCCCCTCCAAAAAAAAAAAAAAAAAAAGGATGGTTCTGTGAGGGAGGAGGGTTATGTTGGATAAGTAAGTGATATAAAAACACAAGATACTATTTAACAGTGTATTTTTAAAATACTCTGCACCCTCAAAATACCATAAGTCTCCCCCACCTCCCACCAAAATAAAATGAGATTCAAGTTACTTCTATTGCTCTCAGTTGATTTTTAAAATGTGGGTCGCTTACGCTTCATAGAAAATAAAAAGATTCCTTGCTCCTAATATGGTAGACATAATAAAAATGTTGATTTGAATTTTAATTCCACTCAACTTGTGTGATCAGAGTTAAAAAGTTCTGTGTTTTCATCATGCCAATTTCCAAATGAAGAGAGTGAAAGTTGTCATTTATCTCAAATGCATTATGGGGATTCAAAGATAGCATCTGAACAGCCTTTAGGAAAAGTTCGTGTGTGTGTTATACACACACACACACACACATACACCAGATTACTTCAACCTGCCCCCCCCCACACACACACACCCCGCAGGTCTTTTGTTATTTTTGCCATGAGAGTAATTACATAGTGATCATATCATCATTCTATTAGAGTCATAACTATTCCAATAGAGAGATATACATTATGGGCAGTATTGGGGGGAAAGAGACTCACTAAAATAGGAATCAAAAGGCCTGGGTTCTTACCCCAACCCTACTAATTGCTTTAGGCAAGGCTTTTAATCTCTGTGACCCTCAGTTTCCTCATCTATAAATTAAGAATAATACCCTCACTACCTCCCATGGTGAGTCACTTTGGAAATTGTAATTGCTTTTCAGATCTTTCCAGAAAAGGTCTTGACCTTTTGAAACAGTGAGCAAAATCTAACCTAGTAAGTTTTTCTTGGAGACTAATTATCATACTTTGGGTCTCTCTTGTGCATTTATCATATTCTGTCATGCTTTGTCATTGTATATATTATATTTTATCACCTTTTCTCCAGTTATGTTATAAAGTCAAGAATTCTACTGCCCTTTCCCCTCTCCCCCCCCCCCCCATTTTTGTATACAAAGCACTTAACACATTCTTTCAGGGTCTGATGGAATTCCAATCTCAGCAGTATGGGCCTGCTTCCTCCAGTGAAGACTCTAATCCATCCATGTCTTCTGCCCTCGGAAATTCTCTTCTTCATATTCTAGAGGACCAACTTAAACCTTTCTCTGGGTCTTTAAATATTTTCTGGCTATCAGTATGGCACTCAGGTTAACCATATATTATCTTCTGCTTTTTCTGTGACCATTCCATTTTCTTTTCCAATAGGTTCAAGTTATCATTGATAATATACTGACTCATTCATTAGCTCACCAGATGACCCTTGAAACACTTAGCTCTTAGTAGTCATTGAATCCAATTATTAGGGATAAAGAGGTTTATACAGGTTCAAAAAAGCAATCCATAAATACTGGATGGAGTTTTGTATTCTAGTGACTAGCATGGTACCTGTCACATATTAGAGGCTTAATAATTATTAGTTGATTGATAGACATTAGTAAAATTATAGTGTCTGTAATAAGGGAATAGACCTCATGTAGATTTTGCCTGGTTTTTAAAACCTATCAAAATTAAAAGCGCAGAGTGCTGTGCCTAATTAGATCACAGTAGGATGATGTTCAGTTTGGCAGGCTACATTTAGGAGTATTGGGAGTTTGCTCAGAGGAAGGAGACCAGGAAGGTTGAGAGAATTAGAAATCTTGTAAGTGTTGAGACCAGCTAAAGGAAACAAAGCTGTTGAGCCTGGAGATGTTAGGGTAGCAGGTAGCTTCCTTTAGGTATATGACAGGCCTTTACGTGGAATTTCAGTCCAGTTTACTCTCTGCAGATCTAAAAAGGATTAGCACCAAGAAGTTACAGAGCTGAAAGTGAACACATGTAGAAATTGAAGATTTATGAGCCTCTCGTTTTCTTTTAGTTTTTCCTCAGCTTCCTAGCAAAAGGTCCTTTGGAAATGTTCTTCTTTCAGCTCAGCTAAACTGAAAGAGGATTCGGTTGGGATTGGTGTGATTACCCTGTACAAGGCAGCTACCCTCTTTATGGCATACTTTCTTCATCTTTAAAATAAGGTTGGACTAGATGACCTCTAGGTGCTTTTAAGTTCTAAAATTTTTTACTTAAATATTAATTATTCCATTGAAAAGATTTAGAAGTCCTAGGGACCTGACTCAACCTCTGCCTCTTTTTTTCTTTTCCAAATCATACTTCATCTTTCCAACCCCAGTCTGTTCTCTGATTGATTACAGGCAAGTAGCTCAGACCCTTTCCTATAAAGCCTGTGGTTTATTTTGATTGATTGTGATTGCCCCTTTCCCTCACAGACAGTGAACAGGCTAAGTGGGACGTTTGCATTTTTCCTTTATATTCCAATTGGTTTTAGAAATTGCACAAAAACCTCAGATCTGTCATTTTTCATTTCTGTTTCTTAGGGCTTTAATACATCTTTGGGGGGAGTGGAGATAGAAGGACTTGATAATACCTACTCTGCTCTGTGTACCACTCAAAATGCCATGCTTGCTATTTGTCACATGTGACAAAGTCCATCCTTGCCTCAGTGCCTTGGCCCAGGCTGTCTGTCTCTCCTGCCAGAAATGCTCTCTCTCCTCACCCCTACCCTTAGAATCCTTAACACATCTAGGGCTCATATCAAGGGCCACCTCCTAAACAGGCCTTTCCTGACACCTCCAAATATTAGTGTATGACAAGTTCCTTTGTGTTTCCTTTGTATTTTCTATTTATTAGTATATATGCTATTCCTTCCCTCACCCTTCCCAACAGAAAATAAACTCCTGAAGGGCAGGGACTCTTCCTTTTTGACTTCATATCTCCAGCACCTAGCATCGTGCTTGACACAGTTGAGGAGTTATTTACCAACTCTGTTCTGAACTGAGCACAATCTTTCACCTGTGATTGAAAAAATCTTGCAGAATTCTGGACCCTAGCCAAAGGAACCACCCAAAGAAACCCTCCGTCCTCTTTCTTCAGTATCTAATATCTGTGAACTCCAGAGAGGAAAAAATAGAGCTCGTATACCACAGATCTCTACCATATATCATTTCTTTTTTTTTAACTTTAAAAAATATTTTTAAGTTTATTATTTATTTTAACGTTCTTTTTTAAAATTTTGAGCTCCAAATTCTCTCCCTCTTTCTGAGCCCCTCCACTACCCACTAATAAGGAAGCAATATATCAATTACAAATGTGAAATCACACAAAACATATTTCCATATTAGCCATATTGCAAAAAAAGCAAGAAAAATAAAGTGAGAAAATTATACTTCAATATGTACTCAGAGGATATTGGTTCTCTCTCTGGGATGTAGATAGCATTTTTTTCATCACGAGTCCTTTGAATTGTCTTAGTTCATTGTATTGATTAGAGTAACCAAGTCTTTCATAGTTGATCTTTACAACTTTGCTGTTACTGCAAACAATGATCTCCCAGTTCTTCTCACTTCATTATGCATCAGTTCCTATAGATCTTGCCATGTCTTTTCTGAAAACACTCCCCTCATCATTTCCTATAGCACAGCAGTACTCCTTTACAATCATACGCCACAACTTGTTTAGCCATTCTCCAAATGATGAGCATTTCCCCAATTTCCAATTCTTTGCTACCACAAAAAGAGTTGCTATAAATATTTTTGTATATATAGGTCCTTTTTCTTTTATCTCTTCGGGGGTATAGATCTAGTAGTGGTATTGTTGGGTCAACATATATCATTTCTTAACCTGTTGTGCCTATTCTTGTGTGAATCAGCTGAGTGTTAATGAAGCACCTCATTATTCTTTGTTCATCACTGCATGGAACAGTGTAGGGGGATTTTAAAAAAAAGTAGGCCCTGATTCTTATTATTCCATTAGACTGTGAGCTCCTTGAGAGGAGGCCTTTCTTTGGCCTTTCTTTTTATCGCTAATGCACAACACAGTTCCTGGCACAGATCAAGTGCATAATAAGTACTTCTTGACGTGACATACTTAGGAAATAACGTTGAATATCCGCCCAGTGTCGTGGGACTGCACTTTGTGGAGTGCTTGAAAAAAGCCTAACAGATGACTTGACTTGGTGGACACTAGAAAGTTATTATTGGTTTTTAAGTAGAAGGGACATGATAAAAAACATGTTTCAGGAAAAGAAGTTTGATGGAGTTATGCAAGATGGATTGAGAGTGGGGCTTTGGGAGGGAGGAATGACAAGAGTCAGACTAGCTAGGAAACTGTTGCAATAATTCTGGTGTAACAGGATGAGTATCATGTCTATGCAAAGATGGAGAGGAAAGACATTTCAAAGGAAGAAAATGAAGGATTTCGGAGACAGTCATATACAAGGCTTCTAGCATAATAATGTTAGAATAATTGAATGTGTAGAAGTCAGACTTTTTTTTTCAATTCAATTGCTATTTGTTTTCTCACCACCAAAAAAGAAGACACATTTAATACTGATAAAGCAAACAACCAAAATCCAGTTTTCTGTTTTCCAAAAACCAGGGTGAAATCAATTCTGTGCCAGGAAACAGATTGGTCAACTAGTCTGTACCGAAGAATGAGTACTTTGAACCCACACAGAAAGGATATTTATTTAATTGAAGTCTAGTGTTTCAAAATTGACCACCATTTTTTGTTGACTTGTATAAAATCTCAATTATAGTTCTTCAGGGAATAAATATGAAAGCTCACAGATAGTTCACTATGAAATTCCTTATTCCTTTCTAGAGTATTTGTTTTCTGCTCTTGAACTCTTAAGTCTTGTTCTCTGGAACAGTTTTGAGTGATTTTTATCATGTACTAATAAAATTTCATTCTCACAACAGATGAATTACATAATATGGATAAGGGTCACTATAATATGAGTATGTAACAGGCTTTGCCCTATATCCCATTTCATTTGATTTTCGCAGATGTTTTGCCCCTGACTGGCACTTCCAGTTGCCCTTCTTCCAGTTCAACTTTATTAGCAGCTGCTGATTGGGACAAAAGGGTAATTTAATATGCTCTAATTATCTATTGATTATTGATCATGTACTTAAAAATGCTAAAATTCCCCCACCCTGGGAGAGAGAGTGTCCTAGGAATATGTCCAGATTCAGGATGTATTCTGAATGTTGTTAAGTTTATCTCCTTCATATTCATATCTGGTTTTATTTTTTAGCTATATCCATCAGATGCTTTATATTTTACCAGAGTTATTTTCTTCCAGGAGGATAGCAGCTTGAGGCAGAAATCAAAAGCATAACCAGCTGTGAGGGAAGTCCAAAATATTTTTAAGTGCTTTTGTTAGGAAAGGAAGAAAGAAAATAAATGACCCTTTCCTCATCAATATGTGTTTCTGTATGCTATTTTACTGCCATGTCATGCTTAGAAGAATGATGGAGTAATTCTGACCCATGCATGTTTCACGTTAGAGCATAGTGAGTCATAGACAAACTTAAAATTAGTACTTCTAAGGGCCCTTCAGTTTACATAATCCAATCTCCTGCAATAGAACAGGCTCAAGTTTCCAGACTAAAACCATTCCTTTTGGAAGGATCACTTCATCAATTTTTCAAAGCTATCTTTGTGAGAGACTGGCCATAGGTCAGCTGACCTGAATGTTTCAGGTCAACTGACCCAACTATCAAAAAGCTTTCCCAGATGTTTAACCCCAAAGCTCCTTTATTACTGCAGGAGGCCATTACTTTGTCTCCCTTCCCCATATATCTGCTGAGCAGGTGATGATTTTTTTATTTGGAAGAATATCATACTGCTTCTGCTTGGTATATATGCAAGTCAGATATTTAAAAGAAATTCATCAAGATCTTTCCAAATAGAGAAGTTAAATCCACCAAACTAATGTGTCCCCAATACTTACCCTAATTTGATTTCTTCTCCTTTTAAAATAGGAACTGTTTAAGTTTTTCATCATGTGTGATTTAGCCATTTCTTCACATCTTCAAATTTAATCAGTAACAGCTCAGGGATTTCATCAGCCAATTCTCTGAGTACTTTATGCTGTTCTAGCACAAGCTTCAGTTAACTTGAAATGGTCTAACTGGTCATACGATGTCTCAGATCCTAGGAAGACCCAGTGAAAAGAGTGTTGGAGTTGGAGTCAGCAGCGATGTGGGTTTGGGGCCTGCCTCTGGCACTTCCTAAGTGTGTCATTTTCGGCACTTCTAGTTTCCTCATCTGTAAAATGGTGATTATAATTTGTGCACTGCTTACATAGTTCTGTGGATTGCTGTAAGGAGAGCAAATCTAAAAGTGTTTTATGTGTGTAACATGTGTGTATATATATATATATATACATATACATGAATTATTATTAAGTGAGCAGAGTACTATTACCAATTTCAGCAGCACTTTAAAACCCTTCAATTTCAAGTTTCAGTTGGTATTGCAATAGCATTTTGAAGTTTGTAAGCCCTTTACACACTTTTATCTCATTTGAACTGGTTGCTGGGGTTAAGTAGTTTAGGGTTGTAACTGGGGTTGTAACTTGAACCCAATAAGTACTGTAAAGGAGCCACTACTGATATTATTATTATTCTGATTTTACTGATGAAAAGTGAGGCCAAAAACAGTTGAGTGGCTTGCCTAGGGGTCACATAGTTAATAAGCTTCAGAGGTGGGACTTGAACTCATATCTTGTTCCTCCAGAGCCTTTCTTGATTTCTGCTGTGCTTTGGTCAGTGTTTGTTGTTTTGAAAACAGCTTGTTTTCTATCATTCTGTGACATTTGACAGGGGCAAGGTGCAGGCCATGCAGAGAACACACTTGGGCAGAATGCTATTTGCTCATTTGCATTCTGGTTGTGCAGGTGGTCACTAGATGGGTGTTTCTTTTAATGGCCTTTCTTGCTTCCTTTTCTGTTCCCAGATTAAAACTGCATCTTGCTAAATGGAGAGCAAAGAGCACAGTCATAGCTAAGAAAAGGCTTTGGTTAGCATAGACAATGCTCAGTATCTCTTTTCCAATGAACCTCATTGACCCAAACTTCCCACCTCCACCCCACCCCCAGCCAGGCATGTTTTTTACTCAGTCATCTGACAAGTGGCAAAGTTTACATCTGACTTTGACTTCTCTGTGTATCCCTCCTTTCGCTAGGTTTTATTTTTTAAGCAGTTGTTTTTCCATTCTTTATTTCTGACTACTAATTTTTTTTTCCTTTGTCCAGTGTTAAAGTCACTCTTCTGATCTTCTAAGCTACAACCTTCAGTCTTTGAACTAATGCTACCTAAGCTTTAGGTTTTGATTAGTTTAAGATCTATCAACTGTGATCTTCCTTAGTCAGAGGAAGCAAACTGATGTTTTATCAGCAACAGGCATGGCTTTTCATTGGGCTATGTGGGTAGGGATTTTAAAGCACAAGCAAGATTGTATTGTGTATAAACTTGGTTCCTTGGTTCTTGTTTCTGACGTTTTAACTGCCCCTGGATGAACATATTAATATATCTTAATTCTTGTGAGACTCTGGCCTGCAGATGGAACAGCCTCTTACACAAATGGAGATGTTTTATTTACTCATCAAAGACAATGAAGCTTCCTCCCTCTCTCAGAACACAGTTTGACAGTAACATCTTAGAACAGATGTTTCAGCAATGTCCAGATGTTTTTGTTTGGTGGCACAAAGACTCTGTTCTTCATGGAATGGTCTGTTAAAAAATCTGTTCCCCTATAGGAGGTTGAGGTAGTGTGTAGAAATTGATTTCACATTGAGGTTGGGAGGAGGGTGCATTTAACTCTTTAGGTGGTCTCTGGGATTTAATTTCCACAGACTCAATTTTCTAGTTTGTGGGATTGGCAGAGCTCTTAGACATGTTGTGAAAAAATAGTTCGGCCTCAGATACCCAAAATTGATTGGTTTAAGTGTCCCAAGCCCTTTTGTCAAAAACAGGCATCCCAACTGAGTTCTCAGAAAGCTAAACAAATACTTTGAGGGAATGTGAGCATTCCTATTGGGCAATTGTTTGTTTTTCCCTTCCCTTGAGAAGTCTATTGGAGGAACTTTTTTTACCCTTATTAACTTAGAAAAGGATTGCCATCATGAGCTATACTTGGGATAGAATAGGATGTGATTTCAGGGACTCTTCCAGCAAACCTGTGGTAGATTTTTAATTATTAAGACATGTGCTGTTTTAGCAGAAAACATTTCTACTTAACTATGTGGGGGTGGGAGAGGACATTATTTTGAAAATGTTGAATAAATGGAATTGGATCATATTGACCTCAACTGTCTTTTCTCCTGGCCTACTTCCCAACTTTCAGTGACTCACCAGTTAGAAGCTGTGTAGGTGTAGGTATGTATACAGTGTATCTATAGAAATGTCTGTGTGTATATGTATCTGGGAGATAGTAAGAGATCTAGATTAAGTGCTGGTCTTTACTGTCAGTTCTAGAACCATAGATTTATAGCTGTTAGGACCTTGGAAGCCATGTATGTTTGAAGTCAGGGAGCCTGTGTTCACAGCCGGGCTCTGCCACTTACTGTGTAACAACCATGAAGTAGTCACTTTACCACGTAGGCCTCAGTTTCCTCATCTGTAAAATGAGATTATACTAGATGGCCTTTGAGGTCCCTTCCTGCACTAGATCAGTGGTCCTGTGTGACACGATCACCAGGTATAGGGAGGCAGGCAGTCGGGCAGGATAGTCATGTATAGGAGAGAATACTTGAAATACTTGGGGATTTCTATTAGTGTGGTGCTTGCTTGCAGAGAGTGCTTGTGAGAGTACTGGTCCTGCAGTCAGGAAGATTCATTTTCATGAGTTCAAATCTGGTCTCAAATGTGTGACCCTGGGCAAGTCACTTAATCCTGTTTGCCTAAATTTCCTTATCTGTCAGATGAGCTAGAGGAGGAAATGGCAAACCACTCCAGTATCTTTGCCAAGAAAACTCTAAATGGGTCACAAAGAGTCAGACACCACTGAACAACAGCAACAAAAACTTTGGGACAAATTACTTTAGCTCTCTACACCCCCGTTTTTTCATCTGTAGAATGAAGGGATTGACCTAGATGACCTCTGAGGTTCCTTCCTGTTCCAATGCCATTATCCTTTAATCCTCATATGAATCAAATTTTAAAGCCTTCTTCCCTGATGAGATACAAAACACTGTCACTGAGCTCAAAGGGCACATCCAGGGTGGTGCCATGCCAGGGTGACCTTGTCAGCATTCTTGTCCTTTTAGTCTGGGCCTTTATAGACTTCAGAACTTTTCCTCTCAGAGCAGGCAGTCAACATACTGCTGTTGGCAATGAAGATTTTAATGCACTGTTCTTGGGCTGTTAAGAAACAGTTCATAAAGGTATTTGTAGTAACAAACTTCGTGATGACTTTAAGCCCAACCTTCCTCTGAGGCAAGAGTTTTATATATAATGCTGTGTAGTACTGAGAAGAAAAGCTATTTAAAGTGTGTTTATAGATCCTGTTTCCCTAAATTATTCTTTGTAACCTGATTTTTATATTAAGGGGAGGAACCCTAAATATATTTTTAACCTATTCACACCACAGCTTATAATGAAAGTAAAGACCCATTTTCAAAGGATCTTCATCTCTAGGAATTGTTGTACCCTGGGTCAAATCATGTCTCCAGTGTACACATTAAAGAATAATGCATCACCGCCATTGGAACATAGAGACCCATAACCAGCAGCATTCTAGTCTCACCAGGTCAGTGTTCTGACGGGGTCCTACCATGTTCTCCGACTTCTGTTACATTAGCAGGAATGCACGACCACAGCAGTAATTTCTCTTTTGAAAAATGTTTGTTTCTCATGCAGTGTGAAATCTGCCTTATCAGAACTCTTAACTCCTTTCTTTGATTGAGAAAGTGTTCGAATACAAGCAGAATTCAGAAAATAACTATTGATAAAAGCTAAAAGCCATTACTTGGTCCCATGCTGTCAGTCAGAAACCTTAAAAGATTTTTTTAATATAGAAAAAGTGCTACCACTGAAGAGTTGAAACTGTTGAAATATATTAAGCTGTGTCTTATCAGTACAAGATATCTTTTAATTAAAAAATCCAGGTACATGGGGTAGGGGTTAAGGATTTATGTTTATGTGTTCATGGGGTTATTAACACATATGAACATAATTAAGATTGATTTACTATAGAAGGTAGACTAAATCTATAAAATTAGAGTAAATTCGCTGTCTGGGAAGAGTTAATTTTATTTAAAATGGAAATTTCTAGTAGATATCTATTCAGCTTGACCCTGGAGACCTCCGTCTGATGGAATGATGTGAGCACAGAATAAATGAAGAAGCTCTTTTTTTTAAAATTCATTTTCTAGCTGGTTAGGACTTTAACTTGAAGTGACTTTTCTAATAATCAGGAGACTTCCCCAAAGGATAACGGAGATCAGATACGTGTGCAGTTGCCACAGTGACAGCTGTCTGGTGTAAACAGCTCACTCACAGTACTTCTGTTTATCATCTGTTTTCAGGGCAGTTTAAGCTGCTGGAACAAGACCGGGATATTAAGGAACCAGTGCAGTATTTTAACAGTGTGGAGGAGGTGGCGAAAGCATTTCCTGAACGAGTTTACGTCATGGAGGAAATAACATTCAACGTGAAGGTAGCCCTTGACGAACAAATATTTATCCCTGCTCTAGTGTTTTAACTTTTGAGCCTTTATGTGCATAATAAATCCACATCTGTCCCTCATAGGAGGGTTTGCAGAGAGCCCTTATGGAGCCTGACTTGGACTTTCGGCTTCAGGTTTGTGGGATCATAGCAGACAGAGACCAGAGCTTGAAGTATGAAGAACCCATGTGTGATGAAAGTACTTGCTATCCCCATCAGACTCACGCTTGTGATTACAAGGAGATGTTGCTAGAGTTGTAAAAAAAGATATTTAAGAGGCAATCTTCTGACCTGTCTCTGAAGTTCTTTGGACTTTTCCCTGGTGTATAACAGCGATTCCCAATCTCTGAAGTAAGACTAGTTGCCAGGGCACATTTCCATATCCTGAGCACATTTATAGCTTTGTCCTGAAGTCTTACTAGGACCCTATTGCTTTGGGGATCCCTGGAGGTGATAATAGGATTATAATAATATTCTTGATGGGGGAGTGTGGATGTGGGTGTGTTGGATGTCCACACCCACATCCTTAATACCAAATCTGGCCTATAGTATATGTGGTTATATTTTAATTAATTAATGATTTATTTTCTGTGCCACCTTCCACCTCCTTCCTTTTTAGGACAGGAGAAAGAAAAGGATGATTAGAAATCTACTATCAGGAATTTCTTTCTTTCTTTTTTTCTTTTTTGGAGGAAGGAAGGCAGGGCAGTTGGGGTTAAGTGACTCGCCCAAGGTCACAGGGCTAGTGCATGTTAAGTGTCTGAGGCTGGATTTGAACTCAGGTCCTCCTTACTCCAGGGCCAGTGCTCTATTCACTGTACCACTTAGCTGCCCCCATGGAATTTATTTCTTAAAAAAAGAAAGATATAACCAGGTTATTCCTTGAGTTCAGTATCCATGTAGCCCAATCATGACTCCTTCTGCATCTGGCACAACAATAATCATGATAGCTCACATACGGACAGTAATTTAAGGTTTACAAAAGTTTTTTCCTTAGAATAACTTGGTAAGCGTAGCTACACATGTACAACCTATATTGAATTAAATGTTTAAAAAATATATTATTTGTTTTTTTACATGCAACTGGGAAATAAGATATACAGGCACTGGGGTATAGAGATTCATCTTGCCCTACTGGAAAGTCAGAGGGGGAATGGGGGAGGATACAGGAGAGAGAAGATTGGGGGAGGGGGGTATACAGTGGGATCACTGTTTTGGGGTGGTGAGTAGGGGAAAGACAGGGAGAAAATTTGTAACTCAAAATCTTGTGGAAATGAATGATGTAAACTAAAAATAAACATAAAATTTTATTTAAAAGAATAAAAATTAAAAAGTTAAAAAGCCTGCAAAAAAAGAATAACTTGGTAATACCTTGTGTTGGGTGAGTAACATTAACCCTGCTTTATAGATGAGAGAACTGAGGCTATGTATTCACATAACTTGTCCAGTCACATGGTTTTTCAAATAAGACCTGAGCCCAAGTCTTTTAGCTCTTAAATTTAGTGCTTCCTTGAGTATCTGAAGTTCATTTTATTCAGAAAGATACCTAGTCATAAAAAAAGGTGTGAATTTGGTTTACTATGTGTTTACTAAGGCAGGAAATCATATTAATATATTTTGAAAACTTTTGACTACAAGGGTTAAAACATAAAGGATTTTCTGATTATTACTGAGATAAGCAGGAAATTATTAAACAGAACCACCCCTTTTCCTGAACATTCCAGGTAATTGAGGTTTTACTATATTTTTATAGTTTGGTGGAAGGTTTCCATCTGTTGGAAGTCTGCACTGAGAATAAAACAGACTTACTATTTATGTGGAGTGGTGTCTGAGCTCAAGTGTGCACCAACATTGAAACCAGTGGGTTGGTCCACCTACACCTCTTAGAAAAAGAAGGGGAAAAAATGTCCCAAGACAACCTCTTAATTGAAGATGTTGATCTGCTCATTTTAATTGACTTTTTAACTTCCTGTCCTGAATAACAGCTGCTATATTTTACCCTTTAAGTTGTCATGCTTAAGAAGAAAAAGAATAAATTTTCATTTTTTTGCAGAACCTTCAAAAAATAAATTGTGTTCATGGTTGGGGTTTTTTTATTTTCAAGGGTTTTTTGGTTTTGGTTATTTCAATGATAGTGGATATAGTCTTCTGAATGCCTTCATTTACCATGTGTTTTATGAGAGTTTATGTGTTTGTTTTCTTTAAAACTGCAAGTTTTTTTCACCTTTCTTACAAGTAGAGTTGTTGGAATTTTAATAAGCTATTACAGGGTAGACATGATGACACATTTATAGCTTAATAATGTTAGAGACAGCTAGGTGACAGAGTGCATAGAGGCCTGTACTTGGAGTCAGGGAAATTTGGGTTCAATCCTGCCTTAAACATTCATTTACTGTGTGACCCGTTGCAAGGTATTTTATTGTTATTTGTTCGTTTCAGTCCTGCCCCATTCTTGCTGACTCCATTTGGGGTTTTCTTTCTTTTAAAAAAAATTTTTAACCTTTTCTTAGATCAACAAGCACTTTCTGATATGCTCATCAACTTTTTTGTGTGTTTTTAAAAATTTTATTTAGGTTTTTGAGTTCCAAATTCCCCCCCCCCCATGTAGTCCGATATAGGTTCTAAATATACCTTCATATTAAACATCAGTTAAGTTGTAAAGAAGAATTATATTCAGTGGAATGAATGAGGAAGAAGAAACAAAACAAAACAAAAAAAAAGAGAGAAAAAGTAGTTTGCTTCAGTCTGTATTCAGACTCCATAATTCTTTCTCTGGATGTGGATAGCGCTTTCCATCAGGAGTCCTTTCGAGTTGTCTTCTAACCTTCCATTGCTGAGATGAGCCCAGTCTATCAAAGTCAGTCATCACAGATACAATGTGTCTGTAATTGTGTTCTCCTGGTTCGGCTCCATTAGGGGTTTTCTTGGCAGAGATACTAGAGTGATTTGCCTTTTCCTTCTCCAGCTCATTTTACAGAAGAGGAACTGAAGCAAACAGGGTTAAATGACTTGTTCAGGGTCACACAGCTAGTAAATGCCTGAGGTTAAATATGAACTCAGGAAGGTGAGACTTCCTTACTAAAGACCCAGCACTCTTTTATCTACTGGCCACCTCTTTGAAACTTAGTTCTATTGTTTCTAAAATGGGGATAAACTCACTGGATTGTTGTAAGGATCATATTAATTAATATATGTAGTGTTTTGTAAATCAACCTTGATGTGCTTTATAAATGCAAGCTGTTATAGTATTGGGTGTTAGTGAATATTAACACACACATAGAAATCCAGCCAGATTTATAACTTGTGTCTCCTCTTCCAACTCTACCCATGTCTTAGGTCCTTCAGAATGATTTCTCTACATTATATGATCTTTTGTGTGTAAACTCTGATAGTGTTGTGGAAAATGTCCTTTCTTCAATAAACTTACTAAAGTTTGGTATTATTTTTCAATTCATTAGAGAGAGAGAGGCAACCCCTGTCACGGTTTATCTCCTCTTTTCATTCATTTCACAATTTTTACGTGCTCCATTGAAATCATCCCTGCCACTAAGGAGCTTAAAGTGCTGGATATTTCTCTTTAAAGTTTGCTTTCAGGATGTTTTATCACCTAAATGTAGTAGAAATAAATAAAATTATATTTTTGAGGGGGGGAGGGGAGAGGGCAGGGCAATTGGGGTTAAGTGACTTGCCCAAGGTCACATGGTATGTCAAGTATCTGAGGTGGAATTTGAACTCAGGTCCTCCTGACTCCAGGGCCAGTGCTCTACTCACTGTGCCACCTAGCTGCCTCAAAATTATATTCTTTAGAGTTGAATGGAATTTCTCTCTCTCTCTCTCCATATATATACACACACATATTTGTGTATTTTCCTTATTAACACAAAATATTTCCTCATGAAGAATTAAGCATAAAAATATGTTTTAGTTTCTTGAATTGTTAACCGTTAACCATTTAGTTTTCACATCCTGATTTGCCTCACTCTTTAAAAAAATACACTTTTTCTTTGTTTTATCTTAAATCAGTAAAGTCCTGCTGTCTTATTAGGGGTGAGCCTGGGCCCTACAACCCAGCAGGAGGCACTTAGTAGGTGCTTTTATAAATATTAACTGATTGCTTGATTGGAAAATCCTACCAAGCTAGAAAGCCTCCATATAGGAGCACATTAACAGTATAAATGTTAATAGTCCAAACAAATTTTATTTTTTTCAGATGAACTCGAAACCACCCTGTTACCTTCCTTTAGGTCAGCTTTACCAAGTTCCCAAGTCATGTCACTTTGCAACTTAATACAAGAAAGGTATAAGAGAACAAGAAAACAATACCTGTTAGCTCTGCCTGAGCCCAGGCTAAAAAAGTTCAGAGCTTCAGTGTGAGGTTGGACATTGGTTGGTGAGGTTTGGGGCTCTCTTATCTCTTGAAAACCACCTACCAAGTTAAAAAGAGTGTGATTGATGAGAGCTAGCTTCTGTGTAGCAGGAGTAGCTGTCCTGATGAAATAATCCTCCCACTGCCATTGTTTAAAAATAAAGCTTTTCGTGTTGTTCTTCAGTTATGCCTAACTCCTTGAGACCACATTTGGGGGGTTTCTTGGCAAAGATACTGGAGTGGTTTGCTGTTTCCTTGTCCAGCTCATTTTACAGATGAGGAAACTGAGGCAAGTGACTTGCCCAGAGTCCCACAGCTAGTATGAGTATGTGTCTGAGGCTACCTTTTGGCCACCAGGCCTGGTGTTCTATCCATTGTATCACTTAGCTACCTGAGTTTACATTGAAAATGTGTGTTATACATTAGAAATACATAGATAAAAGATTTAAAAGTGATTTGGTAGCATCTGTAAATTTGCTTAGATTTGTACAGGGTAAACATGCATATTCACAAATGAATGCTTAGTGCCTATGGTCGATTAACCATAGGGCTACAATGTCTTATCACATCTGTGTGGTATTTTTTGTTATATCTCTGAAATTTTACTGAATCTACTGTGAAATTATACCTTACATCCATCTAAGGGATAGAAGTGCTCCAGAACTTTCTCCACCAATGAAATCAGCACCTCCATTGCAACATAGGATCATAGAGATTGACCTGTGGCATCAGAAAGTTAAATGACTTATCACGGGTCACCCAGTCAGTATATGTCAGAGGTAGAACTTAAACTAGGTCTTCTGGACTCAAAGGCCATCTTTCTACTCCCTACATTGTATTGACTCTCTAAATAATTTTTTTCAAGTGTGTGAAATAAACTTCCTCCCCTTACCCCCACCCTTGCCAAAACTTCTTTTAAAAAAATCTTTAAAATACCTGAAGCAAACAACTCTAAATACTTTTTTTATGCAGCTAGGATATTCTTTTGTTATAGAAAGTAATCATAAAGTACGTCAGGAAAAATATTGATGACTGATTTCATTAGCAAAATAAGACTCCACCCCCAGTCTTCACACATAAACTCTTATCTAGATAGTTCTTAGATTTGTTTCAAGTGTTTTTACTCTGTATGTTTGCTAATAAGAGCTAGTAATTATTAGCAATAATAATAATAATATTAGCATTTATATAACACTTTAAGATTTGCAAATGCTAAGGGGCGGCCAGGTGGCTCAGTGAGTAAGACCACCGGCCCCAGTGTTGGGATGACCTGGGGATCGAATCCAGCCTTAGACACTTAGCACCTCACCCAGAAATAACCGGCCCTGTAACCTTGAGCAAGTTACTTAACCCCAATTGCTTAAAAAAAAAAAAAAGATTTGCAAATGCTTTAGAGGCATTCCATTTTCTCCTCACAGCAACCCTGAGTGGGAGGTGCTATCATTGTCCCCATTTTACAGATGAGGAACCTCAGGCAGACAGAGGCTAAGTGATTTTCCCTGGGCCACACAACTAATAAGTGTCTGAGGGCATATTTGAACTGAAGTGTTTATGAACTAGCTTCCTAATAGAAAGGAGCAGGCTGAGGCCATTTTATTTCACTGAACACATACATTTTTGTGAATTTTCAGACATGTTATACTGATATATGGAGATCAAAACATACATGTGGTGTTTATAATGAGAAGATGCATTTTTGTATTATGTTATTACCACTAGAAAAGAAATAAAGAACGAGGCTAACACTCATTGGCATGTAAAGCAGACAGTGGGCAGGTGACATGGTGCTTTCTAGCTAAACTGTAAAAAGTAGAATTTCATCCTGTGTACTTCAAGAAAGATATAAATGAGACCAAATGAGATAAATGGGATTTGAGGCTAATACTTAGGATTAATGGCTAGCTATTATAATAACTTAGCCAAAAGAAACAGTCCTGTGCCTAGAATGCCCTCCTTCCTCATTTCCTCTTCCTAGCTTCCCCAGCCTGCTTCAGGACCCAGCTCCCACCTTCTTTCTGGTTTCCTCCAGAACTGACCCTGCATTTGTCTTCCCTCTGAGGTCACCTCCAATATTTTAAGTATGTGTATGTATGCATCTGTGTATATATGTATATAATATGTGATGATATATTAAATAATATATTAGATAATATATGCACACATAAACATACACATGCACAAACACACACATGCGCCCCTTGTATATACAGTTATTTACGTGTTGTCTCTCCCATTAGATTGTGCGTTCTGGGGCAGGGATGGTGTTTCTGCCTGTCTTTGTATCCCTAGCACTTTGCCTGGTATATAGTCAGCACTTAATAGATGTTTTCTGATTGATCAGTATAAGATTATACCCCCCCCCGGTGTGTGTATTCCAATAGACTGTTGTTATTGTCATGAATTCAACTTTTCTGACCCTGTTATTTTTCAAATGAGGAGAC
Organism: Petaurus breviceps papuanus; assembly: GCF_028583685.1. Classification (NCBI taxonomy): domain Eukaryota; kingdom Metazoa; phylum Chordata; class Mammalia; order Diprotodontia; family Petauridae; genus Petaurus; species Petaurus breviceps. The sequence continues at coordinate 49,656,161 of NW_027186304.1, read as the reverse complement.
TGAGGCCCATAGAACTTAATAAGAAGCAACTGATATAATGAAGAGAGTGATGGAGTTGGAACTGGGAAGACCTGAGTTCAAATTCTGTCTTAGACACAACTATCTGTGTGACCTGAGCAAGCCACTTAACCTCTGTTTCCTTATCTAATACTAGCACCACAATTCCACAGAGTTGTTCTGTTCTAAGGCTCAAAGAAGTTAATTATATATTAAACATAAAAGCACTTCCCAATAGCTTCATAAATGTTAGCTATAGTCATTGTTATTGTTAAATTGCAGAGCCCACAGGATTTTAATTCACAGGAACTCTCAGCATCATAGTTCTGGAATTGGAGGGGACCTTGGAGGCCATCTAGGAGCCTTAAAGGCCCCTCAGTTTACAGATGAGGAAACTGAGAGCCAGAGAGTTTCAGTGCCACTGTCAGGGGAATAGAGTTCAGTTCAGCTGATGTATTTGGCTCCTTACTCCGTGCCAGGTAAGGCCCTGTGCCAGGTGCTGATGACACATAGATAAGTATTTCAGACTTTTCTCTGTTGCTTCTAGCTGTCATCGTCGTTGTTGTTGAGACCTGTGATTTTATGAGATCTCTCGGTCACTTACTGCCTCTACTAATGTCTGCATTCATTTACTAATTACTTACTCTGTACCTGACTAGGTACTCCACTTAGTGCTGGGGGTGCAAAGGGGAGGCCAGGACACAGAGCCTCCTCCTCAAGGAGCTCATGTTCTAACTGGGGAGACAACATGCAACCAGCCATGCACATACAGTATATACACAGAGAGGATGGGAAGTAATCTCAGAGGGGAGGCAGTAGCAATCAGAGAGAAGGAGAGGAAGCAAAAAAGCATTTATTAAGTGCCTACTATGTGTCGGTCACTTCGCTGAGCAATATTACAAGTATTATTTCATTTGATCCTTATGACAACCCTAAGAGGAAATAGGTGCTGTTATCATCCCCATTTCATAGTTGAGTAAATTGAGGCAATCAGAGGCTAAGTGACTTGCCCATGGTCACACAGCTAATGCAGCTCTGCTATCAAATTTGAACTCAGGTCTTCTGGACTCCAGGACCCACTAGACTACATAACTGCATGCAGGGAGGGGGACTGGGAATGACTTCTTTCTGAATGTGAGAATTGAACTAAGTCTTGAAAGAGGCCAGTATGCAGAAAGAAGAGCATTCTGGTCTTAGAGCACAATCAGGAGTTGGGAGATGGAACAAAGGATGGCAGGAAGGGTGTCAACATTAACTCTTAGAGAGTTGCCCAGTGCACCGAAAAGTTAAGAGACTTACCTGAAATGTCACAGCCTGCATATGTTAAATAGAGATGTCATTGGAATCTAGGACCTCTGGATTCGGAGGCACTGCCCTAAACTCTACTGAAAGTTTTTGTTTTTGTCTTTCCTTTTCTTAAAATCCTGGTCTTTATCATTTTTGTTATCTTTAATAAAAATCTATCACCTTATACTGGAGGTTTTGTTTTGGCTTGGAGGGGGCAGATAGGAAGGGCTGATAGGAGCTTCCCAGGTCTCGGTTTCTTCCACACCCTCTTGAACTTTACTCTGAAAGTCAAAAGGTATCTGCCTATCTGAGTCAGCTGTCCCTGCTGACAATTTGGTCTTCTACCTCATTGAAAATGTGTCCTGGCCTTGAGCTTTATGAGTCATAAGACTCTTAACCACACTGTTCATTAAAGGGACATTTTAAAAAAATGCTCATTTTAAAATCTGAAGTTCTAAATGCTCCAATATTTTTAAAGTTCAGCCCCAAATGAATGCCAGATATTTCTCAAAAATGAAAAATCTAAGAACTTCAGTTAAAACTGTAAAGCAGACAACTCACTGTACAATTGTTGTTTTTTTTTAATTCACCTTCTCTAAGGTAGCTTTGGTAATAGTATTGCAAGGATCATTTTTGCTCTCTGTCACTAGATGAAACAAGGTAATCGGTAAAAGAAACTTAGGAGTTTCTAGGACCTACAGCAGGAATGGATTGTAGAAATAATCTAGAACCCCACCCTCTACCCCCTTTTCACATTGGGCAACTCAGATACAGAGATGTTAAGTGATTTGTGGATCTTCACATAGTAAGTGGAAGAACCAGAATTCAAACCCAGGTACCATCTGACTCAAAATCCCATGTTCTTTACATTGCATCACACCCACACATTTCCTATTGTTCACCTGTGTCCAATTCTTCATGACTTCATTTGGGGTATTCTTTTTTTTTTCTTTTTTGGAGGGGGGAAGGCAGGGCAGTTAGGGTTAAGTGATTTGCCCAAGGTCACACGACTAGTAAATGTTAAGTGTCTGAGGCTGGATTTGAACTCAGATCCTCCTGACTCCAGAGCTAGTGTTCTGTTTACTGCACCAACTAGCTTCCCCCATTTGGTTGTTGGGTTTTTTTGGTTTGTTTGTTTTTTGCCTTTGGAGGGCAATTGAGGTTAAGTAACTTGCCCAAGGTTACACAGCTAGTTTTTTTGTGTGAATGTCAAGTGTCTGAGGCCAGAACCAAATTCGGGTCCTCCTGACTCCAGGGCTGGCACTTCACTCACTGCTCCACCTAGCTGCCCCCATTTCGGGGTATTCTTGACAGAGATACTGGAGTGGTTTGCCATTTCCTTCTGTAGCTCATTTTACAGGTGAGGAAACTGAGGCAAACAGAGTTGCCCAAAATCACACACAGCTTGGAAGCATCTGAGGCCAGATTTGAATTCAGAAGATGAGTCTTCACAATTCCAGACTTCACACTCTAGCTGCCCAGACATACTTCTTTTAATCAAAGCTAAAAACTATGTGAACACTTTTACCAGCATCGTTACAGATGGAGGAAAGTGTGGGGAAAAGAGTGACAATTATCTGTTGGTATTATGGAGCCTGTTCTGCTATAGTTCTATCAGCTGCTGTGCTTGGTCATAGAGGAAGCATGATTCAGAGAGACAGATACTAAATATTGGCCTCAAATCCCAGCTCTTCTAGTACAACAGAGTGTTGGGTTTGGAGGGAGTGCTATTGGTTCCATCCCATTTGGAATGCTTACTACTGGAGTGACTTTGGGAAATTCATGCTTCATTCCCCTGTGCTGATCTTTCCACATTGGTAGTTAATCACACTTCTGCCCAAGCCTGGGGCTTTCCTTAAGGTCAGCCTTATAACACTGAGTGAAAGGGAGCTGATTGAGTGAGAGATTGCTTTACTTGTGATGTTACTTGCATGGAGGGAAACACTTTTGTGGAGTTGAGGAGAGGCAGTTTATTAAGAGAACGGTGCCAGGCTCTTGGTGAAGGCACAGATTCCTACATCCATTATCTATCCATGGCACATAGGGGCTGACTGAATTTGTTATTAGAGAGATAGAGATTTGACAAGTGTAAAGTGAGAAGGTTGGACAAGATGACCTCCGAAATTCCTCCCAATTCTATCTAGCTCATTGATCTTTTATCCATTCTCACTTCCTATGTGACCATGGGTGAGTCACTTCTCCTTTCTGGGACTTGATTTTTTCATCTCTATAATGAGGGAACTGGGCTAGATGACTTTCCAAGATCAGTTCTAAGTTTATGATTCTCTGAGCCCCAGACCTAGGAAATCCTGAATGTTTTAAAGTTATTATGTTCTAAAATTATTATGATTACAAGTGGTGCTACTTCCTATTTCTGAATCTTTCCGTCACCAGCTTCCCAGAGGCAGGGTAGACACTTAACAGTTCTTGGGCTAGGGAACAGAAACCCTCCCAGGAATTGTGAGCTTTGTCTGTGATTTACAGGGCATGCTTAGGGAGACAGGGAATTATCCCTGCCCACTCAGATCTGGAGGGCCACTTCTACCCCATGTGACTTGAAAACTAGAGTAAGTGACCTCTGGAGGAGCTACATGATAGCAGCCCTGGCTTGCCCATTTGATGTCTGGGTTACTTTGGCACTTAGCTCTTGGCAAGACAATAAGTACCCATCACCATAGCTACCAAAGCATGTGGGAAAATATTTCAGTGTTGCCTCTTTTTTGACAGGTGAAATTAAAAAAGAGGTTAGATTCAGAAAACTTAGGGGATGGCTGAGAGTATAACCTTTTTGGGAAAAAATGACTAAGAATCAGGTGGTAAAACAATTTAGTAGAAGTTATAAAATCCTCAATTCTTGGCAGCATGTGAATGCAGAATTTTTACAAATTTTTATAATTTTATTTTATTTTTTTTCTAAATAGTATTTTATTTTTCCACAGTTACATGTAAAGACAGTTTTTAAAATTCATTTTAAAAAATTGAACTCTGAATTTTTAGACTTGTAGGATAGTTGAGCTAAAAAAGGACCTTTATGAGATAAGTGATGTAGCCGACTCATTTTACAGAGCAGGGAACTGAGGCATAAAAGTCAAGTGATTTGCCCTTTGCTAAGGGTACATCCTGTAGGAGTGGGGGGATACACATAGACAAGTAAGTTTAGTACAAGGGTAACTGAGAAAGAAGCTAGATCTGGTAACAGGGAGGGAGATCAGGGAAGGCTTTTTGGAGGAAATGGCAACTGACTTAAGTGTTGTAGGAAGCCAAGGTGGGGATGAGGAGGGAGTGAAAATTTGAACTCGGCAGGATTTGAACTCGGATCTGCCTGGCTCCAAATTCATTGTCCTCTCTATGTTGCCCCCCTCTATTCTAGTTTGTCATTGGCCTGAAGCTGAGCCAGGATCCAAACTAAGATCTTCATCGTTCCATTTAGCCTTTTTTTCCCTGCTGCAATCTTTGAAAAAAAAAACGAACCCTAAAATTATAAGTATCTATAGTGATTGTACAGACTGTATACTAGCTGTCATGTTCTGTCAATCTTCAGCCTTTTGTCAGCTTCACCATCTCCCTTCTCTAGTCATTCTCCCAGACTTCTGAATGCCACTAGATGAAGTAACACCATGTCAACTGAATCCAGGGCTAATTGGTTTTATCTTTGTTGATGCACAGAAAAGTTCTTCTTATTTTTTCTTTGGAGGGGGGAAGGCAGGGTAATTGGGGTTAAGTGACTTGTCCAAGGTCACACAACTAGTAAGTGTCAAGTGTCTGACTGAGGTCAGATTTGAACTCAGGTCCTCCTGACTCTAGGGCCAGTGCTCTATTCATTGTGCCCCCCAGCTGCCCCGACTCTTACTATTTTGATGATTCTGTCCCATTTCCCTGAATAATTATTATTTCCAAAACTTTTCTTCCTCAATGCTTTCTTCATGCCCCCTCTCTCAACAGAGTCAATCAGTGAGGAAGTACTGTGGATAGAGTACCAGGCGTGGAGTCAGGAGTTCAAATCCTGAATTCAAATCCAGCCTCAGATTCTTACTCTGTCACACTAGGCAAGTCCCTACACCTTGTTTCCCCCAGTTTCCTTATCTTAAGTAAAACTGGAGAAGGAAATGGCAAACCACTCCAGTACCTTTACCAAGAAAACTCTAAATGGGGTCATGAAGAGCCAGGCATGACTAAAACAACTATGTGCCATATGCGAGTCACTGAAGTACAAAGAAAAAATGAAGAACCGTCATCTTCAAGGAACTTATTTTGATTAGGGGGAAATTCTGTGGATGGATGGATGGATGGATGGATGAATGAATTTAAAAAAAAAACCAAGCCTTAATGTGCCATGGTGCTGCTTAGACACAGGACCCTAGTCCTACCTCCCAGCCTTACCCCATCGAGTGGATGTGGGAGGGCCAAGGTAGACTCAACAAGTATCCAGAAGCAATCCACACATCTGAATACAAAGTATATACAAACTAAATCAAAGACAACGTGAGGGCAAGCGTAGAGCCCTCGTGTAGAAATAGACATAGACACTTGAGCTGAGCTTTGAAGGAAGCTAGCGATTGTAAGAGGAGGAGGTGAGAAAGGGATGCATTCCAGGCATAGAGATAACAGAAGGGATGCTGTGTGAGAGAGGCAAGTAGGCCAGTTCTGCTGGACCTCATAATACATAAAGGAGAAGTCATGTATACTAAGGCTGGAAAGGTAGGCTGGTTTGTATTTAACCCTAGAGGCTTACTTGGCTGAAAAAAATCAAGACCTTTTGCTGTGAACACCCTCTTCTCCCCAACATGATACCCCATAACCCCTCTACAGCTTCATCCAATCTTCTTCCTTTCCTCTGGTCTCTGAAAAAGAAGTGGTACTTTGTCCCCAAGGCCAGCCCCTTTACCCATCCTCAACCTATAACCCTGGCAATCATTCCATAAGCCCATCTTCAGTCTCCCACTCTCTATGGCTAGATTTTTCCTACTGCCTAAAAGTATGCTCAGATCTCAATGCTATCCTTAAAAGAATTCAATTAATCATTTAATTAAAGGTTAATTCATTAACCTTGTCCTCCTTCAAGTTTTTGTCTTTTATCTTACCTTCCTTTCACTGCCAGACACCTGTGAGAATTGTCTTTACTGCCTGACTCTACCCCTCAACCCCTTTTTCAATCTAATTTCTAACCCCACCAGTTTACTCTCTAAGGTTATGCATCATCTCCTAGCTGCTCAGCCTAACTTTCTTTCTCAGGCCTCAATACTCCTTGACCTCACTTCAGTTTTCAGTATTATTGACAGTCTCTTTCCCCCTGCCCCCATTCTCTCTCTCTCTCTCTCTCTCTCTCTCTCTCTCTCTCTCTCTCTCTCTCTCTCTCTCTCTCTCTCTCTCTCTCTCTCGGAGAGGGGAATGCAGGGCAATTGGGGTTAAGTGACTTGCCCAAGGTCACAGGGCTAGTAAATGTTAAGTGTCTGGGGCCGGATTTGAACTCAGGTCCTCTTGACTTCAGGGCCAGTGCTCTATTCACTGCACCACCTAGCCGCCCTCCTGAATTCTCTTTATCCCTTTTCTTTTACAACTCTGCTTTTTTTCCTTAACTCTTTAACTGCTACTTCTCAACCTACTTTCCTGAAACATTATTAATCTCTGACTCCTTGTAGGGTGCCCCAGGGCCCTATCTTGGACTGTCTTGGAGATTTCACCAAGTCCCATGGGTTTAATTATTATCTCAATACGCATGACCCCCACATCTAACCCTCTAATGAACTCCAATCGTTCACAAGCTGCCAGCCAGATATTTCCTCCTGGATATCCTTTAGGTATCTCAAATTCAATGTGTCCAAAATGGAATCCGTTGTGTTACCCACCGAACACCCAAGTCCCCCAGACTTAGCTTTTTTCTGTTGAAGGTACCATCATCAGCCTGGTCATCCAAGTCACCTGGGTCAGCTTGAATTCTTCACTCTCCAACCCAACCATGTCATATCAGTCACCACATCTTATATCAACAGTACTTTACACTCTGTTCTCTGTGACTTTTTTCTCACATAGCCCCTGCCCCAGGTGGAGCCCTGGTCATCTCACCAAGATTGCTGTAATAGCATCCAAACTGATCAACCTGGCTTCAGTCTCTTCTGCACACAGCTACCAAAATTGTCTTCCTAAGAATGAGTCTATTATCACACCCCCTGCTCAAAAATCATCAGTGCCCTCTGTTGCCTAAAAGATAAAAATATAAATTTTAGACTTTAATCCCTCCACTGTCTGACTCTCTATATTCGAACCGTATTCTGTATGCCTCCCATTTATGCACTCTGAATTTCAGTCAGAATGGACTATACTTCATCTCTGCTATCTGTGCATGCCCACAGCCTGTTCCTGTTACCTGGAATTCACTCCTTCCTCATCCCCACCTTGGCTTCCTGCAACACTTAAGGCAGTTGCTATTTCCTCCATAAAGCCTTCCCTGATCTCTTTCCCTGTTACTGGCTCTACCTTCTTTCTCAGTTACCTTGTACTAAACTTACTTGTCTATGTGTATCCCCGGCCCCCCCTACAGAATGTAAGCTCCCTGAGGACACGCACTGTTCTTTGTATACCTGGTATAGTGTGTAGCAGCAAGCAAACACCCCAAGCGTCCTCAGGGTTTGCAGCTACCACAGGTTCTTGGATCTGCTTTGTTAAAGGAAAGCAACTCAAAATGGGTTAACAAGCTTACTTTAATCAGTCAGACATATATCGTTTACCTTGTTCAGGAGAAAAGGTCAGCACCCTGAACCTCAAAGTATACAGGCATAATTATCAAGACAGAAACATCAAGTAGACAGATTTCCAAACTGTCCAACCATTACATCCATACCCAGTCAACATCTGGGTTTCCACATTCTGGGTTTTTCAAAGCCGGGGGACTCTCAACAACGGCTTCCCAGAATTCAGATCAAATCACAGAACACTTCTCAAAGTGAGTCCCAAAACAAAGCTACACATCAGGGCTTATATAGCCTTCTCCTGGCTCAGAGAATGTAACAACCTTATTGACCCACTGGCCAATCAAAAAGTATCTACTGAAAAACAAGCCTCCCTCCCCAGACTTCTAGTGCACTTTAGCCTAGGGGCAGGGAAGATCTTCCAAATTTGCATTCTCATTACATAGTGCCAAACACATTAGCAGGTACTTAATTGATCTTTGTTCAAAAAAATTGTTTAATCAATCATCAAACACTTAATAGATACCATGTTCCAGACACCGCTAGTTAGAGGGAATACATATACAATTCTATTCTCAATCAACTTATTTTCTAATACCGTGTTTCCCCGATAATAAGACCTATCCCGAAAATAAGCCCTCCCCTTACTGTGTAAGATTCCTCTAAAATAAGCCCTATTGAGATTGCTACTGTAGTGAAGGTGATCCCCTG
>NW_027186304.1:49638873-49647380 GCF_028583685.1 Petaurus breviceps papuanus | reverse complement strand
TTGCTACTGTAGTGAAGGTGATCCCCTGCGCTACATTATGGTACCCTGTGTATGCACCGTCTATCCCCCCCCCCCCCCCCCCCCCCCGTGAAATGCACGCCGCGCTCCGAGCTGCATCCAATCAGAGCTGCAGCAGTGAGCGCGTCATCCTGTTCTTCCCCAGTGATTTGCTTATTGAATAAAGGTACATTTTTTTGTTCACATTTACCCGTTTATTAAAATTGCTGTCAATGTTCATTAAAATAAGCCCTCCCCTGAAAATAAGCCCTCTGGTGTTTTTCTGTCCAAAAAAAAAAAAATAATAAGACAGTGTCTTATTATCGGGAAAACACGGTAGGAGAGAAAAGTTAGGTACATGCAGTATAAATATAAAGTGAATAAATACATATATACAACATAGTTAAATGCAAGGAGCAGTTAGGCGGTGCAGTGGATAGAGTGCCAGACCTGGAGTCAGGAAGACTTTTTCCTGAGTTCAAATCTGGCCTCAGACACTTACTAGCTGTGTGACCTTGGGCAAGTCCCTTAATCCTGTTTGCCTCCGTTTCCTCATCTATAAAATGAGCTGGAGAAGAAAATGCAAAAAAAGTATCTTTGCAATGAAAACCTCAAATGGAGTCACTAAGAGTCAGACGTGACTGAAAAATGACCGAACGACAACAAAGTTCATTACAAGGTAGTTGGAGAGAGAAGACACTAGCAGTGCACAGGGAGCAGGAAAGGCTAAATGAAGAAAATGGCGCTTGAGCTGAATCTGAAAGGAAGAGGGGAACTCAAGGAGGAAGAGGTAAAGAAAGGAACATGCTCTAAGAATAGGGATCTGCTAGTCAGCTAGTTTGTTAAATGCCAATATGTTAAGTCCTAAGGATACAAAGAAAGGCCATATAATATGTCTCTGCCCTCAAGGAGCTCACAGTCTAAATGGGGAAGACCCCATGAAGACAATTATGTACAAACAAGGTATATAAAGCATAAATTGGGACTGGACTCAAAGGGAAAAGCCCTAAGATTTAAGGAAGACTGGGAAAGACTTTTTGCAGAAGGTAGGCCTTGGTAACTAAGTCTTGAAGGAAGCCAGGGAAGCTTAGGAGTCAGAGATGAGGAGCAAGAGAATTCCAGTGTCATTGACCCATGAAAATGCCCAGAATTGAGAGATTGTGTCATTTTCTTAAAATTTTATTTTTTCCCAAATTACATGTAAAAACAATTTTTAACATTCAGTTTTAAGTTCCAAGTTCTACCCCTCCCTCCTGCCCTTCCTTGCTCCCTGAGTCAGTAAGCAATCTAAGGTTGTACATGTGCAATCTTGTAAAACATTGAGTGTCATTTTCGAGAAACAGCAAGGGGTCTGGTGTCACCAGATCACAGAGTGTATGGAGGGAAATAAGGCTGAAAAGGTCAGAAGGAGCCAAGGTAAGAAGAACTTTAAAAGTCGAACACCAGCCTTTGGCTATTACAAAGGCATGGACAAGAGAATCCTGTGTGAGGAACAGAGAAGCCAGTTTGGCTGAATTGTAAAGTTCAGGAGGAGTAATTTCCAATGAATCTGTAAAGATGATTTGTGTTCAAGGTAAGTAAGGCTTTAAAAAAGTTGCATAGAAGCATAATTTTTTTTTCTAGAAACAATTGAGAGCCACTGGAGTTGATTGAGCAACTCAGATCTGTGCTTAAGTAAAATTACTTAGGCAGCAATGTGTAGGATGGTCTGGAATGGTGAGAGACTTGAGGCAGGCAGCCCAGCAAGGAAGTTGTTTCAGTAAGAAATGATGAAAGCCCTAACTAATGTGGTGGCTGTGTTAGTATAACAGAAGAGGTTAGATGGAAGAGATGATAGCAGGTAGAAAATGGCAAAACTTGGCAGCCGATGGGATCACACATTCACCACTTCCTATTTACTCCTTAACCTATTATATAAATTGAGTCAGAGCCTGGCAACTAGAATTACTTGTAGATGTGCACCTCTCATGTCTTCTACTACCCTACCCTTCCGTGGGATGAGTGAAAATTATCCAAGGAGTAAAAATCATTTTACCTGTTGAGAGTTCTCAATGTGGAGTCTGAGACTTCTGAGTTCCAATCCTGCCTCAAGCACTTCTTAGCTGTATGGATCTAGGCAAGTCACTTAACCTTGAAACCTTAATTTCCTCATCTGTGAAAGGTGGATCACAACAGCGCCTTTCTTACAGGATTGTTGTAACGATTAAATGAAATAATATTTATAAAGCGCTTTTCACCCCTTAAAGCATTGTATAAATGCTAGCTCTCATTATCATTATCGTAATAAGCAAGAAGTGGTCCCTTAGGTAATGCATTCCAAAATAAGGCCCTTCAAACAATTCCTTTTTAGAAAATGAATGTTTAGGGGCATCACTGTGAACTGACCTTGAAGTCAAGAAAATCTGGGTTCAAGACACACCTTTAATGCATACTGTGAGTGTATAACCCTGAACAAGTTATTTTCACTTCTCAGTACCCCAGGCAACCCTTGTGATGAAGCCTGGACTCAGTGAAAGACTGAAGTCACAGTGCCATACTTTCAAAAAAATATATAAATTTAGTGAACAGCTGCTTTTCATGGTAGAACAAGATTAACAGAGTTGTGCCCTAGAGATTTTTACTGGAAGCAGAGATAAAAAAAAAAAAGTTTTTGGAAGCACTGATTTGGAAGAGATGGATGACTAAGCACCAAATCAAATAGTTCTTATTGCCCTCTGAAATTTTAGTTGAGACCTGAAGCTTAATGAGATTAGTGCAATTAACTAAGAAGTTTAGAGATCTTTCCCATCCTCCTGGCAACTGAAAAGAAAGTCAGCTCTTACTCACAACTGTTCTTATCTCTGGAGTTCTCAGTTACCAAGGGACCTTGAAACATGGCAGGGTGTGTAGTTGTCATCTTCTCCTACAGGTGATCATTTTTGAGAGGAATTGTTTCCTTCTTTGGATTTGTAACCTGGGCATTTATCACGCGTGCACATGAATAAATGCTTCTTAATGACTCGAAGTTAAGATCAGAGAAACATTGCCTCTCTCCTAGAAAGGTCAAGTGTGTCTCTCATTTTTGTAGTAAAGTGGACCCCAGGTTCAAAAATTGTTAATAAGACAAATGCACAAAAGTTACTATGTAAATGTTATGATAACAGACTAACTGAATGTCTTTTTGTTGGCTGTTGTCAGAAATTCACCTTGTCCTGGTTTGCTTTTTTTGAACATAACTACATCTTTTAAAGTAAAAGCCAGCTTAAAAGACATTTTCCTCATGGATGGTTTCAGTGGCAGGCCCTCCGCACTGAAATTGACCATCCATGGTCAGTCTTTATTGTATTGTGAAATGATGTCCCAAAAAATCCTTAATGCTTTTTTTTTTCAGTCTAGTTCATTCATGTTTATTAGTTCCTAAACATTGCCTCAATAACACTTCTGTTTTCTATTCTTTATGTTCAGGAAAGAATCTTCTTTTTTCTCTTGTCTAATACAGAGCAAGTATCTAATGATGCCAGAATGCTGCCCAAAATTCTTAAAATAAATTCTTTTTTTGAAATTTTATAAATAAATTAATATTTTGCAAAGAATATCCATGTAGTTAAACTCAGCAATGCTAGCACATAGTAAAATATTTTACTAGATAGACCTTTCAGTAATTAATTCTAAATAGTTTTAATCATGTAAATTTTTAGCTTTTTAAACATTTTAATTTTAACTACTTTGGATGGAAATCTCTCCAAAGTACATCTTACAACTTCACTCACTGCTTTCCTAATTTAATATTTTCCTGGTGGTTCGTGGTCATTATCATGTACTATCATCTAATAATTGTACTTTGGGCCTGTTGAAGTGGGACCTGCTTATCCCATAACTACATAGTACTCTACTTTTGAATTCTATAACATTTTTGTCTCATCCTTTGTTGTGAATTTTTACTGCTGTTGGTGTGTCTACCTTGAATAGTCCTTCCCCCTCTTCTAATTTGTTCCTTTTAATCTGCTGTGGACTTGGAAACCAGATAACCAAGCTTGTTATAATTATGTCTATAATAAGAGTAAATATTAGACTCTGAGTGAGTGCTGGAGATAGTGCTACTATAGTAAAGTTCACGAGCTATGTATGGCTATTTCGGCTGTCCAGAAGTCTTTCTTTTTTTCATTTATTCTGTGTGTGTGCGTGTGTGTGTGTGTGTGTGTGTGTGTGTGTGTGTGTTTAGATAAGTTTGACTACAACTAATATAATTATGGATTATACTTTCTACCTTTAAAAATCTTTTATTTTTAATAAGACAGATGTAATTTATTCCCATAATTCATTGAGGAATGAATTAAATAACTTTTGAAATTTTACAAAGTTTAGTGTTTTAAGATACAATTAAATATTTTCTACTAGGAAGATTTTGTAGATCCTTTACTAAGCTCTCAGTTATCAGTAGTTACTACCCAAGACCAAGCCATCATCATTCTGTTTTCACTGCCTTGACCAGGTCACTTTCTTTCCAGAAACAAAATAAAGAAAAGAATAAATAGTGATGATGGTAATCTTCAGTCCTCACAGAGAAATAAATTTTTGAAATAGTTATTATGAGGAAGTGTCCTCATGTTCATAAAATATGCATTCCCTATTGGCAACTGATCTTGAATGCTACTCCACCAGTCTGAATTCCTGTCTCTTTTATATAGGTTAGATCTTTGTAGAACTGATATTCAGAGAGAATGGTTGCCAAATCTCTCAGTAAAAATAGACATACATTTTTCTTTATTACATCAGTGTTTAAAAATGTTGCTTTACTATGGGGTATAAATTCTGGATGGGCATTATAGATAATAAAATCCTGATAGTTTCCTGGATTAGACCTATTAGGGTTGTTTAGATAACACAGTTTGAATGGCTTCCTCTCAGGAAACATTGAAACTGGGGTGAAGGGGGGGGGGGAATGGTAACCAGGCACACATTCTTAAGCACTTAGAAGGAATGCATTCTTTCTATTGGCTGCAAAAAGAAACACAAAAGGAAATCAATCACCTCTTCACAAATCTGGGAAGACTGTTGGCCTCCTCTACTAGAGGAAGAACATTTATTTATGGCATTCTTTATCTGTCACAAGCATTGACCACAAAATTGGTGAGTGAGATAACCTCATAATTCATGCAGTAGCTATGACATCAGATGGGGAAGCACAGAACTGCAGATTCATCCACCCAGGTCCTGCTGCTTTTCTTTCTGGAAGCAGCAACAGCTTTTTAATTTTTTCTATTATTTTAGAAATGTGCACATGCACATACATATAGACACAAATCTAGTTCTTGTTGAACATGCCCGGATAGCAGCATTTTGCAGGAGTAGTTTTGATTTCTTTAATCTGTGCATTTAACTAATTTATTTCTGGTTTCTTACAATATAAAAATTGATACACGAGCTGGGGAAACCTTTGAGAGACTAGTATTAATGTTCCTTGTGCTATCACTGATCTAAGCTGGGGCTCTTTGGGAGAGGGGAGGTGTGAATGTGGGTGGGTGCATATATGGGTGTATAGAGGCAGATTAGGACAAGGGTATATCTTCATTGCTTCTTAGGATCAATCCTCAAAAAGGTGGTGATAGCAAAAGTTCTCAAGATGGAAGAGTGGTAGATTTAGAAGAGAGAAGATCCAAAAGGGACCTGAGTCTACCTCTGTATTTTACAAATGAGAAAGCCTGGTGAGATAGAGAGATTTGACTGAAAGTTCAGGCAGAGCTTTATGTCCCTATCTTTTTAAGGAGTTTGCCCCACACCTTGGGGAGTGGGAGAGCAGAGAGTCGCATGTGGTTCACATCCCTGGGCTCCTCATAACTTTGTCCTTAACCTAAAACAAATGGATAAATAAACAAATTTTCTTCAGATTTACGCTAAGGAAGAAGCAGCAGTACTTCAGATCTTTAGGCTTTCTTGTCATCCTATGAGCAAACATTCTAGGTCATTTTAACATGCACACTTCCCCTGTGGTATAAGTGGCTAACACAATTCTGGAAAGCAAGAAGCTTGTACAGCCTGCGAGATAATATGTCTGTAATAAGTCTGTATAATCCTGCTTGGCAGAAGGAATCGTGGCTTAGAGTGAGGCATTGGGCAGAGTAGATGGGCATTTGGGAAAGGCAGAAGTAATGAGACACCTTCCTACGTCCACATATCAAGCAAAATGACATTCTTCTTAATTGACACCAGATAAAAGGAGAAAGCTCTTAAAATCATTGTGTAACAGGCCAAAAGGTTAGGAGTGATAGCAAGCTAATCTTTATAATGAGCTCCTGTGTTAGAAGTCAAAAGATAGTCAAAACTAAAAAGCTGAGATGCTTCCGTACATACTGAAGTTCCTTCCCTTCAGATGCTAGTTTCTTTGCAGATCGTGTAAGGTTAGCACATCAGGCTCGAGTACTTTGTTGATGCCATTGTAGACAGGTGAACTTTTTCTCATTTTAAAAATTTTGCTATTGTTGTTCAGTGGTGTCTTAACTCTCCCCATTTTGGGGGTTTTCTTGGCAAAGATACTGGAGTGATTTCCTGTTTCCTTCTCCAGCTCATTTTATAGATGAGGAAACTGAGGTAAACAGAGTTAAGTGACTTGCCCAGGGTCACACATCTAGTAAGTGTTTGAGGCTGGATTTGAACTCAGGAAGATGAGTCTTCCTGGTTCCAAGCCCATTGTGCCACCTAACTGCCTTATTTTTTTCAAATGGTTAAATCTAATACATTCCTGGGTACTTGAACCTGTGCTGGGTGAACAGGGTGAACAAGCCTATTGCAGGGATTAGAGTATATGCAGAAGATCTGAAATAAACCGAACAATAAACTGCCTATTTGTTATGGTGAGATATTTAGTAAGTAAAATAAGTCATACAGAAATACCTAAACCCTCCACAACCTGAATTTGTTTTACTCATTTTACTTGAGCATTGCCATGACCAGAAATGCCAAGTATAGAAGAAAGGAGCTCTGTACTGTACAGGAGTCAGAAGCGCTTGAAACTAGTCTCAGCATTCACTAGGGTGTAACCACAGGCAAGTCTGACTATTGGGTCAGACACCAAATTGTGGTTCTTGTTCTCTTGTCTCAGACATGTCTGACTCTTGATGATCCCATTTGGAATTTTCTTGGTGAAGATACTGGGGTGATTTGCCATTTCCCTGTCCAGCTTATTTTATAATTGAGGAAACTGAGGCAAACAGAGGTAAGTGACTTGCTAAGATCACACAGTTAGTAAGTGTCTTGAGGCCACATTTGAACTCAGGAAGATTTGTCTTTCCTGATTTCAGGCCCAGTACTCTATCCACTACGCCACCTAGCTGCCCCTATCGGGCATCATAGCATAGGCAAAAGAAGACCAATGGCATTGGGAGACAGGACTTGGCTTCAAACTCTCCCTTTGCCACTTACTGCCTGAGTGACCTTGTACAAATCACTTCACTTGTCTGGGTCTCAGTTTCCTCATCTGTCAGACTAAGGGGTTGGACCTCTAAGGCTCGTTCTAGCTCTAAATGTGTGATCCACTAAAAGTTCTATCCAAACCTATCCAAATCTATCTAGCAACATACTAGAGATCTTCCTCTTGTTATTATGGTATCTAGTGACCTATTCTAGAGAAGAAACAATAAATAAAGGAACTAAAATAGCAGCAAAGAAGTTGCTTTCAAAGACCGGGCTCCTGACCTTACTCTACATTGGTCAAGTCTATTAATATTAGAAAAATAATAAAACAATAACAAGTCTTAGAGCTTCTCACCATCTTCCTCAGAAAGTATCCTAGCAAAATTTTATCGACACCCAGAAAAAGAACTGATGGAGTCTGAATACAGATCAAAGCATGCTATTTTCACTTTATTTTGTGTGTGTGTGTTTTTTCCATTTTGGTCTGTTTCTTCTTTCACAAAATGACTAATATGGAAATGTGTTTTACATGATTGTACATATATAGCCTATGTCAAGTTGCTTACCATTTTAGGAAGGGAGGGAGAAAAATTTAGAACTCAAAAAATTTTTTGAATGTTTAAAATTGTCTTTACATGTAATTGGAAAAAATAAAATACTGTGGGAGGAAGGAAGAAAGGATCCTAGACATTTAACCTCTGCTATTAGACTGATATTAATTGTTAGCCCTACTTTTAAGACTAGGAAAGCTGAAGACTAAAGAACATAATGTTCCCTTGGGTAGGGTTAGGTAGGACCAGCAAATCTCCTGGCTCATCATTCAGTGCTTTTTTCTACTATAGAATGGTTGAATAGTATACTATAAATATCCCCGATATAGTAACTATACACTAGAAGTAAATCTAGCAAGATGTAGTAAAAGATCCACATGTTATAAAATACTAAAGATGGAATGTGAAGTCCTGGAAAAAAATTAAACATATAGTCTAGGGGTAGGGAACCTGTGGCCTCCAGGCCACATGTGGCCTATGTCCTTGGGTAAGGCCTTCTGACTTAGTCCAAGTTTTACAGAACAAATCCTTTTATTAAGGGGATTTGTTCTGTGAAGTTTGGATTCAGTC
>NW_027186304.1:49587783-49638863 GCF_028583685.1 Petaurus breviceps papuanus | reverse complement strand
TGTTCTGTGAAGTTTGGATTCAGTCAGAGGGCCTCACTTGAGGACCTAAAGGACCACAAGTGGCCTCAAGGCAGCAGGTTCCCCCACCCCTCATAAAGTCCAAGGAGTGGGATCATGAAGAATATCCATTTTCCATTAGGAAAATGTAAGAGGTAGCAATCCTAAGATTCCTTAAAGCATAGTGAGCTTAGGGAGTTGGAACTCATTTGTTTTAATCCAGGCCCTGTCAGATGATAATGTTCTCTGATCTTAGGAAGGCCATTTAGCCTCCATTTCCTCATTTATAAGCTAAAGATAATAGCATTATCCTTTTTAAAAAAGTTATCTTGGAAACTCTGGGTGCCCCCAAAGTCTTGGTGCAGTTTTAAGCTACTAGAAATAAGAGTTCAATCAACTAATGGACACCATATATGTTTGAAATAGTAATCAACCATCCAGGCATTTTTTGAGTACCTGCTGTATACTCAAGAATGGTATAATGGTGAATAGAGCACTGACCCCGGAGTCAGGAAGACCTGAGTTCAAATGCAGCCTCAAATACTTGACACACTTACTAGCTGTGAAACCTTAGGCAAGAAGCTTAACCTTGAATGCCTCGCCTTCCCCCCTCCAAAAAAAAAAAAAAAAAGAATTGGTATAGTGATTTAAGAATTTACCATAAAACTTAAGAAATAAAGCTACAAGTACTTAAACTGTTTGCTTCTAGAGAAAGTTGAAAAACTAAAAAGCATAGTGTAAATTGATATCTGTGCTACAAGCCCTCCATTCAGTATCTATCAGTTAGATCATTCAGTAAGTTTTGGTTGTGTCTCCTATATGCCAGGCACTGAGAAGTGCAT
Organism: Petaurus breviceps papuanus; assembly: GCF_028583685.1. Lineage (NCBI taxonomy): Eukaryota > Metazoa > Chordata > Mammalia > Diprotodontia > Petauridae > Petaurus > Petaurus breviceps. The sequence continues at coordinate 49,638,024 of NW_027186304.1, read as the reverse complement.
GGTGATAGAAATGAAATTATTCCTGCCCTGAAAGAGCTTAGATTCTTACAGCATGGAGAGTTGTCAAATTTATTCCCATTTATCAAAAAGAAAAAAAAAAGTCTCCCAGGTTTTGCTTAATTCACTGAGTTTTGCCATTCAGACCCTCGTGTAACATCACAATACTGGTGGAATAGCTGTTATCTTCTGTTGCTTTACTTCAATTATTCCCAGGACGTTTATTAGGAAGGAAGGATAGAAGTATTTATTAGACACTTTATATGCACTCTTCAGAGCACTTTACCAATATTCTCTCATTTGATCTTCACAAAAACTCTAGGAAGCAGGTACTGTTATTATCCCCATTTTACAATTGAGGAAATTGAGGCGCAGGTTAAATGACTCAATCATGGTCACACAGTAAGTAAGCATCTGTTACTGAATTTGAATTCGGGTTTCTGATGCCGTCTAGTGTTCTGTCTGATGCACCACCTAGCTCCCTTTAGATCTGCATAATGTCAGCATGAATTACTTGGGTTAATCAGGAAGGTACCAGGCAAAAAAAACCTGCTTTTTAATTATTATTAGCAGTAGTGGTAATTATATCTAACAATTTTACTTGCGTTGCCTAGTAACAAAATTCTATTTGCTCTTTTTCTTAATGGAAAAATAATTTCTCTCTCTGAGCAGGGCTAGAAATCAACAACTTTAAAGACGGTCTTTGTATTTTGTAGGTTGCTGCAGGAGAATGCAATGAAGACACAGAAGTTTACAACATCACTCTTTGCACCGGTGATGAGCTCACTTTAATGGGGCAGGCAGAAATCCTTTATGCAAAGACATACAAAGAGAAGTCACGATTCAATACTATCTTCAAGAAGATTGGAAAACTCAATTCCATTGGCAAGCTGGGAAAAGGCAAAATGCCGTGCCTCATTTGCATGAACCACAGGACCAATGAAAGTATTAGCCTCCCGTTTCAGTGCAAAGGGCGATTTAGTACCCGAAGCCCGTTGGAGCTTCAGATGCAGGAGGGTGAACACACCATCCGCAACATTGTGGAAAAAACCAGGCTTCCTGTCAATGTGATTGTGCCGAGCCCTCCTCCCAGAAACCCCTATGACCTCCACTTTATTCGTGAAGGTCACCGGTACAAGTTTGTGAACATCCAGACCAAGACAGTGGTGGTTTGTTGTGTGCTACGCGGCAACAAAGTCCTCCCTATGCATTTTCCTTTGCACTTGACCGTCCCCAAGTTCAGCCTCCCAGAAAACCTTGTGAAGGGAGAGGCCTGGCCTGACACCCTGGTCCAGCATTGGCTTGGTGTCTGCCAAGAACAGTTTGACATCGATGAGTACTCCCGAGCAGTCCGTGATGTGAAGACAGATTGGAATGATGATTGTAAGAGCCCCAAGAAGAGTCGCTGTTCTGGTCACAACCACATCCCCAACTCCCTCAGCTATGCCCGGGACGAGTTAACGCAGTCCTTTCACCGGCTCTCTGTCTGCGTGTATGGAAATAACCTCCACGGCAACAGTGAAGTGAACCTCCATGGGTGTAGGGATCTGGGAGGAGAGTGGACTACGTTTTCCCACGACACCCTGCAGTACCAGGACTCTGGTGACAGTGGCAGTGATTACCTTTTCCCTGAAGTTGGTGATGAATCTGTGTGCCTCCCATCAAAACCAGAGCTCCCTTATGAAGAGCTATGGCTAGACCAAGGCAAGACAGACAGTCAACCCCTTACCAGTTCCTTGAGCGACAAAACCAAATGTGATAATTACAGGAGCTCTATCCGGTCAAAATGTGGCACTTCTCTCCCCATTGCCGGAACATTGGCAGCAACAACATCTTCAGATGTGGCCCTACCTCCACCTCCAGTGCCTCCAAAATCTGAAGCTGTAAGTCTTGGAAATGTTTTTTAGCTGAGTTTCACTTGTTTAGCAAAGAGGAAGGGGAAACCATTGCTTCTGAATCTGCCTTCCTTATTCTCTGATGTATTCCTACTCCCAGTGGATGGGGAAAGAGAAGAAACATAGCAAAGGATTTTCAGAAAAAGCTTGTATTTTAAGTCACAGCCACATTGCCGTATCACTTATTTTAGTCAAAATTTGGTACAAATGGACCATTTCAGAATTTGAATAGAAATGGTATATAATGCATTATGGTGGCATTATAAGTGCAGTTATGGTTGCTTCTGTTGCTTGTTTGAATGCCAAAAGTGATTTTTTTTCCCCATTGTCTAAATATTGATAACATAACTTAAATTCACAGGCTGCAGAAAGTTTAGGCCATAATTTTCCTCACAACCATTTTCTAAAATGCCTCCCCAGTGAGAGATTGACTTTCATTGTATCTTGCCCATGTAACGATTCAATTTCATGAGTGAAAGAGAAGCTTTGCCAGGGATTATCATTAGAGAGACTTACAGATCTCTCCCATGGTACTCCCATAGCCTGGTACAAAGGGTGCTGACCTCAGTAACAGTACCTCAGTTTGAATTCTGGCTCTTTCACTTAGTCAGCCAGCATGTATTAAACACTTAGTCTTTGCCAGGTACTATGTTAGCACTGAGTATACAAGGAAAGGTAAAAACCACAGCCCTCACTATATAGAAATCCACATTGTAATGTGGGAGACATATATACATACAAGTTATGCACAGTGGAAATGGGAGGTCATCTCAGAGAGAAGTCACAAGTAGTGGGAGGGACCAAGAAAGGCCTTTTGTAAAAAGTGACATTTGAGCTGAGTCCTGACAGAAGCCAGGACAAACTGAAAATGCATAGAGTTGGGAAATAGAACACCATGTATGCAAATCACCCATTTGAGTCTGAGTAAGTTATTTAGAAACTTAGAACTTTAGCTTCTTCATCAAAAAAAAAAAAATTAGGGGAGTGGAACAGAGGATCTCTAAGGCCCATTCCAGCTCTGATGATTGGGGGTTTTGTACAAGGCACACGTTACTATGTTCATTAGAAATAATCACATGGTATTTTGCAACTTAATATGATTCAGTGCAGGACATGCTCTATGAATAACAGAAATAATGGCAAAATTTTTAACGTGGTCATCTTCCTTTGACTGGAAATATGCAAGAGTTACTCATCTTAATTTATTGAGATGTTACTTTGTCCATCCTTCCATATACCCAAAGCTATGTCCCCCTCCTATGGATTAACTAAAGCTTGGTAGGTTGTCCTAGCAAATTAGTGTTACCTTTTAATCCAGTGATGGAACCTGTTCAGTGAAATTTCCATGATTAGGCAGTGGCCTGGAGGAGAAGATGACTGTTGAAATAGTTGTATCTGCCACTTCTGTTCCTGAAGCTGCATTGTGATTTGAGAAGTCTATAGGAAGGGAGGAAGAAGGGAAAGAAAGAAGGAGGGAAGGAAGAAAGGAAAAAGGGATGGAGATGGACAGACAGATACAAGCCCGCCAAGTGCCAAGTGATGTGTTTAATGGTGTCTTGAGACCAAATTTGATTTTAGGTCTTTCTTAGGATACTGTACCATCCACTTGTAAGTCTTAAGCTACTTTCCCTAAGTGGAGGTCATAACTTCCTAATTGTTAGATTTTTAACATATAAATATAACCTTCATTAATCTGTTTTAGTCCCCTGTTATATTTTTGGGTCCCCAGAATAGCATCTGAGACAATAAAGGAAGAACTAAAAACTTTCCACTGGCTGCTATAGGCTTCTTAGGAGAGAGCTGTCTAACTAATCAGTTTACCTGAAGGTGGGTACTGTTTCCTCTAATAGGGAAGTAGCCAAAGATGCTTTTTCATGTAGAACATTGTCCACAGCTGGTGAAAAATGGATACCACACAGGCACCATTCCGTTACACAACTGAGGCTTGAAGAAGAAGAATTGGAAGATTATTCATGTACTTTTAGGCTGGAGGGATGGAGGGAGGAAGAGAGAGTGAGGGGGGATAACTGATGATGGCTGAGTAGAAAATAAATATTAAGAGGCCTAATTATGACTCATTTGCTAATTTTTTTAAAATTCATGTTGAGATTAAATTTAAAACTGAAATCAAAGCTTTAACACAGGAGAGGAAATATTTTTGGCCACTTAATTCTAAGGGATAATTTCCTAAGGAGTCAGAAAGACTTTCCAAAGCCAGGCTAGTGTTTATGGCATGCTATAAACATAAGAATGATTTGGATGGGGGGACGGGAGGGCAGCCTGAAGTAATTTAACTTATGTAACAATTAAAAAAGAAAAAATTTAGGTATTTCTTATGCAGTCATTTTTTTTATTAGTTTTGTGACCATGAAATAAATTTTTCCATTTTTAGGATGTGCGTGGGATCCAGAAAACATCATAATTGTTAGATGTGGCTTCAGCTTGCAGTTTTCAAAGGGAAACTGTAATGGGGCATAAAAACTCAAACACTCCCACAGAATTAAATAAAACTTCTGCTGTGGATGGTAAAAATGAAGTCCTAGGGGAGAGATGTGCCATGTGTCCAGCAGCAACTCCTCCAGATAATTATAGATGTAGTAAGTTTTCAGGGGAGGTCAGTCTTGACCTTGTCTGGGAAGGTGATGATTACTACCCAGGTCCTTAGGCTAGAACTGTGGGAAGAACATCAAAGGGTGCCAGGAAATGAGGGTGCACAAACATCTCTCCATAGACTTGAAAAGAGATCTAGGAGTGATCTCTTGAGTTCTATTTGAAAACAAGCAAAAAAGAAAGAATAGTTTATTGATTTTTTTAAAAATTCAATTGTGTCTGACTCTTTGTGACCCCTTTTGGGGTTTTCTTGGCAAAGATACTAGAGTTGTTTGCTATTTCCTTCTCCAGCTCGTTTTACAGAAGAGGAAACTGAGGCAGATAGAGTTACCATGGGTCATATAGGTAGTAAGTGTCTGAGGCAGAAATTTGCTGAGGCAAATAGAGTTAAGTGACTTACCATGGGTCATATAGGTAGTAAGTGTCTGAGGCAGAATTTGAACTCAGGAACAATAGTATTCCAGACTCTAGGCCCAGAACTCTATCTACTATACCATCCAGCTGCCCTCATTGACTTGTAGAAGTTAAAAATATCTAGAAAAACACTGTTGCATCCTGAATTATCTTGGCCTTTACTTCCAGTTAGCTCTGAAGGCAGCTTGGTCCAGTAGAAAGAGTGCTTGAATTGAATTCAGAACAGTTGGGTTCTAATTTCAACTCTGCCACTTACTCCCTTTGTGATGTAGACAAATCACTTAACTTCTCTGGACCTCAGATCCCTCATATATAAATCTTAGAGAGGTTATATTAGATGATCTGTAAGATGTTTTCCTACTCTGAGTATATGACACTGCAGGAATATTATCATCTTCTATAAAAACATCCTCTCCCTTAAAAATATATTGACCTCCGTGTGAATGTGAGGAAATCATCGCTATTCAAAGATAAAATATCTGGGTTTCTATTTATCTACACATTTCACTCTCTGCATCTGTAATGTAATATCAAGGAAAGGCAACTTCCCAAGGTCCAAAATACCAGCACAGGTGCTCTCCATTTTATTCAGTGACCAACCAAGAACAGAGAAGATCAAAACATGACATCATTCCAAATATAGCATTTACTAAGTGTGATTCAATAATCTCCAAGTATTACCCCACCCCAGGACCTTCCAATCATTTAATCAATTACAAAGTCCCTGGTCTAAATACTTCTCCACCCCTAGGCTATACCTTCATTTGTCAATCACAGAGCACAAAAAGGTCAAAAGTTCCCCACCCCTGGATCTCAATTGAATCTACCCCAGAGTTACATCAAGTTTAAACACAGCACTTAATACCCAAATGGAGGTCTTTTCTTCATCTTGACATGAGGCAAGTTCTCAGCAATCTTAGTTCCTGGGGAGACAAGGCTTAGCAAGGCCACAAGATACATTGCCAGTCTCTTCACTAATTCATCCTCTGTCTGTAGAACAGTCCTAGAACCCCTGAACACATTAGCAAAACCCTCTCCCAGGATTTCTGTAAACATACAACAAGAAAATCCTTCTTCAGGGCTTCTGAACCAACAGAAAGGTTCCCAGACCCCTGCAACAACAGCACTGTCCTTCACCAGTGGACAGTTTTCACTCTGTCTGCAGGACAGTCTCCAGACCCCTGCAACAACAGCACTGTCCTTCACCAGTGGACAGTATTCACTCTCTGTCTGCAGGACAGTCTCAGGGCTTCTTAACCAAAAGCCAGGTTCCAGGACTTCTTCAACAGGACAGTCTTTCACCAGTGGACAAATCTGGCAAAACAACATCAAAACAGACAGACAAAGTACCAGCAAAACAGCCATGTCTCCTCAGTCCTTGGCAGCTCAGGGGGCAGGTCTCAAAAGTCCAGGGCAATTCAAAGTGGCCCTCAGCAATCCTTCTCAGTCTCTCTCTCTGCCTCCACGAGGTGCTGCTTCCAAAAAGTCCTTCTGCCTCTCTCTCCTGTCTCTGCAAATCTACGTCACCAGCTCCTCCCAGTTCAGGACTTTCTTTTCACATCAACAAGTCCATCCCACAGGTGGGATTAACAAGCTCTGGGTTTTAACACAATCAATTTGAAAACCAAGCCAATACAGGGGAATCCTTAAATGCCATTACTATCACAGCATCCTAAGTAAATTAATTATTTTGTGAGGCCAAATAAATAGTGTGCTTGGCAGAAGAATGATCTTTTTCAGCTCTGTTGAATTTACTTTAGTGTGACTTTTTAGCTACCTATCTCTTCTAACATGAAATCCTATTATCTTTAAAAGAATATCATTTTGGTTGGTTTTTATTATCTTTTAGGGTCAGAGCACATATTTCCTTCTTTAAAAGAATTACTTCTTTAAAAAAAAAATTCCCCTCTCCCAATTATCCAAAAAGATTTTTTAGGGGGTATAGTAAATTATGCCCTTTTTTGTGAAGATAGAAATACAAAATAATTACTGTTTGCCTAAAATTGGTTCAGATGAGCATTAACGAAGATAATATGCCTAACTTATTTTGTAGCTATTTTTTTTCTGTCTTTAAACTTAAACATTTTGCACAGTCTGCGTTGGGATCAGGGTGACCTGACAGACTGTTCATTTTAGGTAGATTTTTCTATTGGTTTGTGTTTTGGCTTTTTGATCTTTTTAGGGGTGGGGTGAAAATGGGTCTCCCTCTCTCACCCAAATTGGAAGGAAAGCAGCCACTCGCGGGCCCAATTCTGTAGTTGGTCAACACAGAAGCTTTAACCCAGGATAGTTCACTCCTCAGCAGCCCCAGTGGCCTTCCATTTCCTACGGCTTTACCATATTGGTGCCATACTAAGTGAAAGTGATCAACTTTTGCATCCCTGCTGTTCAGAATTTCCAGACTTAAGAGATCCACCAGCCTTAGACGCCCCAGCCACAGAGTTTAAAGATGTGTGACAATTTTGGCTACTTTCTTAAACAAATTCTCTACAATTCCATCAGTCACTTTTTCCATTTTATAAATCATTTTCATTCTGTTCATGGTCTCAATTTTCTTGCTATTGGCTGTTATGTTTGAAATGCAGGCAGTTCTACTATAACTCAACTTAGGGATATATAAGTTCCCAAAAAGCATCCCACTGTGTAAAATTGAACGAAAAAAAAACCACAGGACTTATGGGGGAAATGAGATCAGGGACATAACACTCAAAAACCTTGTCAGTGACCAGTTTAAAAGCTAGGAACCTAATAAAAATGGCAGGATAATTTAACACATGTTAAATTATTAAGAGATATATAAATATTACGGTAAACAATGGTGTCATCAGCTTTAGGCCATACCCTGATTTCCATAGCTGAGGGTAGAGAGACATTAGGTGGGTTTGGATCAACCCTCCTCCACCCACAGCCCCTACTGCCCCAGAAGATATACAACAGATATGGCACTTTACCTTGTCAAAGACCTGAAGTTGGATTTCAGGTACCCTCTCTTCTATTAGCTATCAGTGAGAACAAGACTCTTCTCATTCTAAACCTCCGAGGCTAGCTGCAGCAGGGCCCTGGGACAGAAAATCATGAAAGATTGGGGTGAGAGTTGCTGTAGAAGGGAGTGAAAGAAGTTGTGGTGATTAAAATTCATTTTAGGACTCTCTACTTGATAGCGATGATGGCCTTTAAAAACAGAAAACTTCATATTTGCCCCAAAAAGACAAATTTTGGGATGGTTATTGGTTTGCAAAATAATTTTTACAAAAGAAATCACCATAGGGCTCCACTAATTAGCAAGCCACCCTAGGATAGTCACATTTTAAATGGTTTGCATACAGTTTTTCAAGACTGTAACCATTAACATAAGTGTATTTCTATGTGCTTTTTGTCAGGAAGACTAAAAGAATAGGATAGTTTGGAAGTTTAGAAGCTTATTATACTAGATTCTTTGCTGCCCACCTTTAAAAAAATCCTATATGCTGATGAACTATTACGTGTCTTTCATGTTAATTAACATCCTTTGAGAAATTAATTAAAATACTGAATTCAGTCTTTGGGTAGATTCTCTCTTAAACTCAACTATTAGACTATCAGCAAATATATATATATATATATATATGCAGTTGTAAATGCATCTGCCATTTGTTAAAGGCCTTTTTTCAGAAAATTCTTATAATTTTTCAGAATTCTGCCAACAGAATTCTCTCTTGCATATCTCTGGTGGTTCTCCCCTCCCCCCATTTTTAATGGCATATTCTCTCTATTGACGCTATGGCAGTCTCCTTGTCCCCGCCTGCCTAGAGTTTAAACAACTACTTCTTTTCAGAACCAGCTGATGTTCATGTTTCCCAATTGGTGACTGCCTGCTCCCTCCCACTTGCCTCTCTCGCCGGAGGCTTGGAATATTGGAGTCCATTTCAGAGCCAGGTCTGTGTTAGGTCCTTGTCTTTAATTTATAAAAATGGAGAAATAAAAATTAAATGTGTCTTGAGAGTCACAAGATTTGTGATTCTTCAATTCTTATCTGTTCTTTGCCAATTAATAAAATAGAAGTTCATTTTATTGCTATATCATTGCTCGGTTAAACCTTTAATTTTTTTTTCTGTGACAGACAACATCCACTTATGGCTACTTGATGGGGTTGTGAACTTTTTGTATAAAAGCCCCTTTTATAAATAAGATTTCTTAAGGCTCTAATGATTTTGTTATGGGGTTGGGATAGCAGGAAGGAGAGGAGAATGGAATCAGAGGGACATGAGAACTTGGAGAGCAAAGTTAGAAAGGCCAGTGAAACACTATTACAAAACTGTTAGATAATTAAGAACAATTATTATAATAACTAACATTTGTATAGCATGTTAAGGTTTACAAAGCACTAAATTTATGTCCTTTCATTCGATCCTCCCTAGTATTATTTCAGCTCCCTTGTCTTAAGTTGAAAAGTGGTAATGAAGGAAAGTAATACTGTGAGTGAATCAAGCTTGTTGTTCCACAGAAGAGACATAATCTGCTGTAGAGAGAACAGCTGGATAAATATCAGCACAGATAACAAATGATAATTTTCAATGTTCAGAGGTAATCCATATTTCAAAGCAAAATGGTCTTTTCTTTTGGGGGGATGATGGAGAAGGCATCTCCACTCCATGACTCCATTTGGCAGAGATACTGGAGTGGGTTGCTATTTTCTTTTCCTGGTTATTTTACAGATGAGAAAATGGAGGCAAACAGGGTCAAGTGACTTGCCCAGGGTCATATAGGTAGTGTCTGAGGTCACATTTGAACTCGAGATTTTCTTCACTCCATGCACCTAGCTGCTCAAATATCCCATCTCGGTGTTTTAATACAAGGAGCTATATATGCTTCTTCCAGAATTTCCTAGTTTTGTCCTGAAAAAGTTTAGTCATATTTTTGTATTCAGTATGAAGTCTTTCAACAGCCCTGTGTCTAACTACAAAGGATAACAAGTACATTACAAATGTGCACAGTATGTATGCTGTTCTAGCTGCATATGCAAGCAGGAACTTAAATGTGTAACTAAGGCTTTTTAACATCTCTGCCAGTTTGACTCATTTTTGTGGTTAGTTACTCCATTAAAGACAGCATTGAGCAAACACAGTTATGAAATTGAAACACTTTTTTTTCCCTTCAAAGGAAGTTTGAAGCCTGTTCAGCAAAGAATGTTTCATAGTAAGTGCTGTGTTTACCTTTCTTAAACTGTTTCTTTAATCCAAGAAATGAGGGACAGTCTGGGAGAGTGTCATTTCTTTCCACAGCAGAAAAATTTGGAAGTTCCAAGAAAAGGAGGGACTTATTGCAAAATTTAAGCCCTTTTCACTCCACATGGTCAGTGTTGTCATTCCTTCTTTTTCTTTGTGCCTTTTCCTGGATTGTAATCATGAGCAAGCATCTGTATGGAAGAAATGAAACCTGGACAGGTCATCAGAAAAAGAGTTTTGTGTTCAATTTATTCATAAAGGTGATCGAATCAGAATGTATTCTGAGGATCCAGTGGTTACCCTCAAATTATAAAATTATGCGAGTACAGGGGTGGCTAGGTAAGCTCAGTGAAAAGAGCACCAGCCCTGGAGTGAGGAGGACCTGAGTTCAATCTGGTCTCAGACACTTAACAAAAAAAATAACTGTGTGACCTTGGGCAAGTCACTTAACCTCAATTGCCTTACCTTCCCCCTCCAAAAAAAAAGGGAAAAAAATGATGCATGTATGTATAGACACTTGTCTAGAATCTGCAGCAATGCCAAAAATAAAAGAAAGATGGGTTCAGCAAATACTTTGTGTACTTTATCCTCAATTTCAAAATGCAAATTCAGGTTATCTATTACAAATGTTGTATCATTTTTTATGACAGGCTCACCATGTGGGCACTAAGAAGAAAATGTAAACTTCTTGAGGGCAGGAACAGTTTCATTTTTGTCTCCATATCCCCAGCACCAACACTGTTCTAGGCACATAAAAATTGCTTGTTGATTGATTGATTAAAGTGAAAGTGAGGCTAAATCTTCTCCAGAAGTTGTCAAGAAAATGACTTTTTGATCCAGCAACTGAATGCCTAGGACATATGCTGAAAAGTACATAAAATATAACTATTCTATGGTTGGAGATCATTGCCTGTAACTTAGAAGTTCCAGCTGTGGTCAGTTAATCTGTTAACAAATATTTATTAAGCTTCACTAGCCATACCAAGATAAAAGCAAAAATAGTCTCTGCCCCTAGGACACACACACACACACACACATACACACACACACACACACCATTTAGAAAGGGGAAGCAGAAGCATCAGGAAAAGCCTCATGTAGAAGGTGGCCCTTAACTGAGTCTTAAATGAAGCTAGGAATTCTGAGACAGAGTTAAGGAGGGAGTGCATTCCAGGCATGGGAAACAGCCTGGGAGATGGAGTGGCATGTTTGAGAAGTGTGAAGGAATACAATTTGTCTTTTCTCATCTTCTTATTAAATGGCTAAAGTATTTAAGCTTAAGCTTCAGTATTTGACCTTCCATTGAATATCCTGAATTAATTTCTTTAAATATTGACTGATGTGATCTCCTTGCTGTCCAAGGGACTCTAAAAAGTTGTCTCCAGCACCACAGTTTGAATGAGCTGGTCTGTGGTGCTCAGCTTTGTGTATAGTCTAACTCTTGCAGCATATATTGCTATCGATAACTTTGACTGTGTGAAACTTTGTTGGCAGGATGATATCTCTGCTTTTTAGTATGCTGTCCAGATTTGCCATAGCTTTCTTTCCAAGGAGCAAGCATCTTCTTATTTCATGGCTGTAGTTACCATCTGTAGTGATCTTTGAGCCCAAGAATATAAAATCTAACACTGCTTCCATTTCTTCTCCCTCTTTTTGCCAAGAAGTGATGGAACCAGTTGCCAAGATCTTAGGGTGTTTTGTTTTGGTTTTTTTATGTTAAGCTTTGAGCCAGCTTTTAAACTCTCCTCTTTCACTCTCATCAAGAGGCTTCTTAATTCTTCACTTTCTGCCATTAGAGTGGTATAGATGGTTGCTATTTCTCCCAGAAACTTTAATTCCAGCTTTTGATTCATCAGCCTGGCATATACGTGATGTATTCTGCATATAAATGAAATAAACTAGGTGACAATATACAGCCTGGTTGTACTCCTTTTCCAATGTAAATCGATCATTGTTCCATGTTCAGTTTTATGGTTGCTTCTTGACCCACAAACAGGTCCTCAGGATCAGATTCTTCCATCCATTTTGTTGTGATCCACACATCCGAAGGCTTTCATATAATCAATGAAGCAGAAATAGATGTTTTGTTTTGTTTTCCTCTGAAACTCCCTTGCTTTCTCCATAATCCAGGATGTTGGCAATTTGATCTTTAGCTGCTCTGCCTCTTTGAAAACCAGCCTGTTCTGGTAATTCTTGGTTCACATGTTACTGCAGCCCAGCTAGCATAATCTTAAGCATAGCCTTGCTGGCATGTGAAATGAGTGCGGTTATTCAGTAATTTGAACATTCCTTGGCATTGCCCTTCTTTAGGATTGGGATTTAGGAACTGATCTTTTCCAAACCAGTGGCCACTGTTGAGTTTTCCAAATTTGCTGCACATTGAGTGCAGCACTTTAACAACATCATCTTTTAGGATTTTAAATGGTTCTGCTGGAATCCCTTCACTTGCATTATTCCAGTATCCCATATTGTTACAATGCTTCCTTAGACCCACTTGACTTCACTCTCCAAGATGTTTGGCTGTACATCAGTAACCACACCATTGTGGTTATTGGTGATGTTAAGATCTTTTTTGTATAGTTCTTTTGTGTATTCTTGCTACCTCTTCTTAATCTCTTCTACTTATGTTAAATCCCTACCATGATTGTCTTTTATCGCGCTCACTTTTGTATGAAATGTTCCCTTGATAGCTCTCATTTTCTTGAAGAGATTTCTTGTCTTTCCCGTTTTATTGTTTTCTCCTATCTCTTTCCATTTTTCATTTATGAAAACCTTCCTAGTTCTCCTTGCTATTCTCTGGAATTCTGCGTTTATTTGGGGTATATCTTTCCCTTGCTCCTTTCCTTTTCATTTTCCTACTTTCCTCAGCTATTTGTAAAGCCTCATCAGACAGCCATTGTGCTTTCTTGTTCCTTTTTTTTTTTTCAAATATGTTTGCTGTTGCCTCCCATATAATATTGCAAACCTCTTTCCATAGTTCTTCAGGCACTCTATCTAGCAGATTTAATTCTTTAAATCAGTTCATCACTTCTACTTCATATTCATAAGGGATCTTATTTAGGTCATACCTATATGACCTGATGGTTTTCCCTACTTTATTCAGTTTAAGTCAGAATTTTGCAATAAGAAGCTCATGACCTGAACCCCATTCATCTCCAGGTCTTGTATTAACTAACTATATAGAGTTTTTCCATGTTTGGCTACAATGTATATAATCATTCTGATTTTGATGTTGACTATCTGGTGATGTCCATGTGTAGAGTTACCTTTTAGGTTGTTAGAAAAGAGTGTTTGCTATGAACAGCACGTTATCTTGACACAACTCTATTAGTCTCTGCCCTACTTCCTTTCATGCCCCAAAGCCAAACTTTGCTATTATTCCAATTAACTTTTGATTTCCTACTCCAGCATCCCAATCCCGTATGATCAATGTGACATCTCTTTTGGTGTTATTTTTAGAAAGATGTTGTGGGTCTTCATAGAAGTGATCAACTTTGGACTCTATGGCATCAGCGGTTAGAGTATAGACTTGTATTACTGTGATTTTGAATGGTTTGCCTTGGATTCAAACATATCATTTAGTCATTTTCGAAATTATACCCCAGTACTGCTTTTCTCACCCTTTTATTGACTACAGGGGTATGACATTTCTTCTTGCCCACAGTAGTATATATAATGATCATCTGAATTAAAGTCACCCATTCCCATCCATTTAAGTTCGCTGACACCCACAATGCCAGTGTTTCATCTTTCCATCTCCCGTTTGACCACATCCAGCGTACCTTGGTTCATAGATCTTACATTCCAGCTTGCTATGCAATACCAGCCTTTACAGCCATCAACTTTGCTTTTGTCTCCAGATGCATCCCCGGCCGAGCTTCCTTTCATCGACTCAGCTATTTCCTTATTACTGGAGCTGCTCATACTTGTCTTTCCCCTTCCCCAATGGCATGTCAGATACCTTCTGACCTGAGGGGCTCATCTTCTAATGTGATAAATGATCATTTTAGTAATGTCCATGGGGTGTTCTTGACAAAGATACTGGGGTGATTTGCCATTTCCTTCTTCAGTGGATCACCTTTTGTCAGAATTCTCCATTGTGACCTGTCCATCTTGGATAACCCTGCATGACATAGCTTACAGTTTCATTAAGCTATACAAGCCCCTTGGCCACAACAAGGCACCGTGAAGCGTCCTCTCCCACCCTCGCCCCCATTTCTGGGCTCTTGCTTTGTAGGTGGATACAATGTATGATAGTGGGCATTGAGTATGGAAAAGTTCAGATTATAGAGGGTTATAAGTGTAAAATTAAAAAAAAAAGGAGTTTGTACTGTAGCCTGTGATCAACGGTGAGCCACTAAAGGTTTTAGAACAAAAGAGTGACATAGTAAAAGCCACACATCTGACTTACACAAATATGCCAAAATTGTAACACTAGAGAAAATTACAGTGAATAGGAAAACTTGGAAAGGAATCTGGGAGCAGGTAAATTAACCTCTCTGGAATCATCCATCTTTTGTGTCCTAATCAATGACACTTTATAAGCAGGAGAAGCAAAGATGCCAGGGACTCTTTCTTAGCTCTCTAAGTCAACAGCTAGCTAAGAAAAATGGATAGCCCCCTGAACCTGGAGTCAGGAAGATCTGAGTTCAAATCCCACCTCAGAAACTTACTAACTGTGTGATACTGGGCAGCCACTTCCCTTCCATCTATCTCAGGGTTCTCATCTATAAAATGGGGATAATATTAGCACCTACCTCCCAAGGTAGATATGAGGATAAAATGAGATTTGTAAAGCACTTTACAAATCTTAAAGCACTATTAAATACTAGCTAGCTAAGCTAGTAACATAACCACCTTCCTTTCTAACTAGAGCATGCGCATTTCCATGCCATGTTAAATGAAGGCCTCCTGCAATCTGGTTTGGGATGGCAGCACTCTCTCCCCAATCATAAATGATTGCCTCTGCCTACATTATACTTAATGGAAGGAAATTGTTTCCAATCACAAACATACCTTTAGGTTTTTGCCTTACACATTTTAACCTTAGGAAGGGGGAGGGAGGGAATGGATATCAGATCTCAGATACATTTTAATGTCCCCTTTAACTCCATTTTTCCCTTATGGCATTTCCTGTAATTGGAGAGAATATAAATGTGGTTTGCTTTATGATTCAGGTTATTTAGAGGTTATTATATATCAGGATTGTACTGTTGTACAATATCAGAGATAGGGCCATAGTTTTAGGCTAAAAGAGATCTCAAAAGTTATTTAGTCCAGTCCCTTTGTTTTATAGCTTGGGTAAGCACCTACTGTGTCCTAGGCATGGTGCTAATCTCTGAGGATACAAGAAGAGACAGAAACCCGGAGAAATTAACCTGAGATTTGAGGCCAGGGCTTTGACTTTTTCTGCTATACAGTGACTATACACACCCATTTCCACTGGGGAGGGAGGGTAGAGTATGTCTCTCCTCTGTCGTCCTTTGCTCCTTATGCACCTGGCAAACTGTGCGTTCACCCCCTCCACAGCTTTCCAGTAGCCTTTCAACCCAAAGACAGGCATGCTTGGACATCCAAGGGAAGAAGGGAGAAGAATCAAACCCTACATCTTTTTCTCATAACTGACATTGGTGAGGACAACTTGAAGGAAGTGACCATAGCAATTTTTCCTATACTTTTGTTGTTATTGTTCAGTCTTGTCTGACTCTTCATGAACCTCTTTGGGATATTCTTGGCAGAGATGCTCAAGTGGGGTCACCATTTCCTTCTCCTGATGAGGAAGCTGAGGCAAATAGGGTTAAGTGCCGTCCAAGATCACACAGCTAGCTTCTGCGGCCCCATTTGAACTTGGTTATTCCAAGCTGTCCAGGATGGGTGCTCTATCCACTGTGCCACCTGGATGTCCTCTTCTGAATTAGCACAACAGAATAGATTTATGTTGGCTGAAATGTTCCTTGTAACATTCATTATAATTTAAAATATTAGTCTCCCATTGGAAATAAATCCTATTTTAGAGTTAATCCCCAATTTCTGAACTTCCTAGAGAAAGCAGATGAATCTGTCATAATGTATTCCCCCTTCCCCACCCTCTCCTATCTGAAAAGTGACTTAATAGCCCAGGGGTAGAGGTTGGGGTCCTTTTGTGCCTCTATTTCCTTATCTGTAAAATGAGAAAGTTGGACTGGGTGACCTCTGAGGTTGATTCCTACCACCTGTGATTCTGAAATTGGTATATTGGGTTGGCTACCTCAGAATAGATAAGACCACCTGGTAAGCTAGGAAGATGACACCAAGCTTCCCTATTGTTTAGGCTTACTGGTAACTCAGATTTACTTGAAAACAGGAATGGGGGGTGGGTGTGGGAGTGAACAAAACAATCAGATCCCAGAGTTCTGAGTGGCAGAAAACAAGTGGGCTGAAAGTCAGACTCCCTAATTTACCATGTAGGCCTTTGGGTGACAAATTCTTCCTATTTGTCCCCATCGTCTTCCAGCGTTACTTTTTTCAATCCAATCATCCCTACCTAATTGGTCTCCCTGCCTCACACTTCTCTCTGATTTGTCTTTCACACAGTTGCCAAAGTGACTTTTTTAAAGCTGAGGTCTGCCCTATCAGGCCCCTGCTCATTAAATAGCTCCAGAGACTCCCTTTTTACTTCTAGGATCAAATGTAAAGGCAAAAGCCTCTTTTTGGCTTTTAAAGCTCTTTTCTGCTCCTTAATTTGATGTTTAAAGTCCTTCACAACTGAGCTCCAGCCTGCCTTGTTGATTGATATTGACTGATTCTAAGACCCCAAGGCAGGCACCTTGGCTTGGTCATCATAGAATTTAAAAACCAGACTAGGCCTTAGAGATCAGTTATTCCAGGCCCTTTTTATTTGACAGATGAGGGAGTCCAGAGACTTGCCTCTGAAGTTGCACAACCCTAGGTCCTCCCGATTCTTCAACCAGTGACTTTTTCATAAGGGGCACTTACAACTAAAACAAACAAAAAAGGGGAGCAGGGGCTTGTAGAATTGGTGGAGCAACATGAGAGAGCCCCTGATGGGCTGTTAAGGGGAGAATATCTGTAGCTTTGAGAACTATCTTTCCAGCCTTACCTTTTTCAGTACAAGGGTAAAACTTTACATATTAACACATGACGTAATCTGCGTCCTCCTGTGGCTGAACATCTATAATCTGCGTTTAGCAGAAAGATGGGGCTGCTCTGCAGACGGGCTTGGCACTACCATGGCATTACCCCCCAGCTCCCGTTTCATTTTGTTTTATCTTATTTTGACTGTGGTGTGAATTGTAGTGCTGTGCCTCTGCAGTTCAGTTACAAGCGTAGAACCAGGCACAAACCTCCCCCTGCTGTCTGAAGGAGACAATCACAGTTAAAGCATACTTGGCCATGTTAGGAGAACATGCCATGGATGAACAGTGTAAAGACGGCAGCTGGAACCCAGGCCCATTTCAGGGCTCAGCCAGTTTCACATGAAGGTCGAGGAAGGATGATGAATGCTTAAGGCTTGGCATTTGCAAGAAAGTCTGTTTTTTGTTCTTAGTGTTGCATCTCAACTAAGACTATGGAGAGGCTCTGTATAATTTCCTAAAATCTGAATCACTTCAAGGGAATCGGCACCAATGAATGAGTACTTTAACACAGTGTGAGAATTTCAGCTAATCCTGGATAATGCCATGTGAGCCTTATAGCCTTTTCACTTTGTTAGTGTACCTATTTTGTAAGCCTTCACTTTTTGCTAGCTTTTCACCCGAAGTTACTTTAAAGTTATTTAAACGTTTTAGCTACTGTTTTTGGACAGTCACCAACACTCACCAAACCACTTCTTTCAAAACCAATTTGCCCCTAATTCATTTGACAGGTACCTGATGTTATCTCTGGCAGCATGCATTAGTTAACAGTGGTGAATGCCAGGCCTTTCCTGGTTTCCTCCTTTCTGATTCTGTTATTTTTAAGGGGAGAGACTTAACGCAGCAGGTTCATACCAGCACCTAGAGGGATTGTCCAGTTCTTTTGCTAACCTGGAGTATTTATTCTCTTGTTCTAGGTTAGGGAAGAATGCCGACTCTTGAATGCACCACCTGTTCCACCCAGAAGTGCAAAGCCTTCATCTACAAGTCCTTCCATTCCTCCTCGATCCGCTAAACCAGTGAGGCAACAGACACGTTCTCCTAGCCCCACCTTGTCCTATTATTCTTCAGGACTGCACAACATGTAAGTGTAGGAGCCAAGAGGTCTCCCTAGCAAGCACCATTCAATATGGTTCTTCTCATCTGGTCTATGGAGGTCTGTGAACTTAAAAATGTTGTGAAAGGAATTTGGGAGTAAAGGTACGTAAAGGATGCTCCTTTGAACCCACATTTGGACTGAGCCACTTATCCCAAGAAGAAAGGAAAATTGAATTCACCTTTGAGAAGCTCAGTGTTAAATTATTAAAATCTATACTCTCCTCCTGTAAAAGGAAATGATACACCCTGTCATTGATAAGGGTTAACAGGACACTCAGTGGAAATAACTAATAGCAGTTGGTTCTGTAAAGATAGTAGGAGAGCATAGGTAGTCCCAAACTGAAAACTTTTTTTCATTCATTCAGCAAGCATTTATTAAATACCTGTTTTGTGTAGAGGACTGTGTTTGGTGTTGGGAGGCACCCCAAATTTAGATAACACATGTACCCTCATTTCTTTCCTTTATAGTTATTATTTTTAGTAGCCACCACAAGCCACCGAAACATTTTGCAGGCCATAAGATCACAGAACCATAAAATTCTGAAGCCCTGAGGGTCTTCAAGGTCCCCTAGTACAACCTCATCCCCAGTTTGTAGGACTTCTCTGCCCCACACCCTTAAGATGCAGTCATCAGACTGTGCCTCAGCATCTCAGTGAAGAGAAGCTCACTGCTCTGTGAGGGAGCCTGTTTCATTTACGGACAGCTTAGGCAGTGCGTGCTTCAGTCAGGCCAGAATTGGCCTCTGACTTATCTTCTGCCCTGTCTTGCTCCAGCCTGCACATATCAGCTCGCTCAGACGTTTGAAGCATGTTCTCCTTGTGCCTTTATTTCCCCCACCTGAGCATCCACGTTTTTCCCAGCTGTTCTCATGGAACATGGTTTCCAGACCCTTCTTGGTTTGCCTCTCCACCCCCCCCCCTTTTTAGCCTATCCTCCAGTTTGCCTGTATGCCTATTAAAATTCAGACAAGTCAGTAGTTTTCAGAACTGAACATAACATCCCAAATACTGATCTCCCTTAGAATTTAAAGGAAGCCCTTCTTAAAAATGCTCCTGCTCATTCTAGGGCCTAAATCCCTGTTGTTAAGATAAAGTAGTTGTCAACGAATTGTTACAAGTGTGTAGGATTAATTCTTTTTTCTCCCAGTGGTGGTGCTAGGGTGAGGTGGGGAATAGTAAGGATTAATGTGATGTTCTTCTGATTTTTAGCTAACAGTTTTCAAAATCTAACATTTAAAAGTCTGAGATGAATGAATGTTTTATTATGAGAAATATTCTTAAGAGTTTCCCTAGCTCTTTTTTAAGTTTGTAATCAGTAGCTCTGTATGGTCATAGCTTTGGGCTTAACACAGTGCCTTAATACATGTTGATTGATTGATTGATTAGGAACCATTTTTTGCTAACTTCCCCCTTCTGTCTTTGCTTTTAAGCAGTGTCACTGACAATGACCCAACAAGTCCTTCAGAAAGTGCTTCTGTTTCCTGCTATCCATGTAACAGGATGAAGACTGAGTCTCTGGAACTTAGCAGATCTCCCTTTGGACACCCTACTGCTGAAGCTCTGTCCTCTAGACTGTCATGGCCTAGCCATTTCTTGGGAGCAGCTGAGAGTGAGAACAGGAATGACTTCCTGTTGGATCCAAGCAGAAGTTATAGTTACCCTAGGCAGAAGACACCGGGCACACCAAAAAGAAACTGTCCAGCAGCTTTTGATTTTGAAGGGTGTGACCTCTATGCGGGCTCCACACAGTCAGGTCCAGCAGAGTTCACAAGTGGGATGTCTGGGTGTCCAAAGTCAGCCAGTTACTCCTTAGAGTGCACAGATGAGAAGACCCTAGCAACCAGCCCAGCAAAACAGAGCCACTCGTGCCCAGCGCTACCCCCGAGAGCCCCCAAACTAACTGAGGAGAAGCTGGCCCCAGAATCATTTCCATTGCCTCTGAAAATTGATGGTGCTGAGGAAGACCCTAAACCTGGCTCACCGGACCTCTCAGAGGATCAGTATTTTGTTAAAAAAGGCACACAAGACATTTTCTCCATTTCTTATCCTTTTTCCTCACCCCTTCACCTCCAGTTAGCTCCAAGATCTTGTGGTGATGGTTCCCCATGGCAACCGCCCACCGATCTGTCAGGACTTTCTATAGAAGAAGTGTCCAAATCACTACGGTTCATTGGTTTGTCAGAAGATGTCATCTCGTTCTTTGTTACTGAAAAGATCGATGGGAATTTGCTAGTCCAGTTAACTGAAGAGATCCTCTCGGAGGACTTCAAGCTTAGCAAACTCCAGGTGAAGAAAATACTACAGTTTATTAATGGCTGGCGACCCAAGATATAGCCTGGGAGCCTCTCTGGGACTGAATAAAACTGATGGACTAATTGTGCTGGAGGGGGTAGGACTTGGTACTTTATTTCATTATTATTAATTTTTTTTGCACTAAAACCCCTCTGTAAATAATGGTAGAAACTTTTACTATGCAGGTTAAGTTCTGGGATGGTGAACCAGGCTATTTTGTACGTCAATAAAAATGCCACAGAGAACACTTTCGAGGTGTGCCTCGTACATCACTCAACACCCAGCAGCTGCTAAAAGAGAAAAGGGGATGTTAGTATGTTTGCCCAGGTAGGTTTGTGCTAAGAAGGTGTGATATTTATTATCGAACAGCCAGAGCTGAAAGATGCGAATCCAAAATACCCTTGTGACCAAGAATCCTTTTCTTTCAGAAAGTTAATTAGATGCTGTGCTCTGTCTGGTGGCTTGTTTAATGCTAATTCTTCTGATTCTAGTGCCTGGAAATGTTTTAAAGGTGGCTGTGTAATCCTCAGAAAATGAAAATGTTGTATGCTTAGTGCAGTTCTTTTTGCCCAAAGTTTTAATGTTCCCAAAGTCACATGTTGATAGAATTAGGATATGTTACATGACAAGTAATAATAAACTATAATAATAGTAATTTACCTTTAACTGCTGCCGCTTTTGCTAAGCAGAGAAAAACTACAATATACACAAGTGTGCTTCAAAACTACACTCTGAGTCAAATCATTTAAATAATAGTTTAAACTCTCCATCTAAGTGTTAGGACTTAGAAATGTCATTTACATGCCATTTACATTCACAGGAATAACATGGACACGGTGACTGCTAAAAATTCTTGGAACCCTGGGACTCCTATGTGAATCTTCTTGTACTTAATAAAGAAACCTAAAGCCAGATTATTACAGAATGTCTTTTATCTTTTCAGTCCACTATAGTTTAGGAGACAGAGAAGACATTTTTTGATCATTATCATTGTGCGATGCTAAGACTCAACGTGTATCCAAATTAGATTCATTCTTTTAATGGGGAAAATTTAGAGACCATCAGTCTAAATATGTTCTCCATATGTTTCATACATTGACTGATCCCACAAGCCAGAAATTTTATTCTTTGTTGTGTTAGCATGTTGTATTCTCTGGCCCTTCTACCAATTAGAGACTTAAAAAAAAAAATTGGTGTCCCAAAAATCTTAGTGCAGTTTTAGGTTGTTAAAGTTTAAAACCGAACTAAGACTTTTGGGAGTCTCTTTATAGATAAGAAAACATTTTCATTAACTCTTCTATCTGTTCTCCTATCCCCAACCAAAATCCATTACTGACTTTCCATTCTAAAATTAAGGAAATAAGGGGCGGCTAGGTGGCACAGTGAATAGAGCCCGAGCCAGGGAGTCAGGAGAACCTGAGTTCAATCCAGTCTCAGTCACTTGACACACTAGCTGTGTGACCTTGGGCAAGTCACTTAACTCCAATTGCCTTGCCTCCCCCCCTCCAAAAATAAAAAATAAAATAAATAAAATTAAGGAAATAGCAATCCAGCATATTGTTTTGGACAGGATTAAATATTTTAAAATTAAGTAGTCAAATTACACTTCTTCCTCCAACATTTAAAACACCTTTTCTACCCTCAAGTTTTGGTTTCACGAGCTGAGTCCTCCCAGTATGGACTCTCTACAGACCGAGGCCTTCTTCTGCATTGGGAGGCATCCAGACATTCTCTGGGGGTATGTTTTTGTAGGTATGTCATCAACTGGCAGGCTTTATCCTTGGACTAGGCCATGTGGACATACCTGCCATAGGAACTTGTATCTTGTTCTGTCTTCTGATTTTTGGGGGTCTCTTCTTGAGAGAAGGACAAGTTCATGTGACTGGTGTCCTTGCCTGGCACACTCTAATTAGCTGATCTTATTCTTGTCCTAGATGATAAGCCCTTGTGCTCATCATTCAGGAGTTAGCTTTAATCCATGTCATGACAAGGGAGTTGCAATATACTAATATAATAAAAATAAATGACTTTTGCTTTTCACTCATCTTTTTTTTTTCTTCTCATAAGTATTTGTGCTGCCATGGAAGATGGAAGGGGTTTTTGTTTTCCTTTTCTTTCTTTAAAATGTCTGCAATACTCAGTGAATAGAGCACCGGCCCTGGAATCAGGAGGACCTCGGTTTGGATCTGGCCTCAGACGCTTAACACAAAAACTAGCTGTGTGACCCTGGGCAAGTCACTTAATCCCAATTGCCCTCCAAAAAAAAAATGTCTGCATTACTCCTTCCTGAAGCTGGACATTAAAAGACACTGCTGGAGAATGGAAAAATGTGAGGGATAGATTGCTGATTTTGGTGCCTCCAACACATGCTGGCTGTGTGACCTTGACCAAGATGCAAAGTTTCTCTCAATATTCTAGGCAATTCCTTAAGTCTAGAATTTGCAGAGCAGGTAGCAGCCTACATTGGTAGAGGAAATTTCTTATCTAGAGCGCCCTAAACCAATAAAATTATGGGTCTGGTTTTTAAAAAAAAGGGGGGGGGGACTGACATACTTAGGAAAGATGTTGACTTGTAGCCTCCTACCACTGTACTTGTGCAGTTTGTAACCCAACATGGAAAAGACTTTAAAAGCCATCTAGGACAATCATCTCATGGTATATATTAAGAAAAAAAAGACTCTAGGAAGGTAAATGACTGCCTACAAGTTAGTTACACAAGTAGCCAGCAACAATGTGTGATAGGTAGAATGCCAACCTTGGCATCAAAAAGATTTGGGTTCAAGTCTCACCTCAGATATATGTTAACTTTGTGACCATGGACAAATTACCTCTCAATGACATCTAGGTGCCCTCCACCCCCATCCTGGTCAACTTTCTAAGACTTGAAAGGTATAGGAAAAAGAGCCATTGGTGAAGGGAGTTTTCACACTAGGAATTACCTATATTGAAGAACTCATAAGGTTCTATCAGAAATTAAACATTTCAGATCTGTTTCTCTGGAAGGGAGAGAATATAACATAATCCAAGGACTGGAAAGGTTCATTTTAGCTACAACCCAATAAATCAGTTTTAAGTCTCTTGGCATTTAGATGCATAGTTCCCCAATTAAGGAAGTAAAGTAGGACTGAATTTTTGCATAGTCTTCATTCTGACCTTACACAAGAGCTCAGCCCTTGTTGGTTTTTTTCTACATAAAACCAGAAGTTTCTTAAGAAAAATGATTATTAAAAAAATGTTTGTCACTATAAGAATAATTTGGTTCTTGTGGTCAAGGGTAAGAGAAATGTCAAGGTGATTGACATGAAGTCTGAATTTGATAGATTTGATGGTAAGGATACATACTTTTTGAAAGAGATTATCCCCCTGCACTTCCCCATTTTCCCAATCAACTTGAAAAGGAAGGTAATTTTTTAAAAAGACCGCTTGATAATGTTTAAAATCATTAAGGCTAGAAATAACTTTTATAGCAAAATTCCACTGTTTCCTGCTAATAATTTATTCCTGTGTGTTTTCTGTTATGGATTAGAGAGTCCCCTTTTTTCTACAGTTATAATAAATATCTTCTGTCTTCTGTAAACCATAAATAAGCATAAGCTATGTTCTCTTCCAAGAGCAAATATAGAGTTTGGTGGCTGTTGTCAACAGTACTCAGACACCCGGGCTAGACAGAGCATGAATAGCTCTGTAAAAGAGTCATGGCTATAACAAGTAACATGGTGCAGAGGGAGGTGGAAAGGAAATAATCTTTCATTCTCGCCACCAGCATTTTGCCACCAGAACTCAGCGTGTTCATATATCCTGAAGAAGCAAGACCTCTTGCTGCCCATCAAGACCAGCAAAAGTCAGTGAGGCTACCTCATAGCTCAGAAGATAAAGATATTTCCTGTGCACTTGGTGAGGTCCACACAGTATTTAATGGAGACCAAATACTCAGCAGTGACAGGGGAAAGTGTCCCACCTCAGCCCTACAGGCCTTTTGTTTAATCTATTAAGTAATCTTTCTGAAATCATGAAGCAAAGAAGGCTATACACCCACTAAACTCTTAAACGGAACTAATGTTAGGATGAAACATTTCAGATTCTTTCATCCCAGGAGCTCATAGGAAAGCATAGACAATTCTTATAAAATAGGGGAAATTAAATTCATGTGTTTCCAGGCCTCTCAGGCTGCTCTTTTTTTTTCCCTAACTTATTAAATTATTTATTATGGAAGTGAATGTTGAAAACTAAAAATAAATAATTTAATAAATCAGGCTACTTTTCTTAAACCCAAACTGCCTAACTTTACAGATAGGGAAATTGGCTTATTTTGCTCTACATCTGACATTCACTTTGATAAAGGTTCAGTTAACCACTCAGAGCAGCTCTGTGGAAGGTTACCTTGCATGGCAGTATCTAAAACACAACCACCACCCACAAAACATCAGCCCTGTGGAAAGTGTTACAAAACAGCGTTCAACTGTTTATGTGTACCCCCTAATAATCCATACCATTTTCATCTCTGTACTAGCTGCCTAGCCGCAAGCTTCACCCAAGAAGCGGGCATGTATGGCTGTATCAGTGCCCTTGTCTTAAGCGTTTCGGGTAGCCAAGAGACCATTTCTTTTTGTTTTGTTTTTATTTTAAATTTACTCTGAACATAACACCAAATAAAAAGGGTGTGTGTGTGTGTGTGTATGTATATATATATACACATACATGTACATACACATACATACAGAGAAAGATTGTACATAAAACCATAGGTCTATTATGTACTGCTTGCTTTAATTTTGAAGTTTATAATAAATTTAACCTATAGCTATAAGCTTCTTTCTGGACTGTCTTCTGTCTCGAGGCCATTCCTCATACTCATGAAGTAGCTTTAGTGTTTAGGATGGCTGATTTCCTGGCTAACTGATAGCCCCAAAGTCAGTGAAGGCCTTAGGGTCAGAGTTATAGCCAATACCCAAGAGTCTTGACTCCCAAGCTTTTCCTCTGTATAAAGGAGCTTTCATCCCCAGACTACCAAAAAAAAAAAAAGTCAAGTATGCTATTGTGTATGATTTTAAGGAGGTGTTCTCCATTAATTAGCTCAACTATTAACAATTTCTCCATCTTATTAGCTTGGTAAAGGTTTCAGTCTATTAAGGCCAGTCTATTATATTCTAAAGAAAAGACCATGAAAATGTTGACAGGCAAGACTTTACTTGGGGGTAGGGGGATATTTACTTAGAAATTAGAATGGCAACTCCTGAATAGAACGTTATAATAAGACTTCAAAACTTGACGTTTTGAAATTCACCTCATTTGAAGTTTTAAGTCATAAAGAAGTAACAATGTGTAAAAGATTATATTCAATTGGTTTCTGTGTTTTTGCTGAGTTTTGTACCTCTGTTCTGTAAACTATATGGGTATTAGAGCTCCTTCAATTAAATTGTCCTGCCTCAGGTCTGTGGGTTTTCTTGGCTTACAATCCCATGTAGTGGTATTTCTTGGATAAAAATCCCCCTGCCCCCACATTTCCATGCTCAATTCCCATTTAAAACATTGTGTGAGCTGTCTAAAATTAGACAGAACTTAGTTGATCATTAGACATTCTGAAGGTTTGGGGTGACTTGAATCTAAGAAATGTATTTTTTTAAAGCATTTTGTAACCATTTTTACATAAGTTCTTTACTTGGAAAACATGAATTGTCAACTATAAATTAACAAATACATTCTTTTCAAGAGCATTACCTAATGGACCTGTTGTGTAGCTCAAGATCAACAGTATATTAAATCTAACCTCATTGTTGAATGATTACAATGATGTCCATCAATAAAAGGAGCTTTGTTAAAGTTGCCCTTTTTTTGCATACCCTTCTGCGTGATGCTTCTTGTAATAAAGACTTGCGTTGACACGCTCTAAAACTTTTAAGTCTCTTGGAGAACTGGAGATGGGGAGATTGAAAGAATTCTGTCATACTGGAAACTCATCAAGTACTGGGGAGGATTCTGGAAAATACTGGCAAGGATTACAGTATTCCATGACTCAAGAAAGAAGCCAGGCACCTGACAGGTCTAAAAGAGACTATCGTGGCCTTCCAAGAGAACTTGGTAGCTTTGTCTTCATCTCAAGGGTGGTAACCAAGAACTAGACTGGATATTTGTCTTTTCAGACCAGAATTCGAGAAGACAAATAGATCTGTGCATTTTAAAAAGGGTGGTGACGGGGAAGCAAAAAGTAATGATGCCAGTGGAACCGATTAAATCCAGAAACTTTAAAGGCAACTGGATGGCACAGTGGATGGAGCTAGGGGTCATAGTTGGACTTAGGATCAGGAAGATCTGAGTTCAAATCCTGGTTCAAAGACTTATTAGGCACATGATTCTGTGCAAGTCACAATCCCTCAGACTCAGTTTCCTCATCTTTAAAATGGGAATAAGAATAGCACCTGTCTCCTGGAATTGTGAAGATCAAATGAGATAATATGTGTAAAGTGCTTTGCAAACTTTATGACACTATACATAGGTTAGATATTTCAGACAAATAGTTGTTCCTTTTAAGAAAAAAAAAAGTTAACTAGGAGGGACCTAATCAGTGTAAGACATCAGCAGAGTTCACTTCCTGATAATTTTGTTCCATAAAATCCTGAAATATTCCAATGGGTGAAAATCCATCTCCAGGGTTCTATCACAGTCACTGCTTGCACTAGAAACACCAGCTGCCTCTAACTCCACCCCTCCCTCGGGCATCATGAAAGGCTACACATTCCTAGACCTATGGCTCTGTGTAACTAGAAATGTCTATAGGATTCTACGTGCTGTAACAGTCTTCCAGGAGAACCTGTCTGGTGCTCCTCCCAGACGAAGACAACAAAGTCAAAGCTCCGACGTCAAAAGTGTGTTCACATAAGGAATATACTCCCTTGAGGACAGGGACTATGTTGTTTCTTTTTGTATCCCTAGTGCTTAGCACAGAGCCTGGCACATAGTAGGTGTTTAATAGATATTTAGTGGCTGACTGACGACTAAAGACTTCTAGAGAACTTTATCAATATGCCATAGGCCTTTCTCTAGGTTTCTTTTTTTTTTTTTTAATACTTTGTGGATACCAATGCAGCATTTATGTTGACCACTGATTAGCTCTTTCTCCCACCTCCATTTCTGTTCACACATGCCCTTAATGACACCACTGGCACCATGTCTTACATAGGCCATCACTGAGAATATATTATAACCTGCTTACAGTCACCATATTCTTTTCATTGACCTTTGGGTCACCCATAATTTTTACTTTGCAATTACATTTTAGATGCTGGGGAGGGGGCATCAGAATCAAGATGGGGAAGTAAGAGCAGGAACTTGCTTGAGATCTCCCCCAAACCCCTCCAAATATCTGTGAAAATGACTCTAAACAAATTCTAGGGCTACAGAACCCATAAAATGGCAGAGTGAAAGATATTTCCAACCCAACAGCCTTCCAGGCCAACAAGAAGGATCTGTTGCACCAGGCTGGGAGTGGAGCGCAATCCAGCGTGGGCTGCACCAGCATAGTCAGGGACAGAGCAGGCCTCACAGGATTGAATCACTGGCAGATGTGGCAGTTTCCAGGCTTATCACCCCACAAACGCCAAAGACAGCATAGAAGGTTAGTGGAAAAACTCTGTGGGACCTGGGTGAAGGAGAAGCGCAGTCTGGCTGGGGTCCAGTCCTAGCTCTGGGGTGGTAGAGGTGACAGTGGCAGTGGCAGCAGCAACAGCAGCTTCTGAAGCTCTGGGCCCACAGAGAGCGGGGGATGGAGCAGCTGATACAAAACCCATGTAGCCTAGGACAATACACCCACCACCCACCCCCACTGGAAGCAGAGTCCTACCTTGACAAAGAGAAAGTCAAGTATTTATCTGGGAAGATGAGCAAACAGTAGGAAAAAACTCAGAATATAGAATCTTACTTTGGTGACAAAGAAGATCAAAACATACAACCAGACGAAGACAACAAAGTCAAAGCTCCTACATCAAAAGTCTCCAAGAAAAATATGAATTGGTCTCAGGCCATGGAAGAGCTCAAAAAGGATTCTGAAAATCAAATAAGAGAAGTAGAGGAAAAAATAGGAAGAGAAATGAGAGCAATGCAAGAAAATCATGAAAAATGAGTCAACATCTTGCTAAAGGAGACAGACCCCAAAAAATATTGAAGAAAATAACAACTTAAAAATTAGACAAACCCAAATGGCAAAAGAAGTACAAAAAGCCAATGAGGAGAAGAATGCCTTAAAAAACAGAATTGGGCAAATGGAAAAAGGAATTAAATACAAGAGCTCACTGGAGAAAATAATTCCTTCAAAATTAGAATGGAGCAAATGGAAGCTAATGATTTTATGAAAAATCAAGAAATTATAAAAGAGAGCCAAAAGAATGAAAAAATAGAAGACAATGTGAAATATCTCATTGGAAAAAACCCTGACCTGGAAAGTAGATCCAGGAGAGAGAATTTAAAAATTATTGAACTACCTGAAAGTCATGATCAAAAAAAGAGCCTAGATATCATCTTTCAAGAAATTATCAAGGAAAACTGCCCTGATATTCTAGAACCAGAGGGTAAAATAGAAATTGAAAGAATCCACTGATCTCTTTTTGGAAGAGATCCCAAAAGGAAAACTCCTAAGAATATTGTAGCCAAATTCCAGAATACCCCGGTCAAGGAGAAAATATTTTAAGCAGTCAGAAAGAAACCATTTGAGTATTGTGGAAATACAATCAGGATAACACAAGACCTAGCAGCTTCTGCATTAAGGGATCAAAGGGCTTGGAATATCATATTCAGGAGGTCAGAGGAAAACCAAGAATCACCTACCCAGCAAAACTGAGAATAATCCTTCAGGGGGAAAAATGGATATTCAATTAAATAGGGGACTTTCAAGCATTCTTGCTGAAAAGACCAGAGCTGAATAGAAAATTTGACTTCCAAATACAAGAATCAAGAGAAACATGAAAAGGTAAACAGGAAAGAGAAATAAGGGACCTATTAACATTGAACTATTTACATTCCTACATGGAAAGATGATATTTGTAACTCATGAGACCTGTTTAAATATTAGGGTAGTTGGAGAAGATAGATAGAGGGCACAGGGTGAGTTGAATATGAAGGGATGATATCTAAAAATGAAATTAAAGGGTGAAAGGAATATATTCAGAGAAGGAGAAAGGGAGAGATAGAATGGGGTAAAATACCTCACATAAAAGAGGCAAGGTTTCACAATGGAGGGGAAGAGGGGGGAGGTGAGAGGGAATGAGTGAATCTTACTCCCATCAGATCTGGCTTAAGGAGAGAATAACATACACACTCAATTGGGTATCTTATCATACAGAAAAGTAAGGGGCAAGGGGATTAGGGGTGGGGAATGATAGAAGAAAGAGCAGATTATGGGGGGGAGGGGCGTCAAAAGCATACACTTTTGAAAAGGGACAGGGTCCAAGTAGAAAATAGAGTAAGTGGGGGGTCGGGAGAGGATGGAGGGGAATCTAGTTAGTCTTTCATAACATGACTATTATGGAAGTGTTTCACATAGCCATATATGTATAACCTATATTGAATTGCTTACCTTCTCAATGAGGGTAGGTGGGGAGGGAAGAAGGGAGAGAATTTGGAACTCAAAGTTTTAAAAACAAATGTTAAAAATTGTTTTTACATGCAAGTGGGAAATAAGATATACAGGCAATGGAGTATAGAAATCTAGCTTTCCCTACAAGAACATAAGGGGGAAGGGAATTGGGGGGGGGTGCAATAGAAGGGAGGGCAGACGGGGGGAAGGGGTAATTAGAATGCATTCCATCTTGGGGTGAAGGGAGAGGAGAGATGAGGAGAAAATTTAGAACTCAAAATCTTGTGGAAATGAATGTTGAAAACTAAAAATAAGTAAATTAACTTAATAAAAAAAATTTACCATTTTCGTTTTTGTTTCTTTGGGACCAGACTTTCATTGGTATAAACAACTCCAGGGAGGAAATACTTCCAGCAGTTCAGATCCATCTGGTCTTCAGCTTCTAGTTCTAAAGGGTTCTGTGGAACACTGAGAGGTTAAGTGATTTGCCCATGGTCACACATCCATTATGTATCAGAGACAGGACTTGAAATGAGGTCTTTCTTGTTTCAGACCAGATCTCTATCTGCCACACTATGCTGCTTTTTCAGCTCTCTTGGGATCTATTACTCAGCCTTAGAGAAGCAGTGGGAGACTACTGGTCTCCCATTCATGAGTTTTTGTGTCAGTAGTAAATCAGTTTCTCTGAAAATATATAATTTTCCAAAGACAATTCAATTATTTCTTCTTCAGTCTAATTCTAGACCAAAATCATTACAGAATACTTTTCGACCCTTTAAGTGAAATATGTGTCAGCTATTCTTTTTTTTCTCTCTGTACCAGCATGGAGTTATGGGTAAAGAGCTAGCTTTGCAATCAGAAAGAACTAGATTCAAGTCTTACCTCTGATATATGCTGACTGTATGACCCTAGGCAAGTCACTTAACCCCTTCATAATCTTAGACAACTCTCTAACATTAGCAGTTGCAGAGATGATTATCAGCATTGTTCAAGGAAATTCATTACTGGAAGCTCTCTATACCAATGAGGTCACAAGTCTGGTCAAATAATAATTACCTTCTTGGATAGTTTCACACTATGAAGATGTGGTCTTCTGTAGAAAGGCATGCATGGAAGCCTGCCTGTTACTTATATTTTTATTCATTAAAAATCCCCTTAAAGTCCAGGTACGGCAGCACAAGTACAAGCTTCTAATCTTTGCCACTGGGGAGGTTGGGACTGGTGAAACTCAGGAGTTGTGAAAGTTTTTTGAGCAGCTGGCAAGGTTCCTTTTGTGATGCTTACTCTCCATATCTATTAAGTCATATGGATCAATTCCACCTCCAGAATCTCCCATTCTTAGGTGTGTTGCCTTTGTACAAACCAGTCTGGAGTAGCTCTTTGCCCCTCCCCCATAGACCCATTTTTTACTTTCTCCAATCCATCCTACACACTGCAGATAGAACCTTCCTTTATGTATTTAAGTACTTAATTTTTAATTTATGAAATCAAGCATTTCCATAATGTAGTAGAATAAAAAAAAGATGATTGCACATGAAACTGCAAATCTATTGTATACAACTTACTATTTCTTTTAACTATATAATACATTTATCATGTAAGTTTTTTTCCCTTTTGTTCTCTCCCCCAAGCCTTAGAGATGTCCACCATTAGACACAAATATGTGGATATCTAGATAGATATGAGAGAGAGACAGAGAGAGAGAGAGAGAGAGAGAGAGAGAGAGAGAGAGAGACACAGAGAGAGAGAGAGACAAAGAGAGAGAGATGTAAAATTCTTTTAAACATACTTTTATTTATCAGTTCTTTCTCTGGATACAGATTTCTTCATATGTCCTTTGTGGTTAATTTGAGTATTTATAATAGTCAAAAATGACTTAGTTGTTCAAAGTTGTTCTTAAGACAATATTGCTTAGGGAAATACAAATTAAAATTACCTTGAGATAGAGCTTTCTTTATGCATAAATCATTCACATCACTCCTCTGTTCAGTACTTTTCAATGACTTTTCATCACCTACCAAATGATTTTCAAACTCCATAGCACCTGACCCCTCCTCCACAAACCTCCTGGACAATCTGTATTACTCACTCTCCTTGTACATCACATGATCCATCCTTGCTTGTGTCATTGGTGCCTTCATTTCTACTGTTTTCTATGCCTGGAATTGTCACCAATATCCCAATGACACATGCAATGAAAGTTCTATCTATCCTTTAAAGCTCAGCTCATACCTTGCTCTTCCAGGAAGCTAGCTGACTTTGATGTCTTAAGTCATTAATATCCTTCCCCTCCCCTTGGATCTCATACAATCTGTTGTTTTGTGACTCTGTCATGCCTGTATCATGGCATATATTATATGTGTGTGATGCATAGTGACCATGTAATGTATTTCACATATGTGATATAATTTATCATAATTATTTATTTGGTACCAGCACCTTGAAGACGAGGATTTGAATTTATAAATGAAGGTGGTGTCATACCTAATGTGACCACATGATGCCAGTCTTCCCCAACTAGCCTAAATTAAAAATGCCCTGATGACTTCCTCAAGCAACCTTGGTCTGCTCCCTAGTGGAGCTACATTGGCTATCTCAGATTATTACAGAGCTGATCTTTTCAAGTTCTTTCCCTTCTGCATTGAAAGCATCTTACAATTACATTATCTCCAGGCAAACAGAAAGCAGTGCTTTCCCTTGAATTTTTCCAGCAACAAAAAGTGACTAAGTGGTGCGGTGGAGACAGTGCTGGGCCTGGGGACAAGAACACCTGAGTTCAAATCCAGTCCCAGATACTCACTAGCTATGTGGCCTTGGGCAAGTCACTTAACCTCTGTTTTCCTCTGTGAATTTCCTCATCTGTAAAATAGGGATAAAAATAACATTTACCTCCTAGTGTTTTTCTGAGGGTCAAATGAGATTTTTGTAAAAGGCCCAGAGCCTGGTACTTACTTAATAAATACTCATTACCTTCTTTCCTTCCTTTGCGCAAACTGAATGGAAGAACAATGCTATTTGGCAAGAGCCAATCTCCATTAGAAAGCTAGAGTTCAAATCTCTTGCCCACTTGGGCAAATCACTTTACTTTCCTGAGTCTCAGTTTCCTCATCTATAAAACTGGGGAATTGGAATAGATATTCTCTAAGGTGGCTTCCATTTCTAAATCACATAAGGATGTTGTGTAAGTTTGTGAAAATGTTAAGAAGGGTGCTGTAATTCCTCCGAGACAAACTGCTTAACCCTTTAAGTCTCAGCTCACCCGTTTATAAAATAAAGATCATGTGAAGTTACTATGTATGCAAAGTGCTTTGCAAACCTTGTATACTCCAGGTACAAGTTATTGTCATTATACTTATATCTGACATTATCTTACTTCAACTGCTCCTTTTATGACCATTAGTCTGAGTCATTTGTAGATCATTTCAGGGAAATGGAGATGGTCAGACTGAACATGAGAATGGTCAGAAGGGACTTGACAGGTCATGTAGAATAGACTTGAGCCTCTCCCTTGGGATACCAGGAGACAATATTCAAAGTGGGTGGTCAGCTTTTCCAGATGTCTTTCCATTTCCGTAGAAATGGCCCACTGCTATGGAACTCAACAGAATCCACTGACTGATTCTGAGCAACCAAATTCCCAACATTGAATGAAATGTACCAGGTAACATGGCCTTAGAACTTCAGCATTAGAATCAGTAACATATGTTGTCTCTCTCAAATCTTCCCTTTCTTCCTAGAAATATAACAAGCATTGCAAAGTATCACACTGTGCTGATTGATCTTAAGCAGACCAAAGAAAGCTAAATCCTAAGTAGGGAAATCCATGATGTTGTTAAACTTTGATCTCTTCAACTCTCTCTTGTAGCAAGTGTGAATCTTGTAACTGTGCTATTTACTGCCACTGGCAATACAGTTATTGGACCAACTGACTGAGGTCTCTTTTTCAGCTCAGCTGTTCCATATTTGGGATGTGTCTGTTCGGTCGTAACTTTTCAAAGAGGTGACTGATTTGGATGGAGCTTGGTACACAGCCAAAACTTCCAGCCTGTGGTTCAGGCTACCATCTCAGAACAAAGTGACAGCAATGAAAGTTTTCAGATGGGCAGATATCCTCTAATTTGGGCCAGGTTTCAGTGAAATGGAGTGCAGGAGCACAGAGTACACAGATATGTGATTGTAGGAGTGTGGTCTATAGTTCACAGAAGCACACATCTTAGCTTTGTGGCCTGCTATGCTTTGGTGTTTTACCAGTCTTTGATGTTAGGGAACCATAGCGTGCGCGTCATACCCAGGCCCAGCTGAGCTGGTGGTGCACATGTGTCCTATTTCCCTTCCTCTCAAGGAAAAAGATGAAGGAAATATTGGAGACCAAGAGAGATTATCTGGTTTGTTTGGTATTTTAGATAGGATCTCATGTAACACTTTTCAAATAAAGGAAACTGTATTCTATATTTAGAAACCTCCAGAGAAGACCTTCCATTACAGCTGTGAATTATTTTTTCTGTCTCATGGGCTGCTACATAGATGGCTTTTCTATTTTCTGTGGAGTTGGGAAACAATCTAGTCATTACCCTTTATTCTAGACTCTTAATAGCATTGTTGTTGAGTCCTATCTGATTCTTCATGACCCCATGGACCACACTGTCCATGGGGTTTTCTTGACAAAGACACTAGAGTGCTTTTCCATTTCTTTCTCCAGTAAATTAAAGCAAACAGAGGTTAAGTGACTTGCCTAGGGTCACACAGCTATTAAATATCAGAGACTGGATGTGAATTCGAGTCTTCCTGACTCCAGGTCCAGCTACTGAGCCATATAGCTACTTTTGCTAATAGAATTAAAAAACTGTTATTCATAGTTCCAGTTTGAAAGATGATATTGAATGAGGCTTGAGTCCCTTTCACAGATAATTCAGTACAAACAATAAGACATTATACCACCTGGCAACATTACATATCCAATCAAGTGTTCTCATTTTAAAGACTAGGGCAACTGAGGTCCAGGAAATGTGCACAGAATTTGGGGAACTGAAGATCATTTTAGAATATACAGATATGTAACAAGAGAACTGTCATTTTCAACAACAGTTATTTTAGTTAACTTACAAAGCACTGGAATCAAAGTAAGACCTATGCACATGATCATAGGTTTAGAGCTGAAAGGACATCTTAGGGAGCATTATGAATAAAGCGCTAACTTGGAGCCAGGGAGACCTGAGTTCAAATCCTGTATCAGGCACTTGATATCTATGTGACCTTGAACAATTCACTTAATTTCTCTCAGCCTCAGTTTCTTCATCTGCAAAATGGGAATAATAATAGTAGCTACTTCACAAGGTTGCTGTGAAGCACCTTGCAAGCCTTAGATCACTATATAAATGCCAGCCATTATTATTAGAAGGAATGTCAGAGGTCATAGAAGCATAGATTCATAGCTGGCAGGTATCTTAGTGGCCATTGAATTCAACCACTTCATTTCACCTATGAAGAAAATGAGGCCCATAGAGGGCAAGTAACTTGGTCAAGCTCACACAAGTAGTAAATGACAAACCTAGGTCATCGGACTCCATATCCAAAGCTCACTCTACTACATCATGCTGTAATTAATCATCATTTCATAGAACTCTAGAGTTGGAAGGAACAATATTGTCCTTCTGGTCTAACACCATTCTGAAGCATGACCTCCCTTTATAACGTCCCCAACGCGTGTGTCTAATATCTGATGTTTTTAAGAGGCAGTGCCCACTGTGTATCCTTCCCAAAACACAATGACAAAACATGAAAGAATAAAGATTAGGAAAATGAAGTATGACTCTCCTGGCTTCCTTCAAGGTCAGCTAAAAACCTACCTTCTTCTTTGGAAAGCTTTTCCTTATCCTCCTTAGAGCTAATATTTGCCCTCTGCTAATTAACTCTAATTTATCCTGAATATAGTTTGTTATATATATTTTTTATTTTGTACATACAATTATTGCACATATTGTTAAGTTTATGTTGTCTCCACCATTAGACTTTGAGCCCCTTGAAAACCAGGACTTTTTTTTTTTGTATCCCTAGCACTTAGCATAGTGCCTGGTACATGTTGTCACTATTATTCAGTTGTTTTAGTCATGTCCAACTCTTCGTGACCCCATTTGGGGTTTTCTTGGCAAAGATACTTACCATTTCCTTCTGCTCATTTTACAGGTGGGGAAACTGAGGCAAAGGGTTAAGTGACTAGCCCAGGGTCACACAGCTGGTTGGTGTCTGAGACCAGATTTGAACTCAGGTCTTTCCTGGTTCAGTATCTATCCACTGTGCCACCTAGCTGCTTCTTCCTTTTGCCTTATTATTTAGCAAATGTTCCATATCTAAGAGTTAATAGTCATTCAATAAGTATTTATTATGAGCAATGCCAGTTACTGTGTTAAGTGTGGAGGGATAAAAAAAAGAAAAAACAATTGCTGCTTGGAGCTCACAGTCAATGGAGGCAATAACATGAAAACGATTATGTGCAAACAAGATAGATACAGGATATATTGGAGGCAATCTTAGAAGGAAGGCACTACCTTTAAAGGAACCGAGAATGAGTTCTTGTAAAAATTTGGCATCTGCCTCAGAGGGAAGGTTCTAAAATTTCAGATATAGGATAAATGGGAGATAATTAGCAGAGAGAAGGTGTTTGCATTAAAAGGGGAGTGGGCATGGTCAGGAAAGGCTTCTCATAGAAGATGGGATTTTAAGTAGGACTGGAAGGAAGCCAGAAATGCCAGCAGATAGAGCTGTGGAGGGAGAGTATTCCAGATATTGGGACAGCTATTGAAGATTCCCAGAATCTGGAGAAGGGAGTGTTGTGTGCAAGAAAGAGCAAAGAGGCCAAGGTCACTGGTTTGAAGAGTATATGGCAGGAAGGAAGGTGTAAGAAGAGGGGGCCAGGTTTGTGAAGGACTTTGAGAGTCAAGCAGAGAATTTTATATTTGATTCTGAATGCAAATAGGAGCTATTGGAGTTTTTTTAATAGCCTGACATAGTCCGTAGTTAAGGGTTCAGTAGCTACAGTAGTGATTAGTCCACACACACACACACACACACACACACACACACACACAGATGCTTCTAGGATCCATAGAGAAAGATTGATTCATGGTCAAGGCCATCATCAACCTGGCTGCCACCCATGCTGGGAAAATCTCCATGTTTCTTAGTGAGATTAAAGGTTGGGAGTGATTGAGTAAGCCTAGGGAAATATAAGTGAGCTAGGAGTGTCATGGGCACCCTGTGTGGATAGATCCCGTGATTTACACATTGGGCTGCATGTGTAAATAACTGTGGTGTGTATATGTAACATATATGTGAGATGTGTGTATACACATACACACACACACACACACATATATATATATACATTATTGTTGTTGTTCAGTCATGTCCAACTCTTATGCCAACACTGTCTGATGAAATTCTAATAAAGCTGCCCCCTGCCCCAATCCTCTAACTTCCTTATGGGCCCTACTCAACAGCAGGCGTGTCCTGATTTAACCACACCACAGGCCCCCAGACTCAATACAGCCATTGCCCCTAACTAGACACTGCCCTCCCCCACTCAATATCCTCACTTCTTCATACGTGCCTCACTGCTCACTAGAACAACAGGTGTGTCCACGAACTCATGTTTCTCACAGAAACAGCAGGCATGTCCATGTGATGGGATCCCAGCCACTGCCTCTACTTAGCTCCTGCCCCAGACGCATCCCTCACATTTCCCACAGAAATAGCAGGTGTGTCCATGCACTCAACCACAACTACATCCATCCAATCTCAGAGAGGACCACAATATTCAGCCAATCAGAAAGTAGCACCACCAGGATGTAAACCCCTAAACAATTAGCAAAAGCTGTCCTTTAGGTGAATTTATGATGTAGAGAGGCTTCTTATAATATCATTATTATACATATATACCCCACATCAGGTTTTTCTGTATACATTGTGGGTCATTGCATGCACAGTTCCACTGAGGCTGGGACCCCTCCCCTATTACTTAATCCCCCAACAATCCCCTCCTACCTTTTTAACACTCATAATTTCTGTTATGTAATTACATGCTTACCCTATAAATATCCCTCTTGCTTTCACTGAAGTTGCTGGTTCCTCTTGGAATTTAGTCTGCTTCATATAAAAGCCTATATACTTGGATTAGAGGGAGTCTGACTGGATGGTTGTAATGGGAATGCAAATTTGGAAGATCTTCCCTGCCCCTAGGCTAAAGTGCACCTGAAGCCTGGGGTGGGAGGCTGGTTTTTCAGTAGATACTTTTTGATTGGCCAGTGGGTCAATAAGGTTGTTACATTCTCTGAGCCAGGAGAAGGCTATATAAGCCCTGATGTGTAGCTTTGTTTTGGGGGCTCACTTTGAGAAGTGTTCTGTGATTTGATATGAATTCTGGGAAGCCATTGTCCAGGGCCCCCCCGGCTTTGAAAAACCCAGATGTTGAAAGCCAGATGTTGATTTGGTATGGATGTAATGGTTGGACAGTTTGGAAAGCTGTCTACTTGATCTGTTTCTGTCTTGATAATTCTGCCTGTATACTTTGAAGTTCGGGGTGCTGACCTTTTCCCCTGAACAAGGTAAACGATATATGTTTGACTGATTAAAGTAAGCTTGTTAACCCATTTTGAGTTGCTTTCCTTTATCAAAGCAGATCCAAGAACCTGTGCTGGCAGCAAACCCTGAGGACGCTTGGGGTGCTTGCTGCTACAATTGTGCTGCCACAATGCATCATGAAATCGCAACATTGTTCATGGGGTTTTCTTGGCAAAGATATTGGAGTGGTTTGTCATTTCCTTCTCCAGATGCAAAGAAAGATTAAATTGACTTGCCCAAGGTCATACAGCTAGTGAATGTCTGAGGCTGGATTTGAATTCAGGTCTTCCTTACTCCATGCCTCTATACATTTAGCAATCTAGCTGCATAAACACACACATATGTGTGTATATGTATGCACATGTATATATATACACATACTATATACCCATACATATGTATATATAAATATATAATAGTATAGTTACATATCTCTATGTGCTCCACTATCATCCATTCACATGTACAAATATGTCTATATGAGTTCTACTAGTGTCCTTATAGAGTCAAGAGAAAATGAGAAAAACCTCCCCTCTGCCCCAACAAGTTGAAAGGGCCCCCAGTGACTGACTTATTGTGCAACAATGGACAAGAGTTGCCAGGATGAGCAGACATGAGTAGAGTGCTCTCTACTTCCCTGGAGGAGGGAGGGGAAGGGAATAAATTCCCCCTGTGTGCCAAGAAATGTGCTAAGCACTGGACTCTTATCATCCTGTTTTGATTCTCACAACTCTGTGATGTAGGTACTATTATAACTCCATTGACAAAATATTTATATGAAGCCTAATACATGCTAAGCACTATGCTAAGTCCTTTACAAAGATCTCATTTGATCCCTACAACAACCCTGTGTAAAGCCAATCATGAGCAGCTCTCCTGAGGACTGCTGCTGTGAATAACTTTAAGGATCTAATCACATAGTATAGTGAACTCTCTATTTATTCAGCAATAAACTAAAGCACAACATTTGAGAAACTAGAGTACAACATTCACAACAATATAGCATAACAACTTATTACTAAGGTGGCCACATAGTCTTAAACATCTACCCCTAGGTCACAGTAAGTCACAATGTCCTCTTTCATCATGACTTGAGGTTGGCCTCCAATCATCCTTAAGGGGTAGCCGAAAGTACAAACACCACCTACCCCCGGGTCACAGTAAGTCACAATCTCATCAGTCAATACAGAATACCCAAGTAAAGTCCTCTTTCATCTTCACTCGAGGCTGACTTCCAAATCCCACGGCTCCTCTTCCATGGACTGACCTCTCCCAGCTCTTGCCTGGATTCACATGTAGGTAGCTCTCTACTCCTGTTCCATGTCTCAGCTCATGTGGACAGCTGCACTCCAAGTTCTTCACAGCTTTTGTTTCTAGGAAAACAAAGTTTAACAGGGCTATGACAGTATTTATACATATTAAGCTTAACAGAGCTACAGCAATATTTACACACATTAATGACACTATCATCTCAATTCACTTTGTCTGAGAAATCAAACACAAATCAACAGTAAAGTCCCAGGACTTCTGTAACAGCAATAAATTTCTCTTTCAGGGCTTCTGTAACAGCAGTG
Source organism: Petaurus breviceps papuanus (assembly GCF_028583685.1). Lineage (NCBI taxonomy): Eukaryota > Metazoa > Chordata > Mammalia > Diprotodontia > Petauridae > Petaurus > Petaurus breviceps. Next base: position 49,597,626 of record NW_027186304.1, on the reverse strand, counting down.
AAGTCCTCTTTCAGGACTTCTATCTAAAAACAACAGACAGGGTGCTTTTGTTTGACAGATCAACAGAATGCTACAGACTGCTGAAATCACAAGCATTCTCTCTCAGTTCTGCCTGCCCCCAGCTCAAGCTTTTCTCTGCTCTGCTCTTTCCTGTTCCACCCTTCCTGTTCCGCTCTTTTGGCAAGCTCCTCCCACCGTGGGTTCCATGTGATTACATTAGACCTACTAAGGTCAGGGAAGATCTTCAAACTCCCTTAGGCCTATTAAGGGCAACACATTGTATACTGTTTCCAACAAAGACTTGATACAAGCAAAGGTGAAACTCAAAGGCTCTTGAATAGCTGAAACAAGTAGCAAAGTACTACTTTGCTTGCCATTATCCTGTGAAATAGATGGTTTTTTTTTAATCCTCATTTTTATAGTTGAAGAAACTGAGACAGACAGAAGCTAAGTGACTTGCCCAGGCTCACACAGCTAATAAGTGTCCGAGGCCAAATTTAAACTCAGGTCTTCCAGGCCTAGCACTCTATCCACTTTACTACCTAGCTGCCTCTGGAAGGAATACCCATATTGATTTGGTCACAAATCCATTTGCCTATGAGAGAGACAGAGAGATGGGGAGAGAGAGAGAGAGAATGTATGTATTTGGGTGCGTTTGTAGGTGTATGCACATGTAAATCTATGATCTATACCCTATTCGATCCTTCCTATATAAGTTATAGTACTTCCTTCACTCTAGACCTACTCTGGTACCTTTTTGTGGTTTGAAGGAGCCTGGGATCATCAAAGGATGAATATAACTATAATAGCCCTGGCAGGCACTGTTAAGGTTTGGACTACCTACAATCTATCCTCACACTCCTCAGTAGGATGTCAGCCCCCAAGGTGCTGAATTTTTTAGCTATATCATCTGTCCAAAACCATTTGCCCTGAGATGCTGCAATCTGTACATTGTCTAAACAATAACATTTTGATGCTTCTCAGATGCAATAGAACAAGTCATTTGGATTTGAAGTTAGAGGGCCTGGGTTCAAATTCTGGCTCTAAAACTTTTTGCTCTGTGTGACCTTGGACAAATCTCTTAAGTTCTCTGGGCTTCAGTTTCTCTTGAAGTTACTTCCATTTCTAAATCTATTATCCTCTGATCTACACCACTTTAAGGTTTACAAAGTACTTTCCTCCTTTGAGTGAAATATCAAGATGTACTAAAATAAATGTTTATTTTAAAAAATAAATTAAATATAAATATATGTATATGTACATATATAAACTAAAATAAATGTTTGTATTATAATATATTATGTAAATGTCTAGAAGGAAAAAGAAGTGTTCAGGAACACTTTAAAGTTTAATTTGTATTATTGACTTTTTCTCTCTCCCTTTCTTGAGTCTAGACAATCAATTAAACAATAAATCAAACCCTGATTTGAAATGTTCACCAATTTCTGAGGTGTAAATGTGCCCTAAAAATTTAACAGTTGGGTCTCCCAGATATGGTACAAGTCAGCCCCTGGATATAGTGCATGTATTATTATCCCCATTTTACAGATGTTAGAATTTGGAAGGGATCTTCTGAGACCATCTAGTCCAAGGTCTGTTGACCTTCTTGTGTTATGGCCCCTTTTGTAGTCTGGTGAAGCCTATGAGCCCTTTGTCAGAATGATGTTTTTAAGTGTATAAAATAAAACACATAGGATTACAAAGGAAACCAAATATATCAAAATACAGTTATCAAAAATTGTTAAAGAAGTTCACAGATTTCAGGTTAAGAACCCCTGTTCTTGTCCAACTTCTACATGTTGAAGATGAAGGAGTACCCTGAAGCCCAGGGAGGTAAAATAACTTGATTAAGAAAACAAGTTCATAGTGATGAAGTGATATACCCCAAAACACATAAGCAGTGGTATGAAGTGGTTCATTCTTTCCTTCTCATCACCAAGGCTTCAAGAGCTTGGAATCTGTCCTGATCAAGGCAGTGCTGAAACTGATGAGATCCTCAATTCTATTTGTTAGCCCAAAGCATTCTCTTTCTTTAAATGTGTGCTCTTTTACTATCTAAATGTTCATGAAAGATGTTTGGCATTCAAGATTGAACCACAGGCTTATCTTTCTCTGCAGTAATATATTGAGGATAAAGAAATGCAAGGCAGCAAGGTCTCCTTGTTTTTTCACAGAAAGTGGTCATCAAGTTAGTTTCTTGAAATCACAAGAGACTTTGCCTTTTACAGTGTAAAATGATGCATCTTTAAACACACACACACACACACACACACACACACACACACACACACCAAAACAAAAACAGGTCTCTTCTTCCCCTTAATGTGAAATACCAAGCTTTGGCTAATGGGCTAGCTGTCCAAATGCTGGGAAGGATCATTTCACTCAAAGCTACAGAATCTGGAGAGGTTTTGGTAATGAATGTAGCCTCCTGTAAAACTTTGGAAAGAGAATCCAAAAACATGAAGTTCTGTCTGAGCAATCTTGAGAACAGACAAAGGTTAACTAAGATAGATTAGATTTTGAAATTAGAAATTTAACATATCCCATTTTATGGAAAGCAATTTCAAAGTCGCTTCCTTGTTATAAAGATAACTTCATCCCAGCATTTATTTAATAGTTAATTAGCAGGAGCACTTTAAAATACTTTGTCTGCCAAGAAAACATATCCAGAGCCATAATTCCAATGATTATCACCAAAATGATGAAAAGAGATGGAGGTACCTTCATTTTCAGCTGATGATGTGGCAAAGATCTGGAAATTCCATAAAACTCAATCTAAAGAAAGTTATAAATGGCACCAATACCAGCTAATGGGTAATGAGATTCCATTCTAATGCTGATAATGTGCAGCTTAAGTGTTCCTGTTTCTTAAATAGGAGATCTCTGACCATTTAAACAATTCTTTAGCACCGAGCATCCATAAGCAAGGGAATATTAAAAAGGCCATTATGTGTGTATGTGTGAGTGTGTGTGTGTGTGTGTGTGTGTGTGTGTGTGTGTGCTGCTTGGAGGTAATGAAAAAGTACTTGGAGATAGGCTATGCACAAGGGGAACCATCAATGTCTTATTAATAGGTAAGAGCACATCGAGTTAATAGTGCATTGATAACTTGTTTTTATTGTCCTCTCCTCATCATGCTTCTGTGGTTTTGTGATGGATTATTAGCGAGAAAACAAAAAGACAAACTAATAAAATTACCCTGTCATCATTTTCTCAGATAAAAATGGGTTGGATTTTTTATTGGAAATGTTATTTGTTTTCATCCTGGAGAAGAGTATCTGACCTTTTTTTCTCCTTTCCTTTTAACATCTCATGTCCTTTATTTTCTCCTCTTCCCATCCCTAAACCTCCCCAAGTGCATCCCAGCTCCCTCCTGCCAGGCTTTACCAAGAACAAGGGATGGAACCTTGGGTTCTAGCTGAAGGTACAGTTACAGAATTCAGCAATCCCACAGGAATGAAATGCCATTAAAATTAATTCTGACAGCTCTGTTTTTGTGTGGCCTAGGCCTCCTAGGAATATAGGATGTTTCCCTTCACTTATTTACTTTACCTAAAAATGGTTTGAGGGAGGGGGACTTCTTTTCTTCCAGACCTTTAATTTAATTTAATACTTTATTGAATATGTACTATGGAGACAACTTACTGGAGCATTGGCCTCCTCTAATTGGCATTTAAAGAGGGAGGCTAGATGGCACAGTGAATAGAGCACCAGCCCTGGAGTCAGGAGGACCTGAGTTCAAATCCGGCCTCAGACACTTAACACTTACTAGCCATGTGACCTTGGGCAAGTCACTTAACCCCAATTGCCCTCCAAAAAAGCAAAAAAAAAAAAACAACCAATCCGATTGGCATTTAAAGCCCTTCCCAACCTGGCCCCTTTCTACTTTCCCAGTCTTAATGTACATTATTCCCCTCCATGAACTCCATAATCTAATGATACTGGCCTCCTCTCTTTTCCTGGCACACAACCCTCCTTCTCCTTACTCCAAGCCTTTTCCCTGACTGTTGTCCATGCCTGGAATGCTCTCCTTCATTGCTGGCTCCCTGATAAAGAGTTAAGATGAAGATACTTAAAAGGTTGAATTAAACATACACACACACACACACACACACACACACACACACACACACACACCCCTAAAGAAAAAGCATGAAGTAGTTAAAAGAACAGCAGCTAGGTAGTAGAGTGGATAGAGTGCCTGGTCTGAAGACTCATCTTCTTGAGTTCAAATACAGTGTCAGATACTTACTAGCTGTATGACCCTGGGCAAAGTCACTTCACTCTTAGCTTTAGTTTTTAGCTAAAGCTAGCTTTAGTTTTCTCAACTCTAAAATAGCCTTGAGAAGTAAATAGCAAACAACTTCAGTATCTTGGCCAAGAAAATCCCAAATTGGGTCAAAGATGACTGAAATTAACTAACCAACAACAACAGTTAAAGGAACAGTTACCTTGAAGTCCAGAGAGACCTGGGTTTAAAACCTGCCTTTGACACTCATCTTTTTGGTCTTCAGTTCCCTCATCTATAAAATGAGGAGGGTACCTAGAAAGCAAAATGGAGATAATACTGTCCAGGGTTGTTGGGAAGACCAAATGTGATTTGGGTAAAGTACTTTGTAAAACTTTATTAGACAGCAAGCATTTTTTCGTTGCCCTTGAGTTGTGTCCAACTTTCTATAACCCTGTTTGGGGCTCTCTTGGCAAAGATGCTGGAGCAGTTTGCCATTTCCTTCTCTAGTTCATTTTACAGATGAGGAAACTGAGACAAACAGAGTTGAGTGACTTGATGAATCTTCCTGGTTCCTACCCCAGTGCTCTATCCACTGAGTCACCTAACCGCCCCAACAAGCATTTAGCAATCATTTAAAACATATCAGGCACTGTGCTAACAGTGTTATGGTTACAGGAAAAGGCCAAGGAGTCCTTGCCCTATCTAAAGATAGACATAACATGTAAATAGGGAGGTACATACAATATATAGACTGAGTAGATAGGTGATCTCAGTGAGAGGCACCAGGAAAGAGGGTAGAGGGAAGTGAGAGACAGACAACAGCTCCCTGGACATTGTGTGGTTATTAGCTGAGTCTTGAAAAAAGCCAGAGAAGTACAATATAAATGTCAATTAGAATTATTAAATCACATCATGAAGCAGTAAGTCTATATGTGTAGTGCCAACATGATAATCATAGCACCAACAGCAACTATGAATATGTCAGCACAGATCTGAATATCAAAATATAACAGACTCTCCATATATAATACAGAAGCAAAACATTCTTTCAGACACCAGAAAGCCAAATCCCAACACCAGAAAACTGAATCCATCATAGCAAAGAATAAGCTAATGGGGTGACTAGGTGGCTCAGTGAATAAAGCACCAGCCCTGAGTTCAAATCTGGCCTCAGGCACTTAATACTTCCTAGCCATGTGACCTTGGGCAAGTCACTTATCCCCAATTGCCCTGCCTTCCCCACTCTAAAAAAGCAAAAAAAAAAAGTTAATATACCATAACACAGCAGAGAGCAACACCATCCCAAAGCCTTCCCACAAACACTCACAAGCCTAGCTTTTCTCTTGCCTGAGTCCTCTTTCTCCCTCAGCTCTAACCACTCTGACTCCCAGCTTCCTCTGGGCTCTGCTCCACCCATTCAGCAAACTTCTCCCACCACAGGCTCCATGTGATTACATTTGGCTTATTAAGGGGCAGGGAAGATCTCCCAATTTACTAGGAACAAATGAGGGGCATAGAGAATCACAGAGAAATTCTGTGGACTGGAAGGGTCTTGGAAGGCTTCTTGGGGGAAGTAAAATTTGAGTTTTCTACCTTTCTCATAACAAGAGGTTCAACATTCATTCAACAAACATCTATTAAGCATCCTATGTGCAAAACCCTGTCTTACAAAGTTGAGGGAGATACAATAACTAATACATGGTTCTGTGCCCCCACAGAAGTTGCAATCTAGTCAGGTGTGTCTAGTGCCAGTACAATTTTTACAATGCCCACTATCATGATAAAGACCATGACTATAAATATTGCATGATATCCAATCACAAAATATGCCAAACTCTCCATATAGAGGACAGAGCTGAAGCATTTAGACACCAGAAAACCGAATCCCAAAACCAGTAAGACAATTCCATCATAGTACTAAAGATATTCAGAAGCCATAATAATACTGAGAGCTACAGCATCCTTCACCCTTCCCACACACCAATACAAGATCAATATTTACTCACAAACTTCTCTCTCTCCTTGCCTGAGCATCTCTCTCTCCTACCATCTATCTGGCTCTGATTCCCAGAGCCAGATCAACTAAAGAAAAATCCCAGATCCCACCACAAAGGGAAATTCTCTGGAGTCTCTAACATAGTAAGCTGGGAATGGGGACATAATCGAACTATTAGCTCTTCTATATGTCACTTTCTTCCCAGGGTCCTTGTCTTCAGTGACCTCTCTCTGAAGAGGATTTGGAATTGTCTTTTTTTCCTCAAAGCTGGAAGTAAGAAAAAAACCAGGATCTCTCTTCTCACAAGCTTTCATCAATTCTGCTCCACACACAAGCATGGAGCATTGAATAATCAATCTCCACTAAAGAAGAGAATATTAGGCAAAACGGACTTTGATACAGGGGTTACACAAAGATCCATAATACAAAATAACATGATGAGTAGCTAAGAGAGATGCGAAGTAATTTCTGATTTCATTGGAGAATATTCCTGGAGTTTTATCTTTCCTTTGCTTCATCCAATTAACTATAACTGGTGCTATAGCATTTTTAAGCTTTGCAAGTACATTCACATGCATTGTCTCATTTGAGACTCATGAAAACTCTGTGAAATATACTTATAAACATAAAATATATTCAAACTCTGGTCACTTTCTCTGTCTTTTTGTGTCTCTGTGTCTCTGTTTCTCCCTTCTCCTCCCTTCCCTCTTTCATAATTACATTTTATGTAAATGTCTCACTAGCTTCCAAATCATGTCCTATTACTTTGTGAATTCACAGATTTCTAATTCACCTTGAGTTGGGTCCACATTTCTGTTTCTAGATCCTTAATTTCCACTCCTTTCCTGTGCCACCCCATCCCCCACTGCTTCCCATAACCCAAATGTGATGCTCTGCTTTTTATAAAAGGACAAGCTGGAGATCTTTGGGTGTTCTTTCTTCAGTGTTCTCTCAGAATTCCACAAAACAGTAGACTGACAACAACTGACAGACAAGAGTTGTGGCAAAAGTGTGAGTATTTTTGGTATTTCCCAACACCTAATTTTGCATTATCCTACTGTGTATCCACAAATTAGGCAAATGAATTTGTAAATCGTAGAGACCCAATTTTTTCATTTGACAAATTTATGAATCTTAGATTGAATAGAAATTTTTTTTACACAATTTCTTATGACTTAATTAGAATAGCAATTCTTAGCCGTGTGTGTGTGTGTGTGTGTGTGTGTAATGGACACCTTTGTCCATCTGGCCAAACCCATGATCCCCTTCTCAGAATAATGTTTTTAAATGTATAAAATACTTAAGATAAAGATTACAAAGAAAAAACAATTATATTGAAAGATAGTTATAAAATAATTTTTTAAGAAATAAATTCATAGACCCCAGGTTAAGAAATTTTGTGGTTCAAGAGTGAGGCAACGGAGTGGCTAGGTGGCACATTGAGTAGAGCACTGGCCCTGGAGTCAGGAGGACCTGGGTTCGGATCCGACCTCAGACACTTGACACAGAAACAAAAACTAGCCGTATGACCTTGGGTAAGGCGCTTAACCCCAACTGCCTTACCCTCCCCACTCCAAACAGCAAAAAAAAAAAAAGTGAGCTAGAAACCTACTTCTTTACCATTGACTGTCTCTAAGTGATGCTACATCTGACAGTGAGCCATGAAACACCTTGTTCTCAAAAAAAAAAAATCACAAACACAAATAAACCAAAGGGCAGCAGAGAGAACACCATGCACCAACAGGATACAAAGTATTACTAATGATTACTTGTATACAAGAACTAACATGGGAAAGTAAAGCATGGTGGATTGGTGGATTAGGAGTCAGGAAGAAATAGGTTCAGAATCCACCTCTGATTCTTAACATCTGTGTGACCTTGGGCAAGTTATTCAACCTCTTTGAGCCTCAGTTTCCTCATCTGTACAATGGGTATAATAATAGTACTTATTGGACTGTTATGCAAACCAATGAAATACTAAAGTACATTATGTGCTATATAAATGGTCAATATTGTCATTACTATAAACAATATCTTCAAGGACGTATGATACTACAAAGGTAGTCCTTTTATGTTGCAAGAATGAGAGGCAATGGGTAGACAGTATGAGTAGTTCATTGGTGCCACCAAGTTACTAAAAGAACAAGAAGAAAGGATTCTAGTTGGTCATATTACCTGCAAAAGATTTTATGGGAAAAGATGAACAAGAATGACATGTGATGAGAAAGGTTAGAGGGGGTTGCAACTGGTATCAGTGAAGGGAATACATTGCCCATGAAACCATAAGCTCACCAAAGTATTGAGAAATTGTAGTTATTCTGAGTTACCAATTTGTATTCTTATAGCAAAACAACAAAAGGGATGGGAAAACTGAGTAGAGGTTGGGATTGTATTTGATAAATAAGGGCATATGCACTGGAAATGTTATAGGAAAATGAAAGCATTTCTAACCCGACAATTGTTTAAACCATAAAGAATCTATCAGGCCCATGTAACAGCAAGCACCCTAGGGTGGCTGCTAGCATAGGTTCTTAGATCTGCTTTTCTAAAGGAAAGCAACTCAAAATGGGTTAACAATCTTTAATCAATCAAACATATATCATTTACCTAGTTCAGGGGAAAAAGTTAGCACCCTGAACTTCAGAGAATACCAACAGAAGTTACAACAGAAAATAACACAATTCAGCAGACAGGCTTCCAGCTGTCTAGCCATTACATCCATACGTAGTTAGTTACCAGAGAGGGAAGCACCAGCATCTGGGTTTTCAAAGCCAGGGTGCTCAATGGCTACCCAGAATCTCATCTGGTCAAATCACACAACTCTTCTCAAAGTGAGCCCCAAAGCAAAACCTCACATCAGGGTGTATATATAGCCTTCTCCTGGATCAGATACCATCACAACCCTCTTGACCCATTGCCCAGTCACAAAATAACAAGGTGTGGGCATTCCTGAAAAACAAGCCTCCCTCCACAGGCTCCAGGTGAGCACATTCAGCCTATTAGGAGGCAGAGTATACTTTCAAATCAGGGAAGGTTCTCAGTGTCACTTAAATCTATCAAAGGACCAAGGGGCAGGGAAGATCTTCAGATTCCCATTTCCATAACAGCCCACTATTGGTAGTGCTGTGAATTAGTCTAGTAGTCACTGTGGAAAGCAATTTGAATCATACCCCAAAAGTCACTAAAATGAACCTACACAGCACTACCCATATTAGGCTTACACTCCAAAGAAATAAAAAGAATAGGAAAAAAATCTACATGTACATAAATATTACGGCAAAGAAATGTAAACTAAGGGGTTACCCATCAGTTATGCTATATGAAATGTAATGCAATATTATTGTGCTTTAAGAAATTATTAAAGGGATGGTTTCAGAGAAATATGGGAAGACTTGTATGAACTGATGGAGAGAGAATTGAGCAACACTTGAATGAACTTATGGAGAGAAAATTGAACAACATCCAGAGAAAATGTATACCATATTTAGAAAAATAAAATTTAATATAAAAAATGTATATCATAAAATTTTAAAGAAAAACAATGTTGAAAGATTTAAGACCTTTAAAAATCAATGATGACTCGACAGGACCCGAGATGAAGCGGGAAACACAT
>NW_027186304.1:49480283-49585283 GCF_028583685.1 Petaurus breviceps papuanus | reverse complement strand
CCCTATCAGAGGATCCCATTAGAAACCAGCAATATGGCCTTTGCTATTCTGTTCAAGGCTTCCCTGAGACTCACTGTCTCCTCAATTGAGGAAAATCAAGGCTGAGGAATTAATTTCTCCTTTATTTTTTTTCCTTTTCTCATCTCTCTGTCATTGGCTGGAACTTCCGGTCCTACCCTCTGACTGACTTGAGCTGTATAGAACCCTGATCATTCTTCATAGTTTCTTCACTACTGATGGAACAGTGGTGTGAAGTTAATGGACAACCTAGGTATAAAAAGAAATTCTTCCTGCAGTGTTTGTCATTCCTCACTCCCAAATTCCATGTATCTTTTATATCCTACATCATTTTCTTCTCTATCTCATTGACTTTTCTCATATCTTCCCTTACTGGATTAAAATATAATAATTTCCTATTTATTTTTTATTGTCACAAAATGAGTTGTCATACGTAAGAGAATTTTCCTGGTGATTTCATCTTAGTCCCCTTAAGTGGCAAAATATTTCCATTTAATCCACTTTTGCTTTTTTTTTTTTTTTGAGGGCAATTGGGGTTAAGTGACTTGCCCAAAGTCACACAGCTAGTAAGTGTGTTAAGTGTCTGAAGCCGGATTTGAACTCGGGTCCTCCTGACTCCAAGGCTGGTGCTCTATTCACTGGGCCAGCTAGCTCCCCCCATTTAATCCACTTTTGAAGGAAATTTTTATAAAACATGTTATATTCTTCTATGTCTTTCTAAACAGATCCACTCCTCCTCCTGCCTGCTGATCATGGCATCTTACTCCATTACTCATGGTAAGGAGAATGGATTTGTTATTATTGTTCAGTCATATCTAAACCCCATTTGGGGTTTTCTTGGCAAAGATACTGAATTGGTTAGTCATTTCTTTCTCAAGCTGATTTTACATATGGGAAAACTGAGACAAACAGGATTAAGTGACTTGCCTAGGGTCACACAGTTATTAAACATGTGAACCTGGATTTGAACTCAGATCTTCCTGATTCCAGGGCTGGTGCTCTATCCACTGAATTACCTTGCTGGATGCTATGCATAAATAATACTGTTGCTCTAACTTTCATAGTAGACATATAAAATAAAGTATTCAATTAACTGGAAGTATGTTACACTGCAAAGAATATTGGCTTTGGAGGAAAAGGACCAGAGTGTAAGTAAAAACTTTGTCACATGCCTGTGTGACATTGTACATGACATTTAGGCACTATAGACCTCAGTTTCCTCAATCATAAAAAGAGAAAGCTAGAGTAGATTTTTTTTTCCTTTTTCAGAGGGGAAATATCATTATCATGAAACAATCATTATCATGAAATAGTGGATAGAAAGTTGGCTTCGTAAGTGAGGAAGACTTGATAGGTATTGGCTGTGTGACTCAGGGTGAGTAATATGACTTCTCAGTATCCTAGGCTACTTTTTAATGCCATATGTTGCAGAGAAGGTGCTGCCCAACAATGGTAAAGGGAATTTCCTCACCCACAAGTTCTTTGAACCAATGAAATGACAGGCCTGATCCCTCTTCTTATTAAATAAATTAATGCAACAAAATTTTAGTTCTGTTAAAAATGTAATAATTTCCTATTTATTTTTCATTGTCATGAAATGAGTTGTCAGCACATAAGAGAATTTTCCTAGTGATTTCATCTTAGTCCCCTAAGGTGACAAAATCTTTTTATTTAATCCACTTTGGGAAGAAAATTTTTTAAAATAAAATATATTACTCTCTTCCATGTCTTTCTAAAAAGGGTATAATAAACCAATTTAGGCTTTTCATAGTGAACCAGAATAATCTTATGGTAATGATTTATTTTACTGTATCATAGTATATCAAAAATTATTGTTGTTCTTATTGTTCAGTAATGTTCAACTTTTTATGACCCTGTTGAGCCCACCAAGAGCCATGATATTCGTGGGGTTTTCTTGGCAAAGATACTGGAATGGTTTGTAATTTCCTTCTCTAGCTCATTTTATGGTTGAAGAAACTGAGGCAAACAGGGTTAAGTGACTAGCCCAGGGTGACGTAGCTAATATGTGTATGAGGCCTAATTTGGACTCGGGAAGATGAGTCTCTGTCTGTGACTCCCAGCTGCCCTCTGAATAGGAAGAGGGACCAACTCAATCTATGACAAGGAGTTAGATCATGGACGAATGGGACTCATTAAAGAAAAAGAAGGACCACTGAGCATTTGGACCTAAATAATTAGTAGAAAATTCTTCTCTTAGAGGGCAGAACTGGACTTTCTAAGCAAGAAGTATTTTTGTGTACCCCAGGCAATGATGTTTTTTATTTAAAAGTGCAACCAGAAAATAGATCATTTGGTAATGGTCAAAGAAATCTGACCAAATCAAATAACATATGTAAAATGCTTAGCATACTTTAATGTGCTACATAAATGTTAGCTATTTTTATTACAGAAAGGAGACAAATAGTGTTGGGGTGACTCCCTGCTGAGAACCTCAAAAGAGGCCATTTGTCCACCTAATGTGTATAATATAGAGGCTTTATGTCTTCCCATGACATGATGGAGTGCCTCCCGACACCTACTCGTCAGATCTGTCAGATGTCAAAACTGATGAATATATGCTACAGTTAATTGATGTGGTACCATATGATTCTGCCAAAGCAATCTAGCAAACATAATTGGGCTTTATGAAGTCTTGAAAGAGACATGGCAAATCATTAGAATACACAGGTGATGTTTTTATTCCTGTTGTTAATTGATTGAAGGTAGGATTGGGAAAATGAGCAGCTGGTTAAGATGCCACCTGGGGTATAGACTTTTTCACCATAACTTAGAATACAAGAATAGTGGGAATCTTAGTCATGGATTAAGTGCACCTTAAATGGGACAGCAAAAAGACACTGGCCTAGAGTCTTAAGAATTTTAGAGGCCATAAAACTGAAATTTGAGGAGGAGGGAGAAAACTGCACACAAATACCTGCCAACCCTGATACCACAGAGTAGCAGCTACATTACAGGAAAAAGGATAATAGGAGAGAGGATCAGTAATTCACAAAAGAGTAATAATAAGTAATGATAAAATTACAGTAATAAAAGCCATTGTGCATCCATTGTCTATACACAAGTGGACAAGGTGTAGGTGACAAGCGAGAGATCCTAATCTATCTCAATGAGGATTGGTTGGATGGGACTCGTATCTAGAATATTTCTCTGGAAGAGTATGGCTTATTCTAAATGTTGAGAATAGATAATGGGGGCAATAGAGTAGAATTTTGTATCAAGATATGTGGGACAGTGAGCGAGAGGCTGAGAAGAATTTCAGAGACACTGTCCAGTGCCAAACATCATGCAGACACCATGCGAGCTGCCGCTGTTATGAATTATAAGGATCTGGTGTACCAGTTGAAACTGGCAGAGGTAGAGGGCTACAAGATGATGGAATCAATGAAGAAAGCAACAGCAATTGATGTGGAATTGGCAATTGAGGGAAGACACATCTGTTGCACATGAAAATGTGATTGGAGTCATAAAACCTCCTGAGGAATAATCAATAGCATTTTAATATAAAATAATAAGGGAGATGATAAACAAAAACGGCATGGAATATTGGCAAATCATTGAGATTGAACACAATTTAATCTTTTGTGATATTCTGGATATATTGGATAAAGATTTCATTTGAGTAACAAACACTGGTGAATCTGAGGTTTTGTAGGATAAAATGAAAGGAGACTTCCCCAGATATTTGCCTGAATTTGCCAGGGTACCGACCATAGCCAATAGCCGAGTGCCTTATAAAGCAGTTTATAAAGCTGCTAGTGGGATTTCAATGCCAGGACTTCTGCCAACACACCCTATATACTTAGGTCTCCCTCTACACATTTCTGCTATGAAATTTTTAACTCCCCTGACTGTTCTTGGAGGTTGGCAAAAGCTGCTTTTGATGACATAATCACAGAACTGGATATAGAGTGAAGAAATCTATAAAGATTTTATACTTATCATGCAATTGTTTCATGATAACCTGGACTTCAGATATTCAAGGTGATGCTGCAGAACAAAGGAAGTCTTCAGGATATGGAAGATGAAAACCAAGGAGACATCAAAGCCAACAAGAGAATCCATCTCTGACCACCACCCCCTTCCTCCCCATCCCTACCCCCCCAATTCCCCACTGTCACTGAGAACCTCCAAATTTGACCTTTACATGTGATTTCAAGGTTCCTACATTGTTTTGTTTTTTAACAATTTTTTTTTGCTTTTTGGAGGGCAATTGGGGTTAAGTGACTTGCCCAAGGTCATACAGCTAGTTTTAGTGTTGTGTCTAGGGTCGGATTTGAATTCAGGTCCTCCTGACTCCAGGGATGGTGCTCTATTCACTGCGCCACCTAGCTGCACTTTTAACAATTTTCAAAGTTCTCAAAGGCAAGCTTGAATTTCTGTGGATTTCACTGGTCCCAGCTTTTAGGTTCTTTAAGCTGCATAGAGGCCTTTTCCATATTACTGTGTTGTCTCCATGCCAGATATGGCAAGATAACTATTAGTAATGATGATTATAGTCAGAAGCCATTATTAGACTTGATGTAAAGCAAGAGTTTAGAAGAGAGGTTTATTACAGGGTACAAGTGTTGACATTTTTCCTTTTTATAATTCTCTAAAATGAATTTTATACCAAAATTTAAAATTAATTGGGTGTTTAACTTAAAAGTTACAGGTTATGTTGGACAATTTACTGAAGTGGTTTTGTTGTTAAAACAAAACAAAACAAAAAACAAGCTGTGCCAAAATGTTGGTTAAAAGCATGATGCTTGGGTGGCTAGGTGGCGCAGTGAATAGAGCACCAGCACTGGAGTCAGGACAGACACTTGTCACACTTACTAGCCATGTGACCTTGGGCAAGTCACTTAACCCCAATTGCCCTGCCCTCCCCCCTCCAAAAAGGAAAAAAAAAAGCACAATGCTGTGTGTGGCTACTCATTTTTGCCTTCATTTTCCCCTGAGAATAATTTAGCATGGAAGGTAGCATTATTAAGTTTCTAGGTATGTTTAGTTCTTTGCTTTTTCATCATTCCTCTTCTCTCTCTTTACTCCCTGACTTCCTTTGATCACTTAATCTCTTTCATTCAATAAATGTGACTTAAAACTAATTTGTACCACTGGAAAGCTGACTAGAGCCACCAATAGAGAATCAATATCATTCTTATTGAAATAGCACATGATTAACATTAAATGTAAATAAAAGCAAACCTATTTAAAAAAAAAAAAGATATGCGCACGTGAAGCAATCCAGGAAGCATGGGGTTGCAGATGACCTGGAAAGAAAGCAAAGATGAGGAGTTTAGGAAATATAGTTCACAAACCTGGCACTGAAGTATCATGGTAGTAGTGAGAGGGGTACTTAGAAAGTCTCGATATCTGCTAGAACTCTGTGTCTCTGTATCTATCTGTGTCTCTATATCTTTGTCTCTGTCTCTCTGAGTCTCTGTCTGTGTACCATTGTGCAAATCATTCAGCTTCTTTGATCCTGTTTCCTCATCAATCAATATAACGCGGATAATAATAGTAATTAGCTGTTCTCTCTCTCTCTCTCTCTCTCTCTCTCTCTCTCTCTCTCTCTCTCTGCTTTTCTTTCTCCTTAGCATTCATTGTCTCTTTTTCACTCTCCTTCCTTCCCCCTTTCTCTTTGTTTCTGTCTGTTTCTCTCTACCTCTACCCACAACTCAGCAAAGCAGATTAGCTTGCAAATTCTTAACTTACTCTAATGATAATTTATTTTTTTAAGAGAAATAAAACACAATAGGGCCCATTATCATGAATCTGATTCTGCCCAATAAGGAAGAACTGGTAAGGTAAAGTAAGTAAAATTGATGAAAACTTGGAAGAAGGGAGAAAGGAGTGATTAAACCATCTCATACTTCATAATACAGAAGGAAAAGGAAATCAGACAGATTTTTCATAGAGTAAATTTAGGTAGGATTCCATGGCTTAAAATATTGTAGAGGATATTGGTTGAAAAAAAGAGGAGGTGGCATTCAAGAATGAAATCTTAAAAACCCTGAACACCAAGAGAAATTATATCACTGAGGAGAAAAAAACACTCAGTTGAGCAATCATTATTGAGCACCTATCATGTACATGTGCAGTGCTGGGTATCTAAGATACAAAGACAAAGACAGTCCCTGTCCTCAAGGAGAGGGGTAATTAATGTAAAAAAATAATAATAAGATAAGTAAATGCAAAATGTATGCAAGATTAAAAGCAAAGTTATGGGGTTGTGAGGATCAAATGAGTTAACATTTTTTATTATTAAAATGAGTGTTTTGCAAACCTTAAAGTGCTATATAAATGCTAGCTAATCTTGTTACCACAATGTTACCACATTTTTCTATTGCTGCCCCTTGCAGTAACAATCCTGGGCATCCAGTCACGTTAACCTTTGTCTTGCCACTGGAGTCCGACGACTCTGAAGGAGAGAGCAAGGTTGAGGACTTTGTACCACTCTGCCTCATTCACATACAATTCACATGCAAGTCAGGGTCTCAGGATCATTCTTGATGTCATTCCTCATGGAGGATGAAGGACGACCAAAAACAATGCCCCCCTTGAGGGTGCGTTCCTAAGGGTGATCTACATACAAGGGATTACTCTAATTATGATCTTTAAACCCTTTGGTTGAGTCAGTGATGCTGGACAGTTCCCAGAAAGGTTTAGTTAGGATCTCTACTTCCGGTCCTGCTACTGAAAATGTAAGGATATATCAAGGGAAGATGTAAGGTATATTTTTTTTTTTGTATCCTTTCTAATACTCTTTTTAATTCCTCTTTAGAAATGTATCACAACCTACTAATAGCCAGTATTTATGTAATACCTATTATATGCCTACTTCCAGGCTAAGTGCTTTACAAATATTATCTCATCTGATTCACATAACAACCCTGGGAGGTAGGTACTATTATTATTCCCATTTAAGATTGAGGAAACTGAGACAGACAGAAGATAAATGACGTTCCCATAGTTACACATCTAGTAAATGTCTAAGGCTGGATTTAAACTTAGGTCTTCCTGACTCCAGGTCCAACTCTCCACCCACTGCACCACCTAGCAGCCTATTCATGCCCATCATATACCTCTTGCCTTTTCAATGATCCTTAGCTTTAGTTATTTAGAAAGTGTAGTATTCCACAACTCTCGGCCATACAATATAACCTGAAGAATACTAGTATTGAAATGTATTAGGTCTTGGTTCTCAAGAGAAATTTGGGGTCATTAAAAGAAATTTGTTAGAGGAGATGGCCTTTTAGGTAGGGGAGTGAGAAGAGACAAGTTTGGAAACAAAGATAATGTAAAAACAAAAGATATGCATATAAATATACATACAATAAAGGAAAAAAGGGTATATATCTTAAAGAGGGTAGGCCATAGACAGGAGACAGGATGAGTTAGCCCTTGTATTTGGGAGTGTTCTCTGTCATGTTCAATAAATTTGTTCTGTGTTCCTTCATTCCCTTCCCTCTCCCATACAAAACTGGAGTGACTCTATGGGGTAAGGAAAAATGAGGAATTGAGGACTATCCCCTAAGCCCAGAATCTCTCTCTCTTCATCATTGGCTTTTAGAATTGTCATCATCTATCAAAGCTCAGCTCAAGTACATGTGGCCTTCTCTGGTCTCCTTGAAATCCGCCCCCCACCATCCTCTGCGAAATGCTAATGCTTGCCCCTGAAATTACCTTGTATGTAGTTAAATATATATATATATATATATATATATATATATATTCATATCTGAATTTTGCATTGATAAAGAGAGTTTTTCTGGGCATGGCAATGTAGACTTTTAATTCCTGTTATTTGGGATGTTGAGACTAGTGATCACTTATTCTTGGTACTTCTGAGCTGCAGTGCACTAAATTGATAGAGTATCCACACTAAGTTTGGCACCAATATGTGAGTCCCCCAAGTAGAGGTACATCAAGGCCACCCAAACAGGGAAAAATCAGCCCAGTCCAGAAAAGGAGCAGGTCAAATTTTCCAAATTGACAAAAAGAAGAATCTACCTGTAAATGTCTGCTACGCTTCCAGCCTGGGCAAAACTGATAGATAGATAGATAGATAGATAGATAGATAGATAGATAGATAGATAGATAGATAGATAGATAGATAGATAGATAGATAGATAGATAGATGGATAGATGGATGGATGGATGGATGGATGGATGGATGGATGGATGGATGGATGGATGGATGGATGGATGGATGGATGGATGGATGGATAGATGAATAATTGACTAAATAAATGTGTTATAGATAGGAGTTTCTTCATGTGCAGTTCTCTATCCAATGAAATCATAAGATTGGGCTAAAAAAATTAGTGATAATAAATTTCATTCCTGCGCTAAATTATTCTCAGTGAAGGCCATTACTTGGAGGTAAAATCCAGTGAACTCCTCTCTGGCCCAAGGGTCGCCCTGTAGCAGTGGGTCACAAGGATTCTGGAAAGAGATTCTCCTTTTGAAAGCACTTAATTGTAGCAGAGGTATTTTAAAGTAGTCTCCCTTTATATACCCACTGAATGATCTCATAGACGTAACATACCCTAATATATTAAAGTAGTGCCTCCCACCCCTTACTCTGTCTGCCCCTTTTCCTACTATGCATGAGTTGAGGGTGGAGGTGCATTTGGGCTAGAGAATTGAGAGAAATTACATAATACAGCTATGGAGAAAGAAGCCAGAAAAATGATGGCAGCAGACTTGTCCTTGTCAGGCTGGCCATTGAGTCTACTCACCTTCCTTCATGATGGGCCTATTAAGGCCATGGACATTAATAAGGTCCAGAGATAATGAAAAGAAATGCTAGGGAAGGTGGCCTAGACCAGATTTTAAACTGTTGTTTATAGCAGCAGTCATCAAAACTACTTGGTACTGGCTGAGCAATAGAATGGTGGATCAGTGGAATAGATTAGGTACATGAGACATAGCAGTCAATAACTATTGTAATCTACTGTTTGACAAACCCAAAGACCCCAGCTTTTGGGATAAGAACTCACTATTTGACAAAAACTTCTGGGAAAACTAGAAAATAGTATGGCAGAAACTGGGTATAGACCAATATCTTACACCATATACCAAAATAAAATCTAAATGAGTGCATGATCTAGATATAAAGGCTGAGACTGTAAGCAATGTGGGAAAATAAGGAATAGTTTACCTGTCAGATCTATGGAGAAGAGAGGAATTTATGACCAAACAAGAGATAGAAAGTATTACAAAATGCAAAATGGATCATTTTGATTACATTAAATTGAAAAGGTTTGGACAAATAAAGTTAATGTAACCAAGAGTAGGAGAGAAGTGGAAAATTGGGAAAGAATTTTTACAACCATTGTCTCTGATAAAGGCCTCATTTCTAAAGTATACAGAGAATTGAGTCAAATTTATAAGAATATAAGTCACTCCAAAATTGATAAATGGTCAAAGAATATGAACAGGCAGTTTTCAAAGGAGGAAATTAAAGATATCTATAAGCATATGAAAAAATGTTCTAAATCACTATTGATTAGAGAAGTGCAAATCAAAACACTTCTGAGGTACCACATCTCACCAGTCAGATTGGCTAAGATGACAAAACAGGAAAATGACAAATGCTGGAGAGGATGTAGAAAAATTGGAACACTAATGCATTGTTGGTGGAGTTGTGAACTGATTCAACCATTCTGGAGAGCAATCTGGAACTATGCCCAAAGGGCTATAAATAAGTGCATACCCTTTGACACAGAAATACCACTTCTAGGGTTGTATCCCAAAGAGATCATAGAAGTGGGAAAAGGGCCTATTTGTACAAAAATATTCATAGCAGCTCTTTTTATGGTGGCAAAGAATTGGAAATCAAGGGGATGCCCATCAATTGGGGAATGGCTGAACAAGTTGCAGTGTATGAGTGTAATGGAATACTACTGTGCTATAAGAAATGAGGAGCAGATGGACTTCATAATAACCTGGAGAGACTTATATAAACTGATGCTGAGTGAAGAGAGCAGAACCAGGAGAATTTTTTACACAATTACAGACACGTGGTATGTGTGATGACTAACTTGGATAGACTGGGCTCCTTTCAGCAATGCAAGGTTATAAGATAACTCCAAAAGACTCATGATGGAAAGGAATATCCACATCCAGAGAAAGAACTACAGAGTCTGAATGCAGATTGTAGCAAACTATGTGCTCTTTTTATCTCTTTAATTTTGTTTTGTTTCTTCTTTCTCATCATGTACTCCACTGGTTATAATCCTTCTTTACAACTTTACTAATATTTAATGTGTAGGTATTTGTAGATCCTATATTTGATTGCATGCCACCATGGGGGGAAAAGGAAAGGAGAAGGAGGTAGGGGAATTTAAGACTCAAGGTACTGTGGAACTGAATGTTGTAAACCAAAAGTAAATATATATTGCTTTTTGGAGGGAAATTGGGGTTAACTGACTTGCCCAAGGTCACACAGCTACTTTTTGTGTTAAATGTTTGAGGCCGGATTTGAATTCAGGTCCTCCTGACTACAGAGACAGTGCTATATTCACTGTACCACCTAGCCACCCCAAATAAATAAAATTTTTAAAAAAGAACTTCCAGAGAGAGAGGCCAAAAAATGTAGATCAGAGAAAGCACAAACCCTCAAACATTCCAGTTTATACCAGATCATGAGTTCCATGCACTGTTTTGTGCCGTGAGTTTCAGGTCCAGAGTTCTACAGTTTCTTTGTCAGAATATGATGACCAGCTCTTCTGGATGCATGAATCCAGAGGCAGGTTTTGAAAGCTGTTGCATTATTTATACTACTTTTCTCACTCAAACTGAACTAGACAGTTTCTGCAATCACAATTCAAAGCAGCAACTATTTCTGGGACTTCAGTGTCTAAGAGAGCAACAGGTGCCGACACATTGTTGGATGTTTCTTATTCATTGTCCTCTTGTTATTGGATATTGTTTATTTGCTTTCTGATTCTATGCTAAGAGTATAAACCAATGTATCTAGTATCCAAGTATATGTTTTCAGTTTCTGTGGAGAATAAATTCCATCATGCTGAGGTCAAGTGACTAAGGCTCATGGAAATAAAGCCAGTTCAGGAAGGAGATGGATTTGGCCAATAGGTGGGGCCTTAGAGCTAATTTCTACTTGACTCAATTCACAAATCCACAGACCCCTTAACAAGTTCACATTATCCCATAGAAAGATATCAGAGACAGAAGCAGGCAAATGTGCTAGCAAATGCTCAACAACTAACTCTCTGAGGAAAAACCTATGTGCCTTTCATGCTTTGACACTTAAGCTATATTATTAAGATTTCCTCTATCACTTTCTTAATTCTGAACGATCAATGGATTAATAAAACAAGCATTGATTTGTAGCGTTCGCTGATGTCTGAAATCTGAATGTTTACACTAAAAATTGAATAGCACTAGCCAGCGCTGGCTAGAAGCTTTCCGTCTCTCAGAGGACCATACAGAGCACACCCTCAGTCAAACTTTCGATGATCAGGGCCTACGTAAATCAAAAGGACCAGTGTGGGGACTGCACAGGATCAACATGTCCTTTAAGGAATATGACAAGGTGAGGAACTATCAGTGATGCCTAGTAAAATGAAACATGGAACAAGAACTCTGACTGAGTGGCAATTTGTTTGTGGCACCTTCATGGCATGATTTAAAAGTTTGCAGAATGACTCAGGGAAGAGTGGAGGGGTAATAAATCTTGGCAGTGCACCAACTTCATGGCTCTGCTTTTAGTTCCTCTGTTAGCTACCTTGTATACCTCAGTCATGAGTCTGCCTCCTGAATTCCCAAGAAGCTATGACTTTATAAATGGTCATCTGTGTATAAGGGTGAACTGCTTGACTATGATAATGAACAGGAAAAAATGTCTCAGATCACAGCTCAAATCCACAGGAAAAGTTATAGATAGGATCACAGATTAGAGCCGAGGTCATCAAGTCTGAGCTCATTTTACAGATAAGACAGCTGAAACGCAGAGAGGTTAAGTGATTTTACCAGGGCCAGCTAGGAAATGCCTGAAATGGAATTGGAACTTAGGTTTTCCTGATTCCAACACTTGCCATCAAGTTGAAACACTCTCTTAGTCTCCCTGCCATGGGGTGAGCCAGACTTCCCTTTTCTTCCTATTCCCCCATCTTTGCTGCCCCAATTAATTGTGATTGTCAAAGATTTTTTGTAAGTATAGATTTGGGAACAGACGCAATGGACAATGTGTTCATTGTCTCCATGTTGGCAAAGCTAGAAAGTCCAAACTGAGAGCAAAAAGTTGAGAAACTAATGAGGCATCACTGACACATAGTTGAAAGTAGATAATAGAAAATAAGAGTACACTTTTTGTACATGTGAGAAAATATGGGAGTATTTGTGCTATTCTATTATATTAAATGATTGAAACGATCTGGGGATACCAACACATGTAGCACAAGTGATTTGTGCATGACTTAATCAGCAGGTGCAAATAAAGACATATTCTTCCATCTAGAAAGGCCTGGGAGAAAATTAAAGCACCTGTTTTATTTCTTGATTTTTCATCTGGACCTAGCCAATTGTAGCCTATATCCTTCAAAAAAATTTACTGGAATATATAGTTTTATATATGGATTTTCTCTTCATTTCTTGATATGCTGGCAAGCAGTACTAAACTACCTATTCAGAGAGCGTTTGCTGCTCAAAAGTGGAAAATGGACAGGAGAGACTGATCACTTCTCTAGTCTCGAAAACAATTCCTTAAAATACAGTATACAAACTTGCTACCAGGTAGTGATTTTTCTCATGTGAGGCTCATAATGCAATAGGTAGAATAGAGAATAGAGAAGTGACCATATTTTAAGTGAAAAGAGTATTAAAATGGAGCCAAGAGAGACCTGGGATTGAACCCTGCCCCTGTCAAGCTACAGGATGAAGGACAAGTCACTTAGCCATTCTGATCCCCCAGATTCATCATCTGTAAGAGGATGATACTAAAATAATCAATTTATTTATTTGAACCTCACAGCATGAAGTTGTTGTGCGAATGAAATGAGATAAAGTATGCATTGTACTTTGCAAACTTTAACATACCATATAAACATGACCTATTGTTAATAGGTAGGCAGCTAGGTGAGTGCTGGACCTAGAGTCCAGAAGAACTCATCTTCCTGAGTTCAAATCTGGCCTCAGACACTTAGCTGTGTGATCCTGGGCAAGTCACTTAACAGTGTTTTCCTCAGTTTCCTCATCTGTAAAATGAGTTGGAGAAGGAAATGGAATACTGCTCCAGTACATTTGCCAAGAAAACCCCAAATGTGGGGGAGTGTGGGCAGAACCAAGACAGTGGAATGAAAGCAGGAACTTGCTTGCGTTCATCCCCCAATCACCTCCAAATTGTAAAAAATTATTCTAAAATTTTAGAACTACAGAACCCACAAAATGACAGAGTAAAACACATCTCCAGTTGAAGACATTTTGGCAAGGTCTATCACACTGGGATGGAAGTGGAGCACAGGCCTGAGTGGGCTGCAGCGCAGACCAGGCCAAAGTAAGCCTCAGGGGACTGAATCACTGACAGCTGTGGAGGTTTCCAAACTTCTCAACCCACAAACGCCAAAGACAAAGTCAAAGGTCAGTAAGGAAATTCTGTTGGACCTGGGTGAGAGAAGAGCATGGTTTGGCCCCAGCCCTGGGGTGGTGGAGGTGGCAGCAGCTGCTTCCAGAGCTCCAAGGCCACAGATTTGGGGGGATCAAGCAGCTGATCAGAGGGCAAGTGCAGGGATCTCTTTGTTGGTGCTAAGGCAAGATTCTCTTACTTTGCCCTGCTTGAATCTGGATTGCAGGCTTGTGTGGTGGCCCTGGGGTGAGGAAGAGGGCTGGTGTGGCTGAGCTTGTGACAGCCGTGGAGAGGGAGTCCTCCTTATGGTTCTGAGGCAGAAAAGAGTGCTTGTGGTCACTCACAGATCAGACTACAGTCCAGGAGAGAAGTAAACACCTCTCCTTTGATCATATCACCTTAGAAGAACTGAAAATTTACAGGTGCCTAGAAGTAGCTCTGACAATAGCTGTGCAAAACCCCAGAAATTTAGGACAGAGCACTCTTTACTCTGGAAGCAGAGTCCTACTAAGGCAAAGAGCTCAAAAATCAAGTAATTAGCTGGGAAAATGAGCAAACAGGGAAAAAATCAGACTATAGAATCTTTCTTTGGTGACAAAGAAGAACAAATCATACAATCAGAAGAGGAAAACAAAGTCAAAAGTCCTGTGTCAGAAGACTGCAAGAAAAATATTAATTGCTTGCAGGCCATAGAGGAGCTCAAAAAGGATTTTGAAAATCAAGAGAAGTGGAGTAAAAATTGGGAAGAGAAATGAAAATGATACAAGAAAATCATGAAAAGTGTAAAGAAGACTGACCGAAGAAAATAACACTTAAAAAATAGATTAACTCAAATGGCAAAATAGGCCCAAAAAGCCAATGAGGAGAAGAATGCCTTAAAAAGCCAAATTTGCCACATGGAAAAAGAATTTCAAAAGCTCACTGAAGAGAATAATTACTTTAGAATTAAATTGGAACAAATGGAAGCCAATGACTTTATGAGAAATCAAGATGCCATTAAACAGATCCAAACAAATGAAAAAATAGAAGGCAATGTGAAATATCTCATTGGAAAAACCACTGACCTGGAAAATAGATCCAGGAAAGATAACTTAAAAATTACTGGACTACCTGAAAGCCATGATCAAAAAAAGAACCTAAAAATCATCCTTCAAGAAACTCTCAAGGAATATTACCTTGATATTTTAGAACCAGAGGGCAAAATAGAAATTGTAAGAATTCACCAATCACCTCTTGAAATAGATCCCAAAAAAGAAAACTCCTAGGAATATTACAGCCAGGTTCTGAAGTTCCCAGATCAAGGAAAAAATATTACAAGCAGCCAAGAAGAAACAATATGAGTATTGTGGAAACACAATCAGAATAACACAGGATCTATCAGCTTCTACATTAAGGGATCAAAGGGCTTGGAATATTACAATCTGGAGGTCAAAGGAGCTAGGATTAAAACTAAGAATCACCTACCCAGCAAAAGTGAGTATAGTAATTTCAGGGGAAAATATGGTCATTCAATGAAATGGAGGACTTTCAAGCATTCTTGATGAAAAAAACCAGAGTTGAATAGAAAATTTGACATTCAAATACAAGAAGCAAGAGAAGCATGAGAAGGTAAACAGGGAAAAGAAATCATAAGGAACTTATTAAAGTTGAACTATTTATATTCCTACATGGAAAAAAAATAATTGTAACTTATGAAACTTTCTCAGTATGAGGATAGTTGAAGGGAATATAAATGTGTGTGTATATGCATACATACATATATATGTCAATATAGGAAGGTATTTGTGCATATCAATACATATGTGAGTGTGTTTATATATGTGTATGGGTATACATAGACAGAGGGCACAGGATTAATTGAAAAGGAAGGGATGATATTTAAAAGGTAAAATTGAGAGTTGAGAGAGGAAAATAATGAGAGGAGATGGGGAGAGACATTTAGAATGGGGTAAACTATCTCATATAGAAGAGGCAAGGGATAACTGTTACAATGGAGGGGAAGAACAGGAAGACAAAAGGGAATGGGTCAACCTTACTCTCATTGAATTTGGCCTAGGGAGGGAATTACATACACACTAAATTGGGTATCTTGACCTACAGAAAAGTAGGGGGGAAGGGGATGAGAAGGGGGATGATGGAGGGGAGGACAGGTTGGGGGGAGGGTAGTTAGAAGCTCACATTTTTTAAAAGGGACAGGGTCAAAGGAGAGAATAGAATAAGTGGGGGCAGGATAGGATGGAGGGAATATAGTCAGTCTTTTACAATATACCCACTATGGAAATGTTTTGCATAACTACACATGTACAACCTATATTGAATTGCTTATCTTCCCAGTAAGGGTGGGTGATGAGGGAGGAAGGGAAAGAATCTGGAATTCAAACTGTAAAATCAAATGTTTTAAAATTATTATTATTATTATTATTTACATGCAACTGGGAAATAAGATATACAGGCACTGGGTTATGGAGTTCCATCTTACCCTACCAGAAAGTCAGCGGAATGGGGGAGGATATAGGAGAGAGCAGATTGGGGGATGGGGTACACAGTGGGATCACTGTTTTGGGGTGATGAGTAAGGGAAAGATGGGGAGAAAATTTGTAACTCAAAATCTTGTGGAAATGAATGATGTAATGCTTTATGAGAAATCAAGATATAAAATAGATCCAAAAGAATGAATAAATAGAAGACAATGTGAAATATCTCAGTGGAAAAACAACTGACCTGGAAAACAGATCCAGGAGAGAGAATTTTAAAATTATTGGTCTACCTGAAAGTCATGATAAAAAAAAGAGCCTAGACATCATCTTTCAAGAAATTAGAAAGGAAAATTCCCCTGATATTCTAGAACCAGAGGGTAAAATAGAAATTGAAAGAATCCACTGATTACCTCTTGAAAAAGATCTCAAAGAGAAAACTCCTAGGAATATCATAGCCAAATTTCAGAGTTCCCAGGTCAAGGAGAAAATCTTGCAAACAGTAAGGAAGAAACTATTTGAGTATAGTGGAAACAAACTCAGGATAACACAAGATCTAGCAGCTTCTACATTAAAGGATTGAAAAGCTTGGAATATGATATTCTGGAGGTCAAAGGAGATAGGATTAAAACCAAGAGTCACCTACCCAGCAAAACTGAGTTTAATGTTTCAGGGGAAAATATGGTCATTCAATGAAATAGAGGACTTTCAAGCCTTCTTGCTGAAAAACCAGAGTTGAACAGAAAATTTGACTTTCAAATACAAAAATTAAGAGAAGCATGAAAAGGTAAACAGGAAAGAGAAATTATAAGGAACTTATTAAAGTTGAACTGTTTACATTCCTACATGGAAAGATGCTATTTGTAACTCATGAGATTTTTTTCAGTAGCAGGATAGTTAAAGGGAATACACACACACACACATACATATATGTGTGTATATTGTATATACGTATATGTGTATGTGTTTATATATACATATATATATATATATACACACACACAGAGAGTATAAGGTGACTTGAATACGAAGGGATAATATCTAAAAAATAAAATTAAGGGTTGAGAGGGAAATATATTTGGAGAAAGAGAAAGGGAGAGATAGAATAAATTATCTCAGCTAAAAGAGGCAAGAGAAAGCAGTTACAATGGAGAGAAAGAGCAAGGAGGTGAAAGGAAATGAGTCAACCTTACTCTCATTGGATTTGGCTTAAGGAGAGAATAACATACACAATGAATTGGGTATCCTACCCTACAGGAAAGTAGGGGGTAGGGGATTAGAGGGGGGGTGGGAATGATAGGTAAGGCAGATTGGGGGAGGGGATAGTCAGAAGCAAACACTTTTGAAAAGGGACAGTGTCAACAGAGAAAATAGAATAAATGGAGGGCAGGATAAGATATAGGGAAATGAAGCTAGTCTTTCACAATTTGATGACTGTGGAAATGTTTTGCTTAGCTACACATTTATAGCCTATATTGAATGGCTTGCCTTCTCAATGGGGGTGGGTGAGGAGGGAAGAAGAATGAGAATCTGGAACTCAAAGTTTTAAAAACAAATGTTAAAAAATTGTTTTACATGCAACTGGGAAATGAGATATATAGGCAATGGGGTATAGAAATCCATCTTGCCCTACAAGAAAGGAGGAAAAGGGGAAGCGGAGGATAGGAAGGACAGAAAGGAGGACAGATTGAAGGAAGGGGTAATCTGTATGCTTGTCATCTTGGGGTGGGGAGTAGGGGAGAGATAGGAAGAAAATTTGGAACTCAAAATCTTGTGGAAATGAATGTTGAAAACTAAAAATAAATAAATAAATTCTGGGGGGGAAAATAAAGATTACAAAAAAAAAAAAACCCCTAACCCAAATGCTGTCAGGAAGATGCAGATATAAATGAACAGCAAAATTATTCTTAGGTATATTAAAGACATAGAAATGAAGTCTGTCTGTATGTCCAGCTTAGCATGTTGTAATGGGAATGAAGACCTTCCCTGACCCTTAATAGACCTAGGGGGGACTTTGAAGACCTCCCCTGCTTTGAAAGTAAACTCTGCCCCCTAATAGGCTGAATGTAATCACGTGTAGCCTGTGATGGAGGGAATTTGCTGAAGGGTGCAGCAGAGCCCACAGGAAGCTGGTTCAGAGCTATCCAGACACTGGGGGAGAGAGAGGTTACTCATTAAGGAGATAGAGAGGTTTGTGAGTAAATGTTGATCTCGTATTGGTTTGTGGAAAGGTGTACTGGTTTGTGGGAAGGCTGAAGGATGCTATGGCTCTCTGCATTATTATGGCTTCTGAATGTCTTTGGGACTATGATGGAATCAGCTTACTGGTTTTGGTATTTGTTTTTCTGGTGTCTAAATAAATTCTTCAATTCTATCCTCTATCTGGAGAATCTGGTATATTTTGAGATCGAATGTCATGCGATATTTATAGTCAGTCTTTATCGTGATCATGGCCGCTGTAAATATTGCATTTGGCACTATACATGTAAAGTAGAAACCTAAATGAATTTGACAGAACATTTGTTTGTGGGGGGGGGGAGGGTATTCTAGAACTGTAGTTTCACTGGTGCAGGAAATTTTTGGTCAGAAAACCCCCTCTAACAATGCATATCAGCAACTTTCCTGAAATTTAGTCTTGGTGCCCCTAAAAGATTAAGTGGCTTGCCCAGTGTAACAGTCAGCATGTTTTTGAGGCATGGCTTGAACCCAGGTCATCCTGACTCCAAGACTAGCCCTATATCTACAATTCCACACTGTCTTCCAATAGAACATCTAATATATATATATATTTTTTAAATACAGATGTGATTATTTATGGACAAGAAGAAAATGTTCAAAATAACTTGAAAATCATGCTGAAGTTGCACTGCTACAATTGGAAAGGGATTTTAAAATAATTTCATTCATTGCCCCATTTTGTATATAGGAAGTAGTAACCACAGTGTTGTGCAAAAAGACTTGGGCCACAAAGCAGAGGACCTGGCTTGAAGTATTCATTTGGTCACTAGCTACATGATGTTTAACAAATTGTTTAAACTCATTGGCTCTTACATTTTCCTCAAGTGTAAATTGAAGGGAGTGGGAATAGATGATCTCTAGCTCTTTCTGTCATTCTATTCTATATTTCTTTTAAGTATTTCTATTGCAGAAAATAGATCATGGAACAGAGGATGTTAGAATGGGAAGGTACCTTAGAGATCACATGGTCTACCATCTGACAAACTTTTAAAAAAATCAAAAGCCTCCACTAGAGGTGGGAAACCTGAGGCCTCAAGACCACATGTGGCCCTCTAGGTCCTCAAGTGTGGCCCATTGACTGAATCCACAGTCAATCACAATGCTCAAGGTCACACTACAGCCTGAACCAGATTCAAATTTAGTTGGGAAATATTATCTACAATTTTGGTGGTCCCCATTTCCCTTTGAGTTTGGTGCCACTCTAAGGGATAGGTGGGATTACAAAAGTGAAAATGAGAAGAAAAAGTATTCTAGTCTTAGGAAATATCTTGATCAAAGTCCTGGAGGCATGAGGCTACAGTGAATGTTTAGAAATGGAGAGATGTCACATTTGGTTGGAATTAAGTGCTTAAAAATGAAAAATAGGGAATAAGACACATGGTGGTCCAGGTTGTGGAGGAGCTTGCATGTCAAGCAGAGTAAAGTAAACTGTATTCAGGAGACAAGACAAGCAAGATTTTTGAGAAGAGAAGTGGCATAACAATACCTATACATAAGAAAAATCCTACCAGAAGAGGTTGTGAAGGATAAATTGGAGGAAGGAGCACCTGGAAGAAAGTTATTGCAACTGTCCAGTCAGGTGGTTCTAAAGGCATGTACACATGTAGGAGCAGTGGGAACGAAGAGGAGGAGATGATGAAAAAGATTTTGGAGAGGCAGATACAATAACACTTATTAACTGATTGGATAGGAGGTAGGAGAGAGTAAAACTCTCATTCTATAGGTAAAGAAACTGAGCTTCCCCCAGAGCATTTGCCCAAATTTATAAAGAAGAAAAGACAGGATTCAAATCCAAGTCCCTTGACACCAAATCCAGCTCTGGTTGCACTCATTGTTCTGCCCAATCCCACATCCTCAGACAGAGAGCTAGGCCACCTCCAGCCAAAGGAGGCATGGGAGATAACTCCAAATAACACAGTAGTTGGAGTTGTGGGGAGGTGCCATTCCCCATACCCCAAGAATAGGGATTGGTGACAACATGCCACTTCTGAAGGGTTGCAGAGTCCTATGGTGGGTAGGGAGTTTGCTCATGAACACCCTGAGGTATCTCTTCCAAAGGCATCAATATAATTGAAATTGAATGACTTTAGGGGGGAAAAAATCCATTGACAGTATTTCCAATTATTACAGAGAGTGTGTTTTCAACACAACACAACAAAGCTATTACAGGTTCCCCAAAAGTGGTCATTTCTCATATCTGAAACTTCTCCTGGGTGAATCCATGAGGAGGAAGCAAGATACTTTTAATTTTTTCTATTATCAGTGTTGTTGCTGTTTAATATCTTCAGAATTGGTTTCAGGAAGGTATATTCTGTGAAGAGGAGAGAGAACAATTTGTGACGTATTCCTGAAAGTGAAACTATAATTTTAATGAATTTCAATGAAATAGTATAAGTTTTAAATGAAATCCCCATCAATGGTTTTCTGGAATTATTCCATGGTGGGATCCAGCCAGACCCACTGCCTCTGAAGTTCACCAGATTCAATTGACTGAGTTCAAGGAACATTTCTTAAACCTTATAAGCAAGGCAATATGCTAGGTACTGGGGACACAAAAATGAAAAAAAAAAATCTCCTTGTCTCTGCCCCTGAAGATTTATAATCTAATACAACATGTAAGAAATAAGCATGGTGTGAACCTAGAAACAATAGGGAACCACTGAACTTTGTTGAGAAGGGATATGACAAGGTTGGGCCTATACTTAAGGAATATTGCTTTGGCAACTGGGTGGAATATGGACTGGGTTCATTGTCTTCCCCCTAAACTTTTCCGGCTCCAAATTTCCCCATTTCTTTTGAGAGAAAAGACCATCCTTCCAAGTCACGGTGGTTTACGACCTTAGAACCTTCTTAAACTCTACACCTTATACCTAATCAGTTGCTAAATATTATTGATGCTACCTCTACAATATCTTTTTAATGGTTGACTTGGTTTTCTCTCTTACATGGCAACCACCCAAATTCAAGCTCTAATCTCTTAAATAATTGGAGCTAGCTTTTATATAGAACATTAAAGTTTGCATTCTACTTTACAAATATTATCTCATTTAATCCTCACAACAACCCTAGCAGACATATATAATTATTTGCATTTTACTGATGAGAAAATTGAAGCAGACAGAGGTCAAGTGATTTTCCCAAGGTCACACCACTAGCAAGCACCTGAGGCAAGATTTGAATTCAGGTCATCCTGACTCCAGGTCCAGGCCTCTATTCCTTGTACCACTTGTATCACTTAACCACCCTTCACCTGAACTGTTGCAATGGCCTCCTAATTTATCTTCTTGCATTCACTTTCTTCCCTCTTCAATCCATCCTCCATACAGCTTTTAATTGATATTGTTAAAACAGAGACTTAAAATTTCACAATGCCTCTCTTCACTCAAAAATTTTCGATGGATCCCAGTTGCTTCTAGGATAAAACTCAAAATTCTTGGCATTTAAAACTCTTCACAATCTGGTTCCTGTCTCCCTTTCCAGTCTTCAGATCATTCCACTTAATAAAATTTGGATTACAGTCAAACTGATCTTTTAACTATTCTCCTTTTGTGACTTTGCATAGATAATTCCCCATGTCTGTCATACATTCTTTATATAATCTACCTAATAGAATTCCCTATTTAGCATTAAAGACAACTCAGGTGCCATCTGTTGCAGAGGGTCTATACTGATCCCCTTGATTATTACCTCTCTCTTTCTATTTATCTCAATTGCTTAAGAATTTTTAAGTGACTTGAAGGACACTCACATACACATACATGTAAAATGCATATAAAGTAGATACAAGACTTCAGGCAGAAAAAGGAACTTAATCTGGGTCTTAAAAGAAACCAGGCATTTGAAAAGACAGACAAGAGGAGGTAATGCTTCCCAGACATGAGAGAAGGCTAGTGCAAGGTCAGGAGATGAAAGGTGGAAAGTCTTGCATGAGTAACACCAAGTAGGCCTGTCTGATGGAACACTGAGTTCATAAAGGGGAATAATGTATGATAAGGTTGGAGTGCTCTATTGGAATCAAATTGTAAAGAGCTTTAAATATCAAGGAAAGAGATCTGTATCTGATCCTAAAGGTAAGAGGAAACCCACTGGAGTTTATTGAATACTGGGATGATATAGTTTAGGAAAATCACCTTTGGCAGCTCTGTGGAGGATGAATTGGAGTGAGGAGAGGTTTGAGGCAAGAAAGTCAATTAGGAGGCTATTATAATCATCTAGGAAGAAGTGGTGAAGACCTAAACTAGGGGTGGTGGCTCAAGAACCATGAAGAAAGAGGTGAATATGAGAGATCCTGGGGAGATAGACACAACATGTCTGTGCAACTGAGTGCAGGGGGAGGGAAAGAGAAGCCTCAAGCATGACCCCCGTGATGAGAATCCAGGCGACTTGAAATTTGTGAATTGTATGAGACCAATCAGGAAGACCTTTACTCAAGCTACTAACTCTGCTTGAACCATTTAGGAATCTTCTCTAGTAGAACAATCTCCAAAGCCTTGTCCAACCTGGATTTAGTCAATGAGAAAAGCCTTTAAGTAGTTGTAATGGGAATGTAAATTTTTAAGATCTTCCCTGCCCCTAGCTTAAGTACACCTGGAGCCTGTGGTGGGAAGCTTGTTTCTCAGGAGATACTTTGTGATTGGGCAGTAGGTCAAGAAGGTTGTTACATTCTCTGAGCCAGGAGAAGGCTATATAAGCCCTGATGGGAGGCTTTGCTTTGGGACTCACTTTGAGAAGTGTTGTGTGATTTGACCAGATGAGACTCTGGGTAGCCATTGTTGAGAGCCCCCCAGCTTTGAAAACCCAGATGTTAGTGCTTCCCTCTCTGGTAACTGTGATTTGGTATGGATTATGTAATGGTTGGACAGTTTGGAAGCCTGTCTGCTGAAATATTCTTGTAACTTATGCTTGTAACCTCTGTATATTCTGAAGTTTGGGGTGCTGACCTTTTCCCCCAGAACTAGGTGATTAAAGCAAGCTTGTTAACCCATTTTGAGTTGCTTTCCTTTAGAAAAGCAGATCTAAGAACCTGTGTTGGCAGCCACCCTGGGGACACTGGGGTGCTTGCTGCTACAGTAGTCTTAGCTAAAGCTGGAAGGCACCTCAGGAGCCATTCAGTCCCATGAGCCAACAGGCCCAAGGAGATTAAGCAAATTGTCCAAGGTCACACAGGTGGTAAGAATCAAGGAAAGAAGTTGGATAGAGTCAGGTCATCTCACCCCAGTGCTCTTTCCTCAATGTCCCTGCTGCCTCCAAACACTTCACCCTTATCCCCATATCTCAGTTCTTCCTCAGAGAAAATATGAGGTCAGGGAGAAGACAGCTATAGAAGCTCATCCTCTCTGCTCACATGGCCTATTCCTTCCCTAAGTTGAGTGGAAAGAAGGATGTATTAGAGCAGAAGAGCAAGACCAGTGGAAATGACTCATTTTCCTACTGTGGCTTCATTATTGGTTTGAACAGCCAGGACAGCAGATACATCCATATTTAAATGTAAATTAAAGCAAAAGCATTTCAAAGCCAAATTATTAACTCTATTATTTTTAAGAACTGTGTAAACTATGAGAGTTGACAAATAAGAATTGTCAATTCTGAACATTTTTAATAGTAGAAAAAGTGCTAGATTTGGAGTCAGGAAGACCTGGGTTTATATCATGCCTTTGAAATAAGTTATAAGGGCAGCCAGGTGGCATAGTGAATAGAGCATGGGCCCTCGAGTCAGGGGGACCTGAGTTCAAATCCCACCTCAGACACTTGACACACTCACTAGCTGTGTGATCTTGGGTAAGTCACTTCACCCCAATTGCCTTGCCTTCCCCCCTAAAAAAAAGAAATAATTTATATAATATGACCAGGTTTTATGCCCTTGTGAGCAGGTAGGTGGTGTAAAGGATAGAGATCTGGGCCTGGAGTCAGGAAGTCCCATGTTCAAGGCCTGCTTCAGATAGTTCTGAGCTGTTTGACCTTGACCAGATCATTTAACCTCTGTCTAACTCAGTTTCCTCTTTTACAAAATTAAAATAGTAATAGCACCTGTCATAACTTCTTACACATAAAAGGAAAAAAATATACTAGAGGTTAGAAGAAAAGCCTTACAGCCCTGCCCCTATCTATTATTATATATAGTACTTATAGCCTCAGTCTTCTTTATAAAAATAAATTCTATTGATGACTTTTGTTTTATATTGCTTTTGGATATAGCTCTCTGTCCCTCCATAACTGAATGATCTCTTATAATAAAGAAAATCAGTCAAGCAGAAGCAAATACTGTCATGACCACATGCCACCTTCTCTCCATGCAATCCCACACTACTGTGCCAAGGGAGGTGGCATATTTCATTATTCTCTAGGATCAAAACCTTGATTTTAATGACTCAGATTATGACTTCCTTGTAATATTTTTGTTTAGTTTATGTTTATTTCATACTTACACATTCTAAAATCATATTTGATGTATTAGTTCTTTATATCATATTTCTTCTTAACACAGTATAGACTCACATAACACACCATCAGCATAGCACCAAGTACAGTCACAGTAAATAGAACTTCTGTAATTATGGCAGCCCAGATAGAAGTCTTTATCTCACAGTTTTTTCCCATGTACCAGTGGATCTTCCCAGATCGACACCTACAGAATAGGAAATTGTGTTTTGAAATATTCTCACAAGACCTGCTTTTTATAAAAAGCTATTTAGTCAACATTCAGCCTGGTCATGTTCAATGGTGTCAGCTACTCCACAGAAGGAAATGTCACTGGAAAAATACATATTTGCTGAGTTGAAAATGCTGAATTGTGTAATTTTTTGTCATAGTATTGGGAGCCTAAAATACATCTGCAGTTAAGAGGAAGCCATGTATCATCCTTCACCTGACTTTGGGAAACATACAGCAAGTTATAGGATGATGCCAGAGCAGACAGTAATGGGGAAAGTGATGAATAGATCTGAACATAGGCTCCCTGGATTAAGCAACTTGCCCAAGGTCACACAGCTAGTTTTTGTGTTAAATGTCTGAGGCTGGATTTGAACACAGGTCCTCGTGACTCCAGAGCCAGTGCTCTATTCACTGTGCCACCTCGCCACTCCTTATGGTTATATATGAAACGTGCATATCTTCTCCCTATGTACTGCTCTATCGAACTGTATTTCCCCCGACTATCACAGTTTCTCACACTTGATTTTTTGTATATTTTATTTTTTATTTGTGCAGTACCTATTGTTTGTGCAGTGTCACAGTAATATTTATTACTGTATGTAGGTCAGTGTTTCCTAAGCAACTTTGAAAGCAATTAATTGTATTGGATTTTGTGATATGATTGAACTTCAACTTTATTATTGGTTGTTTTTATAATTTATGTGGAGTCTAACTGTGCTAGCTATGACCCTGTGAATCTTTTGCTGTTCCTTTGGCTATTAGTACTGTGTGTGCTCATCACTCAACTAAATGTTACATCACATGAGTGAAATCTTTGGTATAATGTAAGAATTCTGTGCAAAATAAAGAGGTGCTTACAGAATGAAGTCATGAAACCCCACAATGAAGAGGTAAAAGGGAGCAACATTTTTCTAGATCATACTAAGTCATGATTTTGTATTCATTTTACTTGAAGATGATAGTTTTTTCAAAGTACCTGTGAATCATGCTACTGTGATACTTGTGTAAAACAAAATTTATTTCAACGAGAACAGTTTTCAAAAGAATATGGCAAAATGACAATTTTATTTAATTAAAGGATAATTGTTTTCATAAATCAAAAAATAAGAAGTCATTTGAATTAAAATTTAGAGGAGCATTTTTCATTTGTTCTTAAGCAATGTCATTATTTTCATTACTAGCCTTTGGAGGACATAATTGTCAATTACAATTGCAGTGTAATGGCACCTGCAATAGAAAACACACTGTATTTGGATCAAGGGATTTGGGTTAAAATCCTGACTCTGCCTCTTCTACCTGTGGGCTTTAGTTCCCTCATCTATAAAATCAGAGAATTGTACTCATTGACCCCTCAGATCCTTCCCAATCTTAAATCTACGATCATAAGATTCTATGAATATTCTATTGGCAGCATTATTAGAGTCATTAGCAGAGAGAAGATGCTTTTCACCAACTTTCAAACCTCCTTTTTTTTTCATTACACTAAACATTTCACAAAGAAACCAAATAGATCAAAGTATGTCTGGATATACTAAGCTGTCTTCTTACCTGCATTCTTCTTTGCCATTGCGGATAACACAGATGCCATCATTTTGACAGGGGAAGTTGGTACAGAGATTTGAGTGTGGTTTTGTTGGATGGACTGGTCCCATTGTATGGAAAAATAATGAATCAGTGAACCTAAGTTCTGATATATCTGAAAAAGAAAAGGTTACATGGACAGAGATTAGTTTTTGTTTCAATAACCATGGGATCTTAAATTCTGGGATTGTGAGTATGGCAGAACACTCACAGCCCTATAGAAATTGGGGGCCCAGTCAGTTAACAATCGTTAATATTAAGCACCTAATATGTGCCAGACATTGTCCTAAATGATAGAGATACAAAGAAAAAAAACAATCTATAGCTGCCCTCAAGGAGTATACATTCTAATGGAATAGACAGCATATAAATAACCAGTTACATCAAAGATAGAAAGTAGATGAAAGATAATTTGAATGATGAGGCATCACTGGAGGTCTTCAAGGGGAGGCTGGATGACCACTTGATGGGGATATTGTGAAATAGATGGGCATTCCAATGCAGAAAGACATGCTATGCTGTGTGTTTCAGGATATTTCAGAGTGGGAGAAACTGACAAGAGATAAATCTGTTTGCTCAGAGCTAATACATTTTACCTGTTTTTATTAATCAATCAGAAAGCACCTATTTCTTAAGCACCTACTATGTGCCCGTCACTGGGGACAGAAAGATAAAACTATAAATATGCAATGAACATTGGACCTTGCAGAATTGATGAAACTGTCACTTTTTGCCTACAGAAATATTTATCTCCCTCCAGAAGAATAAGGCAATACTAAGGGATGTATGCCAAAGGATGCAATCTGGTTTTGTTTCTATCAAATATATAAAAGTCAAAATTTCCCAACACTTTAAATTGGGTCATTTGTTATCATAAGTCCTCTACTTATCAACTCCTAAACTCCTAAGTCAGGGAGAATAAAGATTATAGCATGTTAGAATCATGGACCTTAAGTTACAGATGGTCCTATCTCTCTCATTTTACAAATGAGGAAACTGAGTCCCAGAGAAAGTACAGGATATGGTGGGTGATTTGTTATACATCTATAATTTCATTACTGTACAGAGTTCACAGTGAGGGAACCCCCTTTACCAATTTAGATTCGCAATTATTCTCTAATTTATTTTCTTTTTTTTTTTTTTTGAGCAATTGGGGTTAAGTAACTTGCTCAAGGTTACACGGCCAGTTATTATTTCTGGGTGTGGTGCTGAGTATCTGAGCCCGGATTTGATCCAGGTCATCCCGACACTGGAGCCAGTGCTCTTACTCGCTGAGCCACCTGGCCGCCCCTAAGCAATTGGGGTTAAGTAACTTGCTCAAGGTTACACGGCCAGGTGTTTCTGGGTGGGTGCTAAGTGTCTGAGCCCAGGATTCGATCTCCAGGTCTTCTCAACACTGGAGCCGGTGCTCTTACTCGCTGTGCTACCTGGCCGCGCCTCTAATTTATTTTCTTAGAAAGATCCCTGGGAAACTGAGAGGTTAAAGACCTTGCCCAGGGTCACAGGGGCAATATTTGTAGGAGGCAAGACTCTAAACCCAGGTTATCCTCACTCTGATGCCAGTTCTCTATTCTTTGTGCCAAACTTCTTCTAACAGGGCATGCTTAATATGAAATAAATTTTAGCTTTAATTAACAAAACATGGGAAGTATTGAAATTGACATATGAACCATATTCTGCTTTCTTATCATGGTACAGAGGTGATCTAGGAGAGTCAAAAGCAACGTCAGTAGAGTACAAGCTCTGGCAGATCCAGGAATGTGCTGGAGCCAGCTCTAACCAGCTTACAAAAGCTGATTGTTAAATTTTCAATATGAACATTTACTCTTTAGAATAACAGCAAACGCTATTCATCAGAACTTTGATTATTGTTTCACTGATTGTATAGACATAATAAAGTAATAGAGAAATACTAAATATTCAGATTAAACTCAAAATCATGTCTTACACACACACACACACACATACATATATATATATATATATATATTTTTTTTTTTTTTCTGGAGAGCCATTGTTAAACATTTGTCAGAAAACCACTGACCTAAACCCAGATGAAAAAACTTCCGAGTGGGTCCATTGCCCAAAGCCCAGCCTAGGCAAACTTGGAGTTCAGCATAAGACCAAGCACCAAATGACGGTTTTAGTGGTTAGAGAAGCTCATGACATTATGTATAAGGTATGTAGAGGTTGCAACTTGGACCAATGGAAAGAATACACCCATCAAGCTGAAATTGTGGACCTTTTGAAGTATTGATACGCATTTATCAACTGCCACAACTCACTTGCTAAAAGAAATAAACAGGAAATTATTCTTACCACTAAAAATCTAACCAAAGAAACACACTCACATATACAAATATAACTTACAGAAATAACAATACTGTAAAAACAAAAGGTATCAATGGAGCTTATTTCTAAAAAAAAAAAAAGAACAAATGGTTTGATATATGAGCAACTTTAATAGACCAGGGTATCTTAGATGTTTTGTGTCTCAGATCCCTTTGAAAGTCTGATGAAACCTATGGACCATTTTTCAGAATGCCTTTAAATGCATAAAATAAAATATATAGGGTTATAAATGAAAACAATTACATTGAAGTGCAATTATCAAAATATGAAACAAAAAAAAAGTCTTAGGCCTCTGACTTAGACTCTTTATATTTCCGGTTTCAGGTTATTTTTTTTGTCAGAGAATATTTAATAAAATACGTAGAATATATTTTGCCTTCTTTTCTCCCAAATCTTTCTACAACAAACCTAAGACAGTCTCTTCTATCTTAATGTGTGCTCTCTGCAACAGGATAATCAATAGTCCCAGTTTAATTAGCTTCCAAAATAGAGTTCTTAGATCTGTGGTAGAGGTCATCTAGTCCAATTTTCTCATATTATAGATTGGGAAACTGAGGCTCAGTCCTAGAGAATTTTACTACTAATTCACATAAAGAATTAGTAGTAGTACTGAAACGAGTACCCAGGAGGAATGACTTTCATACCAGGGGTCTTTCTAACATGCAATCCTGCCTCTCAGTTGACTAGGTAGAAGATTTGTATTACCTCATATGGTTCTTCCTTCCAGGAACCCTCACTGAACTACAGCTAAATTATTTGATTCATACTGTAAATATCTTAAGAATGTCTGGAACTGTCCCTTCTATTCTTCTTTTCTCCTAAGAACACATCTTATATACCTGAAAATCAAAGGCATAAACTATACAGTAAGTCACCTATTGCCACATAAAGAAAAACATTTTTTACAGGAAAGCCACTTCAGATTCCCATACCTTCCACAGTTAGAAGGATGGAAACAGTGTCTCCTTTGATAAAACCTCTGCTTTGCATCCATTTGTGGGTTATGTAGGTACTGGTTCCATATTTTGGACCTCTGCTATATGAAGTTCCATTAGGGAAAGTTGCATTCACTCCCACCTTGGAGGGCTTGTCCCAATAAAACATTTTCTTTTCATTGCCTGAAAGAGCAGTTTATTTTTCTGAGTTATATCCAGCAAGGTCATGTTTTTGTGAGGTTGGAAAAAATGATGGCACAGTGGTCTTTGCATGAAGTTAGGAAAATCAAGAATACACATGATGTGTGTGGCCTCAGATACTTTTCCTGCCAGATCTATGGAACTCGTTACTGCATACTTGATGCTAATAGAACACATAGTAGACAGAGGCCTGCTCAGTCGGTTGAGTTGATGCTTGCCAGTGGAATGTAGCTGGAGAGGTACCAAAAATTGTAATCCAAAATATTTGTTCCACTGACCTGCTGTAATTCCCACCATTGGAATAGCTTTTTATGGTTTTTCTGGAGATATGTTCACATTCTGGAGACCATGATCATATGATATGAATAGGGCAACATATTAATACAGATTAATTTAATTTATTTAGATAAATTAGCCAGATTAATTGATTATCACATGCTAGGGAACAAAGTAACCAAGAGATCAGATACCAAGAAAAAAAATACTACATGCTAATGAGGCCTGGAAGTAGGGAACCCAAGTCAACTGGGGGCCACTATAGAGTATTGAAGGGAAGCTCAAAAGAAGCCCTGGAAGGAGGAAAGGGAAGGAGATAGTATTCAGAAAATGAACTTTACTTAACTTCTTAACTTCACAGTTCTTCCTGTGCTAGTTCTAAGCTCCCTCTTCCCCAAGATACATTCAAAAATGAAAAACACAGAGCCGAGTGAGTCCTATGGAGTCTACTGCAGAGACGGAAAGAGGCTATTTCCTACTTGCATCCCTTTTTACCATCTGAGGGAGTATCTAAAATATATTCTGATGCTCAAAAGGGAGATAACTAC
Source organism: Petaurus breviceps papuanus (assembly GCF_028583685.1). Lineage (NCBI taxonomy): Eukaryota > Metazoa > Chordata > Mammalia > Diprotodontia > Petauridae > Petaurus > Petaurus breviceps. The sequence goes on along the minus strand of NW_027186304.1, from coordinate 49,554,418 downwards.
TTGACTTATATTTTGGTTCTAACTAGATCTTTTTTCAAAGTTGTACCAGGATCGCCTTGATTCCTATAGCATGGAATAATTGTGCTGTTACTCAGTATTGGATCAAAGGCTCCCATATAAAGAATCAGAAGTGACCTTAGATAAAGTCTATTCCAACTCTCTTGTTCTAAGAATGGGGAAACTGAGGCCTGGGGAGGTAATGTGATTCACCCAGGATCCTATGGGCAGAACTATTTCCATTATGCTCTATGTTCTGACCCCAATATGACTTGTTTTAGTTACTTAGCATCACTCAAAATGGGTTGAGGAAATTGCAGAGTTATTGCAATGACAGTTGCAACTGTGCAAGACAGTTCCAATGCCCTTCTCTGCAGCTCTAAAGATGGCCCATTCTTAGAGGGTCAGCTCACCTTGTCACCTTGCCCTATACTCAGAATCCAGTGTTCAGTACCATTGGATCATGGGAAGAGTAAGAGGAAGGCACTGCTTTCAGGCAAAATATGACCATTCAAGGTGCGCTAAGTGGCGCAGTGAATAGAGCGCCGGCCCTGGAGTCAGGAGGGCCTGAGTTCAAATCCAGCCTCAGACACTTAACACAAAAACTGGCCGTGTGACCTTGGGCAAGTCACTTAACCCCAACTGCCCCACTTTCCCCCCTCCAAAAAGCAATAGATATAGATTATATAGGTGTAGATGTAAATATAGATATAGATATGGCCATTCAACATCTCTGGACCATTATTCTGTGGAATTCGAGGAAGGATGATTTCCAAAAAATATTTCCAAACATCATTTCATGATGGCCTGAGCCATGCTCACTTCACTCCTGTCTCAACTCTCTCACCAAACTTCTCAAACTCCTCCCCAGACATTTATCTGCCTGGTGCACTTCCTTTCCCTGGTCCCCACTCTAGTTCCCATTCAGTGTTGTCATTTCCCATTATAATGGAAGCTCTTGTTTGCTTGTATTTGTATCCCCAGTTCTTAGCACAGAGCCTGGGAAATAAGAACTATTTATGTGCTCTATCTATCTATCTATCTATCTATCTATCTATCTATCTATCTATCTATCTGTCTGTCTGTCTGTCTGTCTATCTCTTTCCTCCCATCCATCTATCTATATTTCTTCATATGAGTTCTTTCATTTTATCTCCCTCTAAGATTGTCATGTCTCTTTCTGTCTCTGTCACAGAAGCTTAGACCTTTCAAAATAAAGTTAAAACTTCAGGCTAGCAATAATTTTTTGCTTCCCTAATATCTTCCTTTCTCTTTACCAATGTCCCACAGGGTACAGTAAAAAATTATAAAGTCTCAATTTCAACCTCTAGATATTGTTCCTTTTCAGGAACTACAAAAACAATCATGATGGTTATAGCACAGACTAATCCTTTTTCAATGAGTAAATGATAATTGGTTTCTCTCCTCCAATGCCACCTTTTCCTCTGTTGCTCTTTCTTATACTGATTCATTCATTCATTTAACAATAATTTATTAAACAGTCCCTTCTATTCTATTCTATTCTATTCTAGTCCTACAAGTGCATGAGCTCATTGGAAAGAACTAAATTATACTACTATCATATCCAACCCTGGTAGAAGCAGGGTAGTTGAGTGTGAAGTGGCCAGGGAAAGGAGTGGGAAATAAATCACAGGCTGAGAATGAATTGGGGGGAGGAGTTACTGTTTGAAACAGCACATACTTCTCAAGTGACCATCCTTCTCATTCCATGTTTCTCTTCATTGTTCATCATTCTTGATTATGAACTCACTTCCCCACAACAATTACAATTCTTTCTCACAAACTTTTCTGTACCAAAGATTCTGGAATTTTGTACCAAGCCCATTGGTAATCTCTATTAAGTGATCAGCAATCTAGTACTGATTTCCCCTTGTCTTCCTTTCTCTTTTTTTTTCTTCTCTTCCTCCCCAACTTTCTAGTGAAATTAATATATTACATCAGCAATTTTAAAAAATCACAAACCAATTTTCAAAAGTGGACTTGTAGTTAGGCTCCTTTCATTGGACATACTCTGACGAATATCAGGATTTTGATCCAATGGTGTCATTGTGGCTTGTTGCCATGGACATGGCCATGATAGGTTTTCATCATTGAATCCAGAGATCAGGAAGAAATATATCCCTATATGCTTCTTCTTAGTGACATCCAATTGAACCTGAAAAGCATAGCCTGTAGGAGAGTAAAATGGAGGGCTAAAAATGGTTCCCCTTGAGCTAATGAGTTGTGTGAAATTGCTTATCTTCCAAAGGTGATGAGGACAGTGTGTTTCTGAAAGGTTGATGTCATCAATGGAGAGACCACCAGCTGATGTGTCAATACCTCAAGTTCCTTCAAATACCACCCTGAATTTGGTGGTAACTGACAATGGTACATAATGGAGCTGCCAGCTCCCAATGGGTTGATCTGTAATGGAAGAGAAATGTTGGTTTTTTTAAGTCAATCAATTACTGAGTCAATTGCTAACAAATGAGAATTGTTCCTAGTCTCCAAGACTAAACAAGACAACAGTTCTATGTCATGGTTCCATCCACTCTCCAATTCAAATATTTCTACACCAAAGACTCTGGAATTTTGTAGCAGACCCATTGGTAGTCCCTATTAAGTGATCAACAATCTACTGCCAATTTTCCCCCCAGTTATTCATTCCAGATCATATAAACCAAGAGAATGATCTAGCACTTTTTAAGTAACCTATGAAGTAGCCCACACTTTTCCAGGATTACAGGGCTGAACAAGCAGTCGTATTTAGCTATCAAGTTTTATCTCTGTCCTGCTCACAAGAATGTTAGAACCAGAATTAATGATAACTAGAATTTATATAGTTCTTTAAGGTTTCCAAAGGACTTAACAAATAGCTCATTTGATCCTCACAACAACTCTGTCAGGTAGGTGCTATTATGATTCCTGTTGTGCATAAGAGGAAACTGAGGTAAATAGAGGTTGTGACTTGTCCAGGGTCATACAGCTAGTAAGTATCTGAGACTAGATTTGAACTCAGGTCTTTGAACTACCACACTCTGTCAGATCAAAGATCCTTTGAGCTTTGTATTTACCTCTTTTTGAAAGTCACATCAAAGATTGTTTTAAAGGAGAGCATCTTGATAGGATCAGAGATTTAGAGCTACACAAAACTCACAACTCATAGGCAACTCACTCATTCATAGATGAGAAAGCTAAGGCTCACAGAGGTTAAATGGCTTGCTCTTTATCTCTCAGGTAAGAAGTGGCAATGACATGATTTGAACCCAGGTCCTCTGATCCCCTATTCTATCAGACTTTCCACTACACTATAGTATTTACCTTCTGCAGTATTATCTTCAAAGTCTAGTAACAGAACCAGAATATTCCTGGCTCCTTTTTTACAATGTCATCATGTCCAAACTTGGCTAAACACTCCATGAGCTTGTTTACATTTTGGACCTATCTAAGAACTCTAAGATAATAATAACTTAGTAATAATATAAATTAATAACTTAAAAGTCCTACAAGTGCATGAGCTCATTGGAAATACATCCAACAAGGTTACTACCATCTCTCCAGTGATAATATACAGAATGCTACCAATCCTTAAAAAAGATTACTTCCTGAAATCTTGTTCCCTAGAAACTTTCCTTCATTTCTATATTTGGGAATTTGCCTGGCCTATTGTCAGAGAGAAAGGAGGAGCAAGCATTTATTAAGCGTCTGCGTCCTGAGAGATAGGAATTATTATTTTCACTATTTTGTGCTTGAGAAAAATGGAGGCAAATAGAGGTTAAGAGACTTGCTCAGGGTCACACACTTAATAAATATTTGAGGGGCAGCCAGGTAGCACAGTGAGTAAGAGCACCGGCTCCAGTGTCAGAATGACTTGGAGATCGAATCCCGGGCTCAGACACTTAGCACCCACCTAGAAACACCTGTCCATGTAACCTTGAACAAGCTACTTAACCCCAATTGCTTAGGGGCGGCCAGGTGGCTCAGCGAGTAAGAGCACCGGCTCCAGTGTCGGGATGACCTGGAGATCTAATCCCAGGCTCAAACACTCAGCACCACACCCAGAAATAACTGGCCGTGTAACCTAGAGCAAGTTACTTACCCCCGATGGCTTAAAAAGAATAAATAAATATTTGAGAGTGGATTTAAACTGAAGCCTTCCTGCGTCTAACCTCAGAGGCTTATCTACACCCCGCCACTTCTCACTCCAAGTTCATCTATATAGAGCTAGCTGCCTCTATAGAGAATCAGAAATCTAGAAAGAGAAAGGAGATGAGGGATCTTCTAGACCAGCCCCTGTCCAAATCATTAATTCTAGCTGCAATATTCCCCAAAGTGGCCATTCGAGATCTGCAGTAATAAGGCACTTAATGTTTTCACCTTCTCCCCAAGGCAGTCTAATCTATTTTTTTATTTTCTCAATTGTTAAAAAGCATTTCTCTTGGCTGTTCCTAAAACCAGCCTTTGCTTGTATACTATGCTCATGTCCCTTGGATGCCAGCACACGTTATGCCCTCTTACTCATTCCCTCCCACAACATCCCCAAGAGGAAGGAGGGGAGGATGTATAAAAAGGCCTCCTGAAAGTCCCCACCTAAGCAGTCCAGAACTTAACTGAGGAACTCATGAAACAGTAAACAGAAATGACCACTATAAAATAAGCAGAAGGACATGGTCGTATGACATTTTAGCTACAGAGCCAGTTTTGGAGTCAGAAGACCTGCTTTTTTGTCCTGATAGCAACACATCCTTGCTATGTGGCCCTGAGAAAGCCTTTAAACATCTCAGTGTCCTGAGGCTGCTCTCTATGATAAGAAGTTCAGTGCAGGGGCTGATCTGGATTGTGTAAAAGAGAGGTGGGCACAGGTTTCCTCACCAGTAGTCCCCTACAAACAGCAAACTACAGCTGCAGACCAAAATAAAATAAATGGGCTTAACTGGCACTTGTTAAGATGCTTCTATAACCCTTGGCCCAAAATCCATTGAGGTGGGACGCTCTCTAATCAATGAAGATACAGGACCTTCCCTGAGAGAGGGGGTGGTGTGGAGCTGGCAAGAGGGAAAGGGCTTCAGTTCTCAGCCAGTCCCCTTCAAGCTGGAAATCCCCAGTCAGGATTGCTAGACTCTCCAGCTAAGAATCCCATGTGCATCTCAAACCATCAGAAGATCAAAAGGACAGTGTTGTAAAAGAGGAAAGCCCCTAACACATATGAAGGGAAGCAAGAAGCTACAGAAATTCTCAACCTGAAATCAAACTTAATTCCCCAGAGGCAAAATCTCATACCTTTCACTTCGTTCACCAGCTTCAGAAGGGCTTTATTATCGACATCGGCATACTCTCTGACGTAGATCTTGAGCTGGTCATCTTTGTTACCACTATTGTAGTAATAAAACTGCAAACACTGAAACCCTCTCTTGGGATAATAGAGGCGACTTTCCAGGAATGCCTTTTCTCCCACATTCACAGAGCTGCTGTTGAAGTACATAAAGAAACCACAACCTGAGGGCGGACAGAGAAGAAACTTTAGACCTGAAGGCTTTGACTCCAGAAGGAAAATTTCACAGATAAGTGTACTTAATATTAATACATGAAGTCATCATGAGCTCAGTCTTTTGAAAATATACTACAAGCGGGGTGGCCAGGTAGCACAGCGAGTAAGAGCACCGGCTCCAGTGCTGAGAAGACCTGGAGATCGAATCCCGGGCTCAGACACTTAGCACCCACCCAGAAACACCTGGCCGTGTAACCTTGAGCAAGTTACTTAACCCCAATTGCTTAGGGGAGGCCAGGTGGCTCAGCAAGTAAGAGCACCGGCTCCAGTGTCGGGATGACCTGGATCTTGGAAAATTACCTCATTGGCTTAATTCTAAATGAAATATTAGTCAGTTGGTCATATATGTGTAAAAAAAAATTTTTTTAATCTACTTTGACATTACTCCATGTCTAACCACATTTGGCAAGCTGGGTAACTGTTGCACATGAAGATTTCAAGTGCCAAACACTATTAAAAGACGAATATGTCTTTACAGGTCCTGCCAAGGCAACCAGTGGGGCAGGTTGAAGGGTGTTCTGGTAAATGTTTCTGGGGGAAAATTTTGTTTGCATGACATTTTAAAGTTTAATGTGCACTGACATTTTCTCCATCATGGTATTAAGTCTAGACAATCAACAAAACAAAAAAAAATCAAAGCCTCATTTGGAGTGTTTGTTAATTTCTGAAGCATAAATGTTCACAATGAAAATTTTGCTCCAAGTTGGACCTCCTTCCATATCTTTACCCCTCCCATTCCTTCCACAGCAGGGAAAAAGATGCTTTGGAGAATGTGCCCCTAACGACACACCCATCAGGAAGAGGAGAAAGGAAGAAGGGAGACCAAATGAGAAGAGGGACACATCACACCCGTTAACAAGTGGTTTCCACAGCTGCATATACTAGGGTTAATTCAAGCCAAAGATTTTAATATCCTCGCAGGAAATGTAAATCCACCTCAGTTCTGAGGATTGTAGAAACAGTGATGATGAAGAAATAAGGGCCTTTAATAGTCTGTCCTGATTGGCACTCTTCCAGAATTCTTGTGCCACACTAGACAATGATGATGATGATGATGATGATGATGATGATGATGATGATGATGATGATGATAGCCAACAGTCTTTTCATGCTACTATGTGCTATGCACATATCTAAACACTTGACAGTTTTTTACTGAGTCCTCACAGCAACCCTGGGAGGAGGGTGCTATTATTACCCCCATTTTATAGTGAGGAAACTAAAGTGTAGATTAAGTGACTTGTCTAGGGCCCCATAGCTAGTAAGCATCTCCAGCCATGTTTGAACTCAAGTCTTCCTGACTCCAGGCATAGCCACCTGGCTGATGTAACTATGTATTTATTTGAATGAATAAAAAAAGAGGACACCAGAAGGGCTTAGGGATGGATCCAGAGCTGTGAAAGGTACCTCACAGGCCATCTAGTCCTGGCCCTTCATTGTAGATATGAGAAAAAGGAGGCATATCAGGGATACGAGAATTCCCAAAGACAAAGGTAGAATTGGAACCTGGGTCCTTGGACTTCAGGTAGGCATCCCCTTGCACCATGCTGCCTCCCTCAGATGCCAATGGAGAGATGGAATCTAGGAAATGTTAGTTGCAGGAAGGTAAGGGAGAAGACTTTAATCATTTTAATTTGGGCCTTTACAAATTATTTACTGCACAGGGAAATGCCTAACCTCAGTTTCCCTAGTGAACAATCCAATCCAGACAGTCAAAATTTCATAAATTATTTCACTTTTCTGACCCTCAGTTTTCTCATTTGTAAAAATCCTCAGATTCACAGAAGTATGAAACTTGGATTAGATGGTCTCAAAGTTCCTTACTGCTCAAATATTCTGTCACTATAATTCTAATTATTTAACCTTCTGAGTAAACATGACTGGAGTGAGATCATGGGGCTGGGTGGAATGGGTTATCTGCCCCTTAGTCAGTTATTTATGGGTTTCATCCTTAGTTTTGTTTAGCAGCCCCTATGTTCAAAGTAAACACTGAGACATACAAAGTGATGTCCCTGCCCTCTAGGAATTCACATTTTATGGGAGAGACAATATATTTGTAGACAGAAAAAAATATTCTAATAAACTGTGTCATTGTAAGCAATAACAAATTTCAGTACAAGGAAAAGGAAAAAAAACCCAAAGCTCAGATACTTGCTTTGGCCTGCCACCTCTCCTCCTTCACCTTCCCGTTTCCTTCCCTCCCCCCAAACAACAGCAGTCAGAGGACATAGATTCAGATCCCACCTCTGACACTGCCCTTCTGACCTTTAGCAAGTGAGTTCTCTCTCCTGAACCACAGCTTCCTGAACCATGAAGTGAAGGGGCTGAACAAGACGGCCTCTGAGAGCCCTGGAGTCATAGGATTCTGTGTCTCAGTGTCCTAATCTGACCATTTGAACTAGTGTTCCAGCTCTAAGCTTTAGCATCTGGTTTCACATGTTTGCTATGAGAAACAGAGATGACAGGTTGGGGACTAGCAATGTGGTGTTTCAAGATCACTTTAGCCCAAACCAAACTGCAAAGAAAAATGTGCAGAAGTTAGAATAAATGAGTTGTCATTTGACAAAGTTTTTCCTTTATTTTGATCACCTGAGAATTCCAGTCAAATTTTGCAAGAAAAACAAACCAACTAAATAACTCATACAGTTTAATCACATGTGTGGTCACACACACATGCAGGAACACACACACACACAGTCACATCTTTTCCATGTTAGAAATTTTATCTTGTCCATTTTTCCTCTTCTGGTTCTAGTGAAAAATCCTGCAAAACTGCAAATAACAAGACAAAAATTCCCACTACCATTCATCTTTCCTTAGATATTCCCTTTAAACTGGACCTGTTGCTTGATGCAAACAGAATTGCCTGACATAAATGGGCAGGCAAGAAACCAACTGATTTACCCAGAATATGAAGAGGATTTGAGACTTTGGTTCCTTCCCTTTCCCCTACCCTATCATCTTTCTTTCCCACTTACCAGTAGAACTCCCTGGAGAGTGGGAAGAATCATCAGCTACCCACTTCCTCCCTCATTACCTCCAAAACACACACACACACACACACACACACACACACACACACACACGTATGTACACACCAAAACACAATTGCTGAAGAAACTTCTCAGGTTGGAAGCCCAGGATCTGAACTACAATCCAAAGATCTGGGCCTCGAACGGACTTCTGAGGCCACTGACGACAATTTGCTTGTTTTGCAAATGGGGAAGCAGATTCAGTGAGGTTAAGTGACTTATAGGTAGTAAAATCCAGGTGGGATTCAAACCCAACGAGCTACCATGCCAGAGTCTCTGTCCTTTCCACCTCACTACTGTCCAAACACACTAAGATGTTGTGGTGGCAGGAAGAGAGAGGACTTTAATCATTCTAACTTGCTACAGCCACAGGTCAAATTCCCAAACTGCTCTTAGAATAAATCTAAAACTAGATAATAAGTTTAATGAGACTGATAGAGCTGAGAAATAAGACCCCATTCTGCCTTTAGATAACATTTAGTGTCTTTCACTAGAGCACCAGCCTGGTGTAGGATACAAACTTCCTAGGCTGGGAATCAAGAACACCTGGGTTCCCATCTGGTCCCTGGCACTGGCTGCCTGTGTGACCCTGGGCATGTCACTCAAACTCTGTGAACATCAATTTCCTCATCTGCAAAATTAATAGGTTGGACTACATGTCCTCTGAGGTGCCTAGCAGCTCTAAATCCATAATCCTAGAGCATGACTAAGCTGGTAAAGGTCAGTGCTAAGAGGCCTGCTGAAGAAAGCAAGGAAAGGCGTGTAAGAGCCAAGTCCTGGTTATTACCTTTGCACTTGTCCAGGCTTGATTGATCAGTGTCAGGCCCACCAGGCACCTGTGAAACCCTCTGCCAGTCACCATTATCTTCTGAGCTTTGAACCATGCCACACATATTTTCCAGTTCAAAATCACATGAATCCATAAAGGTTATAGAAGAAGCTGTAGAAGGCAAAAGTCACTGAATGATTCTCTAGTGAGTGGGCACTTTATTTTTGGTTCATTGAACAACTGAGTTGAGTAAGAAGGAAGGCATTGAGGGGGAGAAGGAGGCCAGCAAATACTGGGTAGTGAGTGCCCTGAGGAGCTCTGATTAATGCCAGCCCCATCACCAACCTAGAAAGGAGCCCAACATTTCAGTAAAACTTCCCTAGCTTGTTACTAAGGGACATGTTGAGTCAAGGCCCACTGCTTTCTATCGTCCTCAAATTACTGAGCTGACTAAGCTTCTGCCACCTCTCCTTAGGAATTTGCACATTTCATTAAGCTTTTAAATTTTAATATTTAAATTTAACATTCGTATTTTTATTTTGTCATTTATATTATTTATATTTTTATTTTAGGCAAAGAGGGCAATTTCAAGCCTTTAGATAATAAGGAATCAATCTCCTTAAATGTTCCCTGAGTACTGTTTGAAAACAGTTTTCAATATGTCAAATATACCCATTCTTGGTCACATAGCAGTCATTCACAAATCTATCTGGTAGATAAATCCTGATGCCAAATTTCCATTTGCAAGGACAAGTATAAATGTATATCCCACATAGGACAAGATATGTTTCCAGATCAGGAAGCAGATCCATTTAGAAGAAGATCATTTAGTCTGCACTGTAGCCACAGTGGGCTAGTTTTGGAACCAGAAATATCTATGGTTAGGTCCTGCTTCTGATAAACAAGACTTATGTTAATCAGTCAGAAAGTCACCTAGCATTGATTGCTAGTAATCACCTCTTATGTGGCAGGCACTGTACTGAACACCCAGAACAAACAAAAAAGGCAAAAAAAAAAAAAAAAAGCCCAAACATTCCCTGATCTCAAGTCTCATAGGAATTATCCTAAGCAAATCATTTAGCCTCTCATACCCCAAGGCAAGGCAGCTAGGTGGCATAGTGGATAGAGTGCTGGGGCTGAAGTCAGGAGAACTCATCTTCTTGAGTTCAAATCCAGCCTCAGACACTAACTATATGACCCTGGGTAAGTCACTTCACTGTCTGCCTCAGTTCCTCATCTGCAAAATGAGCTGGAGATGGAAATGGCAAATCATTCCAGTATCTTTGTGAAGAAAACCCCATTTGGCACTATTAAGAGTCAGACATGACTCAAATGACTGAACAACAATGATTCCAAGGAAGTACTCTAAGACTTTAAGTTATTAAGTAGGTATTGAGCTACATAGGTAGAGAGGGTTTTCTTACTGGAAGGAAGACAAGGAAATTCCATTTCAATAATCATGGTCCAATAATAACTCACAGTTATGTGATGATTTAGAGTTTACACAGCCTTCCTCACAATAAATATGGGAGGATGCTGGTGCAAATATCGCCTCTATGGGAAAGGAAACCAAAGCAAGTGACTTGTCCAAAGTGACACTGATATTTATTAGCTGTGTCTTGGTTCTTAACCAAGCCATGACTTGGTTCTTGGTTTTCTGACATCAAGATCACTGCAACAAACTGCTTCCCTAAAACCTTGTTTTCTTACACTACAGATTTAATTCAAATGTCCTCCCATTTCTCTTTATGACTATTTTTTTTCTTAATTTCAGGAAGTCTAGCAGGCTAAGCCTCCCACTCACTCCCCGCCCCCAACATATACACACATATTAGCAGGAAGAAACAGCCATGGTTCCCTAGAGGTCAGGATACTTGCAGGAGTTGTAGAGTCGACTCAATTTTTCAATGTCATAATCACTGAAATCCATTTGCTGTCCAATCAAATACATGAAGTCAGGGATTTTTGTTATAATCGTTGGTTCTTTTCCAGCTTGAAAGGCATTTTTGGGATAATGCAACACAGATATGTAGTCATAGGGGACATTCAGGGAGATTGATTCCTTATCATCTACAGGCCTGAAATTGTCCTCTTTGCCTAAAATAAACAAAAATAATGTAAATGACAAAATATGAATATTAAATTTTAAAAGCTTAATATTTATGAACTTCAGGTTGTCTTACAGAAAATAAAAGCAGCTACGAATAATGCATTCTAACTCTGTTCTGTTTTGTGCATGGGACTGATTTAATTAGTGTGAGATGCTCCCAGTGATGAAACTCCTCTCACTGGTACAGATCAGCAGCTTAGGTCTAACTTATGAACTTAGATAATTACCTGGAGGGACTGAAGGTCTCAATGACTTGCCCTTGGTCATAAAGTTAGTATGTGTCAGAGACTGAGCTTGAAGTAAGGTCTTCCTGATTCCCGAGTTCACACTCTACTATGCTGTAATGCATGGTAGCATATGGCATGACATTTCAAGGTGGATGGTATGCACATATACTTCACATGCAATATAATGTAAATGCATTTTGTTTGACTGTAACTATTTCGTTACCAAGACAGAACTTCCCCCATGACAAGGGCTGTCTTTTGCCTTTCTTTGCTTCTCCAGTGCTTGGCACATAATAGCTCAATAAGTGTTTTTTGACTGACTGAAGTATTATTGAGAGAAGTGGGGGTTGCAAGAATGCAGTGATAGTGATATAAAAAAAAGAAAAGAAAGAGAACATTGATTAAATACTTCTTTTAAGTATATAGAAAAGAGTAGAAGGAAATTCAGAAAGGGACATAGCAAGAAAGGCAATGTTGTGATTATCGGGTTAAATATGATGTATGTTTAAAAAACAAGCTCTACATGATATATTCATGGTTTCATAAGCAATCCTCTTTTATGTTCTTTGAATATTAAAATAGCCATGTTTGTTGATGACTGTCAAGTTCATCATAAAAATCTATTTAAAAATAGAAATAAAGTGCATGATATGGATTCATTCTGAGACTAAAAAACCTATATTGTGCTTTACAATTATAGTTGATTCTCAACTGCATATATACATAGTACATAGTATAATGCATATTCCCATTTCATGGATGGGGAAACTAAAATTCAGCAAAGTGAAACAACTCCCAAAGACCACAGAATTGGAGGGACCTCAGAGACAGTCTAGCTCAACCCATAAAATATCACTTCACCAGTAAGCAGCCAAGCCAGAATTCAAACCTGAGGCTTTTGAGTTCCAAACCAATGATCTTTCTATTCTATCTCTACAGCTCTCATGTCATTTCTAGCTCCAAAGCTTTACGAATCTATTATACCCACATACTTTCTAACATGTTTCCAAAATGGATATAGTCCTGGAGTTGGGATCAGGAAGACCTGGGTTCATGTCCTACCTCTAACACAAACTAATTACATAAGAATGGACAAGTCACTTAAATTCTCAGTATCCCAGCAACTCTCTAAGACAGTAAGTTGTAGACTAATTGCTGATCTGCCCTGGGAGATTGGTTTCCCCACAACGATGAAATCATAGCTCCTGATCAAAAACAACAACAATACCACCAAAGATGGTGAAATTTGATAGAAAACCTAGGATTTTGGTATTATGAGCACATACTGACTTTCATCACACTTCAAGTCTTAAATATAATTTTTTTTTTTGCTCTTTAAGAGAGTTACATTTGGTCATTATGTGCCAAGAGTCATCGACTGACAGCAAAACTACTTTAAGCCCCCAAGATATTTAGGAGTGAAGGTGAACCAGTCTTCCTGATCCAATCCTCACTAACTCTGACACCTCTCCTATATCCCTCCTAAATTTTATCATTAAATTCTTATAAGTTCGGTCTCCATTTCCTCTCTTCTCATTCTTTTCTTAACTCTCTGCAGTGGAGAGACAGGGGTCCATACTTTAGCTCCAAACTCCATGGAGAGTCCACTATCTCTATCTACTCTTTCCCACCTAGCACATATTTTGTGAAAGGAAGGTCTGGCAGAGAGGAAGTGATAAGAGTTGGTGACAGAAGTGAAGTCCTTGGAACATAATGGTGAAAGGTGGGAAGGGAACTATTGAAAATTGGAAAGAAGAATATACTGGAAAATCATATTGAAAAAGTTAGATAAGAATGGATGGGTATGAGATGCTTACAGAACACATAACACAGAGAGGTTTAAGAGAAGAGGGTGCATCAGAAAGAAATGACAGGGTAAGAAGAATTTTACAATGAAATGATAGTTTATGAACTATGAGCTTTACAGACATATTTATTTCAGTGTTTCAGTGAAGTTTCATTGATTTACATTCTCCCTCTACAACAATAGCTTATAACCTCACAACCATCATGATAAATATTTTTCATAAATGACTGTAGTTGGAAAAATTCACCTTTCAATAAGCAATCCTCTGGTGACACTTAGCTTGGATACTTCATACAATTCATTGCCAGGGTCCTAATCAAGAGTTGTCTAGCTTGAGGAGGAGCCAAGATGGCAGAGTAAAAGGAATATTCTAGCTAAAATCTCCTCTCATTACCTCCAAACAACTTAAAATAACAATCGAATTGAATTCTAGAGCAGAGTAACTAACAAAAGCTCCACTTTCAATAATTTTAGATCTCTCCCTGTTTATTGGTTACTTCCTTGTTACCGACAAATGTCTCTGTCTCACCCTCACTTGATCCAATCATACTAATTGTGACATCTCTCCTATATCCTTCCTAACTTGTATCATTAAATTTTTATAAGAAGTCTCTACTTCCTCTATTCTCATTCTTAACTCTCTGGAGTCTGGCTTCTGACCTCATCATTCTAAGGGACTACTCTCTCCAATCTACTAATTCGCCCAATCTCAAGGCTTTTTTCCCTTTCAATCCTCATCTTTCTTGACTTCTGCAAAGACTTTGACACTGTTGATCACCCTCTCACCCTGATACTCTCTTCTCTCTGAGATTTCATGACATTTTTCTCTCCTGGTTCTCCTCCTGGCTGTCTGGCTATTCCTTCTTATTTTTGCTTGCTGGACCATCATGCATCATGACCACCAATTGTGAATGTCCCCCAGAGGTCTTACCTTGGTCTTCTTCACTTCTCCCTCTGTGCCATTTCACTTGGTGACCTCCTCACCTCATATGGGTTCAGAAATCATCTTGAAGTAGATGATTCCTATATCTACATGTCCAACTTCCTATTCCCTCAGGATCAAATATAAAATCTTTTGTTTGGCTTTTAAGGTTCTCTACAACCAGCTGTCTTCTTACCTTTACAATCTTATTTTTTCTTCCTTTTCATTTAATCAATGTGAGATGCTCCCAGTGAAGAAACTCCTCTCGCTGGTGCAGATCAGCAGCTTAGGTCTAACTTATGACCTTAGATCATTACATGGAGGCACTGAAAGCCTCAGTGATTTGCCCTTGGTCATAAAGCTCCATCGTCCATAGATGATCCAATGACAATGAACTTCTTGCTGTTCTTTGAACATGAACCTCCATCTCCTAACTCCCATAACTTTTCACTGGCTATCCCTGATAATCTTTAATGTTCTCCCTCCTTATCTCAAACTCTTGACTTCCACGTCCACCTTCAAGACTCAGTTACACCTTCTGTAACTGGCCTTTCCCCTTTTACTAGTGGCTTCTCTCTAAGAGTAGCTTTCATTTACATTGTATATACCTTGTACATAAATATTTGTTTGCATGTTGTCTCTCCCATTAGAATATTACCTCCTTCCGAACAAATGCTACTACATTTTTGCTTTTTTTTGTATTACCAGTGTCTAGTGGCATGCTTAACACACAATGAGTTTTTAATAAAAGCTTGTTGTCTCACTAATGACTGAAAGGAAACATATGGTCTTGGCTCTAGTCTTCAACTATCTTATACAAAATGGAAAGAAAGCAAGGAAACCATACCTGATTTAATCCTTTCCTTCGTTATTATGACATAATCATCTCGATCTGAACGGGACTGCTCATGGAAGAATCCCAGGGCATGGAGGAGTTCACGTTGAACAATTCCTATCTTGTCACAGCCAGTTCCTATAGAAAGTCTCTGTTCACTGCCCTTTTTTCCTGTCATGGAATTACACCTAAAATAAGACATAAAGTGGTGAAATGACTGACATATTGTAACCACAGACTCGCTACCCAGATATCTGAACTTCATTTTAGCTATTACTTTCAAGTTACTCCCCACCCCAAGCTTTTGCCTGACAGAAAGGCTAACAAATAGCAGAACTGATTCATTCCAAATTCACCTCCTCTCCATGCTCTTGGTTATGTTTTGGTGAAGGGACTGACAAGCAGTGAAGTGGTGAAAGGAGGGTGAGGAAAAAAAAGAGAAACAGAAACATGAAGAGGCCCGATAACCCACAAACTGGATTATTATTAACAGCAGAATAACTGAGAGCTGAGGAAGAAAGAAAGAAGAGGAAATTCAGTTAGTGCAACAAAGTTGTTCTGAATGGGACTGCTCAGGCTAGAATCCCAGGGTTTGGAGTAACTCATGTTGAGCTGCGGCTGTTCAGACGCAGTTGGCTCCTATGGAAAGCATCTATTTGCCAAAGTGTCTATTTCCTACTGAAGAACAGCACCTAAAAACAAGGCACAACATGGGTAAAATGACTGATATTGTGGGATTGTGAAATTCAAAGGCTTGACTTCTGGAAATGATAAAAAGAAACGTGATTGAGATGAATAAAGCACTAACAATTAGCCCTCAAATAGTAGTTGATACATAGATTAGCAGTATGATTATAGATGGGTCAAAGATAATTATAGCATATAATGACGGGAGCAAGAGGAGAGAAAGCCCAAGAGTCATTGGAAACGTAGGGTGTAGACCTTGGAAGTAAATGGCTGTGATAAATGTGGACCCTGTAGCATTCATGGGTCAGGCCAGGTGCCCAGATTCCAGAGTTGATAGCTCTGTCCTGAGATGCAAAAGAAAGCCATAAAGATCCAGGGCTCTGATCCTCGCAGATAAAGGAGGAAGTAAAATCTCCTCTTGATAGTGCGTACATTAGTGTGGACACACTACCTGGAGGTGGAGGTCAGTATAGGAACCCAAGACACCCAAATTAAGATTAAGCAGGATGGACTATCTCAATCAACAGGAGAGCAGGAGGTAGAGCATGGCCTTGGCACAAATCTCCAATTCAGGGACTAAGATTAGAGAAAAGAATAGACAGAAAAAGATACAGACTCCTACAAAAGTATTATCTGAGCAGAGATAGCCCCCAAGGCCATACTTTAAGGAGAGATTAGATCCATAAAAATGGCTAGCAGTGATTTAAAGGGAAAATGCATTTTTTTACAATGACCACATGAATATCTAGAATAAATGAAGCAAGAGAAGAAAGCTCTTTGGAGGAAAGATTTAGAATAATAAATAGCTTAAAAGAGAAAATAGTAAACCATACACACATAACAGATTTCCTGAAAATTATAATACACCAAACAGAAATCAGTGACTCCACAAAGTGGCAAGAACTAATAAAGCAAAATCAAAAGATTTTTACCATGAAGAAAAAAATTATAATTTCTAGTATAAAAACAGCCGACTTGTGGGGAGAAGAAAAGATCAAGGAGAGATAATTTAAGAATCATTGGATTACCTAAATCATGATTAAAAAAAAGAAAGCATGGACACTATATTTCAAGAAATCAAAGGTCATCAACTGACAAAGAAATGATCCACTCAACGTAAAGAGAATACAATTTTTTTTTACATGGACCATATACATTTGTTTTGCTAAACTATGTTTATTTGTTGAAGGGTTGTTTTCTTTTGTTTTGTCTTGTTTTCAATTTGTAAGGGGAGGAATTGAAAAAGGGTCTATTATTGATAATGCCAAAGAAAATAGAAAAAAGGACTATTGAAGTATTTTTTTTTAATGCACAGAGGAGAACAAGAGGAAATTCGGAAGGAAGCACAGATAAACAAGAAAGTTTTGAATGTAAGGTATTGAAATTAATATATACTTTTTAGAAAGGCAAGCAGTATAAAATATAAATTAATAGTTTAATATAAAATCCCTTTTTGTGTTCTATTTCGTGTATCGAAATACTCATTTTTGGGGGGGAAGGGGGTTAATTTCAGAATACAAGCTTACAAGTAGGAAACTAAGAATATTTCAGGGAATTGCTAGCTCAAAGTCTTGCACATTATAGGAAATCGAGTTATTTGTGAATTAATTGATTAAAGTAACTACAAACTAAACAAGGCATCTAGGAGACACAGTGAGTAGAGGGCTGGACCTGGAGTCAGGAAGACTCATCTTTCTGAGTTCAAATTTGGCCTTGGATGCTTACCAGCTGTGTGACCCTGGGCAAATCACTCAACCTTGTTTATCTCAGTTTCTCATCTGTAAAATTAGCTGGAAGAGGAAATGGCAAATCACTCTAGTATCTTTGCCAAGAAAACCCTAAATAGGGTCATGAAGAGTTGGACATGATTGAAATGACTGAACAACAAAACAAAATAAAAAAAGATAGAGATGTCTAGATTTTAGAATATGATGTAATAAAATATCATCTTAGATATTAATACTGATAGACTCAGAGCAAGTTGAAAGGTCAGATGCAAAGAATAATCATTAATGGTTCAATTTCTGCTTGTGGCAGGAAGTCTTCAGTGGAATACCCTGCAGATTAGAGCTGTGCTATTTAATATATTTATCAATTCATTGAATAAAGCCAAAAGTGCCATGCTCGTCAAATTTGTAGACGAGAAAAAAAAATGAAAGTGCTAACTAACCCACTGGTTGGCAAAGTCAGGATTCAAAAAAATTTTTGCCAGATGAGTTTTGGACTTAATCTAATAAGATTAAATTTTATAGGGATAAATGTGAAGTTTTATACTTGGGTTAAAAAAATCAATTGCAGAAGTAAAAATGGGTTTGGGGAGAGGAGGACATGATTGGACAGAAGTTTGCCTAAAAATATTGAGGAGTTTGAGTGGACTACAACATTAATGTGACTTAGTAGTATGATACAGTAGTCGAAAAAGCACATGACGTCTTGGTTTGCATTCAGAAAGGCATAGTGTCTGGAGAATCCAGTCAACCAGAATGGTGACATACAGTGAGTCCATTTCATATAAGGAAATGGGAATGGTTAGCCAGGAGAAGATCTGAAAGATATGATAACTGTGTTCAAGTATTTGAAGAAATGTCAAAAAGAAGAAAAATATCCCAGAGCATATAACTGGAAGCAATGAAGGAAAGATACAAAGAAGCAAATTTAAGTTGGATGTCAGGAAAAACTTGCTTAGAACCAGATCTGTCCAAAAGCAGAATGAGCTGCCTAGTCTCATCTCAAGAGATGGTGGGTTGTTGCTCATGAAGTTCTTCAAGAAGTGACTGAATGACTACACAACTAGAGTTGGATAATGGAGATTCCTTTTGGCTATGGATTGGACTGGATGGTCGTAGAGGGACCTTCCAACACTCAAATTCTTTAATTCTGTGATTAATTTCCTTAGTTCCTACTATGTACCAGGCACATAGTACCTGTCTGGCACAAGGGATTCAGTGTCAAAAATGAAGTGGTCCTTGCTCAAAAGTTTATATCCTAAGAAAGAACATGTACAAATACAAGTAAATGCAAAATGTATACAAAGTAGTGGGAGGAGAACGGCAGTAGCGACTGAGGAAATTACGAGATGCTTCAAAAGGACGTAGCTCTTGAGCTGACCCCTGAAGGAAGTTAGGGATTCTAAGAAGCAGATGTGAGGAGAGAAGGCATTTCAAGAATAGGGGAGTGTGAAGATAAGGAGACAGGATATGGAATGCTGCACAGAACAAAGCACAGACTACTTTGACTGAAATGTCCTATACCTGAATTGGAATAATATGTAATAAGCCTGAAAAGAGAGATAAGAATATGGAGAGTTAGAATACTGCATTGGTCAAATGTGATGATCAGATCAATGTTCTTGATGGTTTTCTTCATCACAAGAGATCAATATGAACAGGGAAATAATTATGATGCGAACAGGCAAGAGATCAAAAAAATTGTATTTCATAAAAAATAGAAGGGGAGAAAGGGAAGGAAGAACAAAGGAAGGAAGGAAAGAAAGATGAAAGAAGGGAAAGAAGGAAAAAAGGAAAGATTTATTTCTAAAACAACAGCTGAGTCACCATCTCCTTCTTTTTCTCCCTGTGCCACTTTCCAGACATAAGCCAAACATGGGAGCCACATAAAGATCAGGGCCTGGTATTAACTACTCTGATTTACAACATGCTAGAAGCATTCTGGTTTTAGGAAATTCTCAGAATGTCAGATCGTTCTCTTACCCCTTTCCACGGTACAGCAAAATATAGTTATTTTCCCCCCTCCACGGTTGAAAGTCAATGCAGGTTTTTAAACGGTACCGTTCAAATGCTCTCAGGATAACCCCTTTAGCATTCATTTCTGAAGAAAAAGAAGAGATTAAAAAGTTCTGTTAACCACCAATAGGATCTTGGATTAAGAGCTTCACTTTCCCCCCTGAGCTAGAATGTGTCTCTCATAGGCCCTCAATGGCCAAAGTCATGGGTCCTTTGTCAGGCTTCATCTTTCTTGGACTTTCTGACTCTTGGACACCATAGATAGCTCCCTCTTCTCAACACTTCTTCTTCCCTTGGCTTCAGAGATACCTTGTCCCCCTACCTCTTTAACCCCATCTCCATCTTCTTTCCTTGTTCCTTACCCTTATCCTAATCCTCTAACATGGGTTTTCCTCAAAGCTTTCTCCTCAGGCCTCTTCCCTTTCTCTCCTTTGGCAGACTTAATGAATTTCATGGCTTCAACTTCTGCTTCTATGCAGATGAGTCCTAAACAACCTCATGATCATGAAAACTACCATATAATGCTTACTCTGTGCCAGTCAACGTACGAAGCATTTTCAGTATTATCTCATTTGATCCCTAAGTTGCAGTTGAGGAAACAGGCAAACAGAGGTTAAGTGACATGCCTAAGATCATAGAGTTTGTGTCTAAGGTCAGACTTGGGCTCAGATTTTCTTTCCTCGAGGATCCACTGAGCCATCTAACTGTCCTAAACATGCCCAAACCCCAAATCCTAGCTGACAACTCATATCTCTGTCTACAGGACCACTCTACTTGAATGTTTTACCTGTACCTCAGACTCAACATGTCCAAAAATGGATTGGTCCTCTTCCCTATAAACTTGCTCCTCCTTCTCATGTTGCTTTTCCGTCAGGGGCCCTTTAGCCCATTTTGCAACCTGAAGATTGTCCTTAACTCTTCCTATTCCTCCACTTCTCAATCCTAATCACTCTGAAAGCCAGTGGTCAACAGTGTCTGCAGAGCTGGTCTTTGGATCTGGAACACCTGAGTTCAAATCTCACCTTTGACGTGGACTGACTGAGAGACCCTGAGTAAGTCACATACCCTCTTATGGCCAAATCCACTCTCTAAGGCTATAAATTGCAAAGAAAGTGCCAATGTGGAGTGATAGAGGGAGCTTCATCTTCTAAAAGTTCTCTATACCAATGAAATCATAGATCTATTTCCATCTCTATCCCTATGCTCTCCATTCCACTTCCAAAACAAATCTCAAATCTTGCCTCTACTCTTTTGCCACTATTACTTTTCTAGAAAGGAAAGAAACAAGCATTACTAGATGTCTAATATATGCCAGACACTATACTAAGCACTTTACAAATATCTCATTTAATAGAGATTAATAACGCTGGGAGGTAGGTACTATTATTATCCCCATTTCACAGTTCAGAAAACTGAGGTAGGCAATGGTTAAATGACTTTTTCAGCATCTCACAGCTAGTATGTGTCTGAGGTTTAATGAGAACTCAGGTCTTCCTGACTCCAGGTCCAGCACTCTATGGTTCTGAGCTACCTAGCTACCCTGTGAAGACTGATTAACATGCACCTACACCATGGCATTCGTTTCCTAATAGTTCCTGTACTCTTTGCTTGCTGCTCTCTCCTATCCATCCTTCCTTCAGATCAGTATCTCACTTTCCTTATAGACTCTATCATTCCTTTGCTGTCCTTTCTCTGCTTTAGACTAGAAGGGGTGGGGAGCCTGTGACCTCAAGGCCATAGGTGTCCCTCAAGTGCAACCCTTTGACTGAATCCAAACTTCAGAGTGCAAATCCCCTTAAAAGAATTTGTTCTGCAAAATTTGGACTCAGTCAAAAGGCCCCACCCAAGGACATTAATCTCTTAGGGCACAAGACTCTTCATCTACAAAATGGAAATAATAACATTTCCTCTACTTACCTTAGACTACTGTTTTGATGATCAAATCAAATAATACATGGAAAAGGATTATTAACAAATAAATAGCTATATAAATTTGAGCTATCGTTGGTTGGTCTCCCTGCCTCATCTCTCCCCACACCAACCCATCCCCACATAATTGCCCAAGTGATTTTCCTACAGCCCAGATCAGACACCTCCCTACTCAATAAACTCTACTGGCTCCCTTTACAACCTGGGTTCTCTTACCTTTCTGGTCTTCTCATACTTTATTTCCCTCTATGTTCTCTAAGACTCAATTACATTGGCTATTTTGCTCTTCTACATAATTAACAAGTTTCTCCTTTTCTCTCTCTCTCTCCCCCTCCCCCAAAACTGAGCCTAGAGATTGGGGCTGTGGAGCCAAGATGTCGAAGTAAAAGTAGGAACTTCCTTGAACTCGCACCCTGATCACCTCCAATATCTGTAAAAAATGACTGTAAACAAATTTTAAAGCTCCAAAAACCACAAAAATGACAGAGTGAACAAATCTCCCGCTGAAGGCATCCTGGCAGGTTGACAGGAAGGGTCTATTGCACTGAGCTGGGAGGGTAGCACAGTCCTGTGTGAGCCGCCCCAGCACAGACTGGCAGGAGCAGACCTCAGGGGACTGAATCACTGGCAGGTGTGGTGGTTTCCAGATTTTTCACCCCACAAACACCAAAGAGAAAGTAAAAGGTCAGTAGGGAAACTGTTGGATCTGGGTGAGAGAAGAGCGTGGTCTGGGAGAGATGGCAGTTGTAATAACAGCTGCTTCCAGGACTCCAAGTCCACAGATAGTGGGGGGACCAAGTAGCTGACCAGAGGGCAATTGCAGGAACCTCTTTGCTGGCACTGAGGCAATATTCTCTTGCTTTGCCCTGCTTGGATCTGGGTCACAGTCTTGGGTGGCGGCCCTGGGGTGAGGAGGAACACTGGCATGACAGAGCTTGTTGAGCCTGTGGAGAGGGCATCCTCCTCACAGTTCTGAGGCAGGTGCCTAGAAGAAGCTCTGACAACAGCTACACAAGGCCCAGAAATTTGGGACACAGCACTCTCCACTCTGGAAGCAGAGTTCTACTGTGGCAAAGAGCTCAAAAGTCAAGTATCTGGCTGGTAAGATGAGCAAACAGAGGAAGAGAAATCAGACTATAGAATTGTTCTTTGGTGACAAAGACAATCAAAATATAGAACCAGAAGAAGACAACAAAGTCAAAACTCCTGCATCAAAAGCTTCCAAGAATTGGTGGCAGGCCATGGAGGAGGTCAAGGAGGATTTTGAAAATCAAGTAAGAGCAGTAGAGGAGAAATTGGGAAGAGAAATGAGAGTAATGCAAGAAAATAATGAAAAACGAGTCAACAGCTTGCTAAAGGAGACTCCAAAAAATACTGAAGAAAATAACACCTTAAAAAATAGACTAACTCAAATGGCAAAAGAGATCCAAAAAGCCAATGAGGAGAAGAATGCCTTAAAAAGAAGAATTGGCAAGATGAAAAAAGTTCAAAAGCTCGCAGAAGAAAATAATTCCTTCAAAATTATATTGGAGCAAATGGAAGCTAATGACTTTTTGAGAAATCAAGATAATATAAAACAGATCCAAAAGAATTAATAAATAGAAGACAATGGGAAATATCTCATTGGAAAAACCACTGACCTGGAAAACATATCCAGGAGAGATCATTTAAAAATCATTGGACTATCTGAAAGCCATAATTTAAAAAAGAGCCCAGACATCATCTTTCAAAAAATTATCAGGGAAAAATGCCCTGATATTCTAGAACCAGAGGATAAAATAGAAATTGAAAGAATTCACCAATTGCCTCTTGAAAAAGATCCCAAAAATAAAACTCCTAGGAATATTGTAGCCAAATTCTAGAGTTCCCAGGTCAAGGAGAAAATATTACAAGTAGTCAGGAAGAAACAATTTAAGTATTGTGGAAACACAATCAGGATAACACAAGATCTAGCAGCTTCTATATTAAGGGATTGAAGGGCTTGGAACATGATATTGTGGAGGTCAAAGAAGCTAGAATTAAAACCAAGAATCACATACCCAGCAAAATTGAGTATAATATTTCAAGGGGAAAATGGATATTCAATGAAATAGGGACTTTTTAAGCACTCTTGATGAAAAGACCAGAGCTAAACAGAAAATCTGACTTTGAAATACAAGAATCAAGGGAAGCATGAAAAGGCAAATAGGAAAGAGAAGTCATGGAACTTATTAAAGTTGAACTGTTTATATTTCTTCATGGAAAAATGATATTTGTAACTCATGAGACATTTCTCAGTATTAGGATAGTTGAAGGGAATATGTGTATGTATACAGACATATATATATGTGTCTGTATGTATGTATATATGTGTGTGTGCATATATGTGTATATGTACACATAGACAGAGGACACAGGGTGAATTGAATATGAAGGGATGATATTTTTAAAATAAAATTAAGAGGTGAGAGGAATATATTGGGAGAAGGTGAAAGGGAGAGATAGAATAGAATAAATTATCTCACCTAAAAGAGGCAAGAGAAAGCAGTTACAATGGAGGGGAAGAGCAGGGAGGTGAAAGGGAGTGAGTCGACCTTACTCTCATTGGATTTGACTTAAGGAGGGAATAGCATACACACTTAATTGGGTATCTTACCCTACAGAAAAGTAGGGGGAAGGGGATAAGAGGGGGAATGATAGAAGGGAGGGCAGATTGGGGGAGAGGGTAGTCAGAAGTAAATACTTTTGAAAAGGGACAAGGACAAAGGAGAAAATAGAATGAAAGGGGGGAAGGTTAGGATGGAGGGAAATATAGTTAGTCTTTCACAATATGACTACTATGGAAATTTTCTGCATAACTACACATGTATAAGCTATACTGAATTGCTTGTTTTCCCAGTGGGGTGGGTGAGAAGGGAAGAAAGGAGAGAATTTGGAACTCTAAGTTTTAAAAAGAAATATTAAAAAATTGTTTTTATATGCAACTGGGATTAAGATATATAGGCATGGGGTATAGAAATCCATCTTTCCCTACAAGAAAGTAAGGGAAAAAGGGTTAAAGAGAAGGATGTGAGGTATAAGAGAGGGCAGACTGGGGGAAGGCATATTCAGTATGCTTGCCATCTTGTGGTGGGGGTAGGGGAGAGATAGGGAGAAAATTTGTAACTTAAAATCTTATGGAAATGAATGTTGAAAACTAAAAATAAATAAATAAATTTTGGGGGAAAATTTTTCTAAAAACTGGGCCTAGAGGGCTCTCCTTATTCATTTCCATCTTCTGACTGCCCTACCATCCTTAAACTTTCAAATGCTGCCTTTGCAAGGGGCCTTTCGCTATTCCCCACACTCCAAACACACTCATGACTACCACCCCTTCCCTCTCAGATTACTTTCTATTATTCTCTATTTATATTGTATGTATCTTGCAGGTAAATGTATTTTGACTATTGTGTCTCCCCAATGAAAATGTGGGCTCATGTTTTTGTTTTTCTTTGTATCAGAGCTTTGCACAGTGCCTGCCCCGCTTAATTCTAGTGCCTACTCTCTACTGATTTTTTCAAATTTACCTTGTGCATATACTTCTAATCTTAACTCTAACCCTAAATCCTAGATTCTAACCCTAACCATAAATAAGTAGGTGCTTAATAAATGTTTATTGACTGGTACATAGGCAGTACTTAATCAATGGTTTTTGACAATTAATAAATTATTCTTCCCAATTGCTTCGTTGTGCAAAATATGTGAGGTATAAGTATTCTTTTATAAATTAAAAGCACTTAAAAGGTACTGAATTCTGAGTGGTTGTAATGACCTATTATAACCCTAGAAAATAGGTGACCAAAGGTATGGGATATAGCATAGTGAATGTTGCATGTACTGTTAGACAAGGTCTATGTATTGATTGATTATAGGAATACAATTTAATTCATTAAGATTACAAATGGTTAAAAATGTTGTGAGTACTGCTCTGCTTGAGTATTATATTTATTTTACAGGATCCTAATAAGCTCCGTTAACCTCAGTTGTAGCCTCATCTACAAAAATGGAGATAATAATAGAACCTACCTCCCATGGTTGTTGTGGATGTACAATGAAAGTACTATTTATAGAATGCTTGGCAAATCTTAAAGCATTATATCAATTCTAAAATGAAGAATCAAGGTCACTGATCTGAATGACTAAAAACATGCTGAGAAAGATACTAGCTGAATACTATAGGATTCCAAAGTTAAACTCTCACCTCCGAAGAAAAGGCCCAGTCAAATGTCTCTTTATGGCATGGAAGTGACCTTGAGTTTTCAAAAGATGGAATAATGAAACACAAGTCTTAGCATGTCTTAGCAAGATTGAAAAGTTTTTAATATAGACTTGGAAAGAAAATATGTTTGCCTATGGACCAGACCAGCTGATTACAGGAGGGACTCATAAACGACAGGATGATAACTGGACACTTCTCCTTCTCCATTGATGGTGATACAAGGGCAAAAAAGAAGGCAAAGGGTGAAAATGATCAAGATTTTAGGTGATGTGCAGGCAGTTTATCTGTTAGTAGTCTAAATTATTCAATAATCAGTGAGTTGATAGACTGCTACAGGACCTGAATATCTCTGGGAATTAAACTAGAAGATATAAAGTAGCTGCAACTAAATAGAAGGGTTGCACACAGATTCTCCTCAAAGAGTCTAGAAACTAGCTAGCAACAGTGATCTCTTTGTTGAGCAGAAAGACTTGGTAACCAAGGGTAACACCATTTTAGAGTATTTACAAAACCTTATGGGGCCAAATAACATATAATTAAAAGCACGGTGAAAAGCAGTGGAAGGAAAAACAAGCCTGAAGAAAGTTTGGCATGAGATTCAACTAAACACCAAGATTAATTAGGAAGAAAGACAACAAAAAGGTGTGACACAGTACAAATGTGACAATATTTCTATCGTACTGTATTGTCATCATCAATGATGGTAGAACCACCACAATTGAATTCTAACATCTCAATACCCAATGGGGTATATGAGGAATAGTACTTAAGAAAACAAAGTCACAAAGAGTTTCTGGACTAGACTAAATAATAAATAAATAAACATTTATGCATATATAGTCAATATATGTACATATTGACTATGTAGTCATATATAAATTATCTCTAGTCTACATATTTATATGTAATACAAATATATACAGAAGATATTCATGATGAAAATAATACAATTTTGGAAGCACTGAAGGTCTGATTTTCAATGTATCTTTAATGAGAGTGAACACAAAAAGAAAAAAAATTGGCAGTATTATTCCTCACCCCAAAAGCGACCAAGAAGATATTAGGAAGTGCTGATACACATGTTTACTTCCTCATTTCTGTAAAATCTTTATGCAAATATGCTATTCTCCTTGTCAGAAAAAAGGAAATGGAAACAGGAAGTCTTTAACAGATTTTTTCCTATGGCAGACCACACCTCCACAGTATTAAAATAGTTGAAAATGCATAGAGATTACACAATATTGCTTCATTTTTTTGGTAAAAAAAAAAAAACAACAACTATCCTAGTAACACTTGGTAATGCAAAACACAATCTAAATAGCTCTCTTCTAATGAAGTGTATCCCATTCATATATTAAGATG
Organism: Petaurus breviceps papuanus; assembly: GCF_028583685.1. Lineage (NCBI taxonomy): Eukaryota > Metazoa > Chordata > Mammalia > Diprotodontia > Petauridae > Petaurus > Petaurus breviceps. The sequence goes on along the minus strand of NW_027186304.1, from coordinate 49,527,213 downwards.
CTATAAACTTCTTTGATGGCTGCTATGAGATCCATGGCTATTTCAAAAAGATAAGTTTACCAGAAAATCCAAGTGAGAAAAAGTCTATATATTGTTCAGATTATGACATGGAGTTGAATAGGTAGTACACTAAAAAACAATGACAATGAGATGAGTTTAGAACTGAAGAGGAGAAAGACAGCACACTAGGTTGGATTTGGGAGATCATCTAATTTTCGATGTAACAAATATCCCAAGCTTTTCCTTGACACTACAGTGAGTATTTCTTCACCACATCTTTTGCATCATCCCAGAGCTGCTATGTGACTGCTAATCATTGAATTTTATGGTCTTTAACGTATTCATGTTGTGGGTGACCCAGACTTCTATGGAGAGATGAAAAGTGTGTATATGTGGGCTGCAAAATACTACCAAGAAATGACTTTTGGAAAAGATTTTGCTTTAAAATATTTTATCCAGAAAGAAAAGGAAGGAGATTGCTCAGGTATCAAAAGGAAGAGATAATAGATGGACAGCCCACAGGTTACACTTGGATTTATACAATGTTAAGAGATCTAGAGGCAGTCATTCAGTCTCCAGAGGGTAATTCCTCATAGAATGGGAGGGTGTAGATAGCTTAGTACTCTCATCAGTGAGCTCATAGGATCCAAACTGTGATATTTTGATCAATAACAGTACAATAGTACCATCTCTGGATTGGTTGAATCTCAACATAAATTCCTCAAAATCTGTTAATTTCTCCAGTTTCCACTTTTATGTTGTACATAAATATACATACATTCAAAAACAAATGTTTTTTTTTTTAAATTGAGCATCCTATCCTTAAAAAGGTAGTATCTTATTTTAGTCTGGGACAGATTTATTATTAGCAATAATAATTTTTTAAAGACCCACAATTTGCAGCATACTCCTTTGAGACTTTAGGAGATGTAAATTTTAAATAAGCCATGGTCTTTACCTTCGTGAAGCTTGTAGCCCTATAAAGGATTATATCACTTCGAAACTTTGCATACTTCCAGGTTCTGTTATTTTGTCCATAAAGTCTTGCCCTCCACAGACTTGGGTCACAACCCCTTAATAGCCTAGTTATTGGTCTTCTGTGGCTCTTGAGTTCATCACTTTGCATGTAACCTGGTAAAGAGCCTTTCCAAACTTAGCCATGCTGGTCTTTACATGACAGAGAATCTGCTATAATGCTCAAGTAGGAAAGATTTCCACCTTGATAGGATTAGCCATTGGTTCTGTGGCACTAATATAAACTCTGAGAATTCTACTACAAGAAGAAATCCGAAGAATGCTTTATTGAAGGGACAAATATGAAGTAGTCTGAAAAAATATAAGTGGGGTACAAACAAATGTCTTTGTAAACATCCACCCATTTCACATGATCTAAGGCTAGCAGATACCTGAGTGATTATGTACTCTGAGGAACTGAGGACCAGAAAGGTTAAGTGACTGACCATTTACTTGGCCTCTAAGTGGCAGAGTGGATAGAGTGCTAGACCTGGAGATAGAAAGACCTCAGTTCAAATTTAGCCATGCATACTGACTGGTTGTGTAACTCTGATTATTTTAATAGTTTATATTAGTTCTGCCTCAGTTTCCTCATCTGTAAAATGGGGATTATAATAGAAACTACCTCCCAGGGTCATTGTGAGGATCAAATGAGAAAATATTTATAAATCAACTTGAAAACAGTAAAATGTGACTAGCTACTACCATTATTATTGTTCAAGTTCACACAAGCAGTAAATGGCAGAATCAGGACATGAACTCAAGTCCTTGGACCCCATGTGAGTTCAGTGTTCTTTCCACTGCTGATTCCCTAGTTCTGAAGGAAACTACTCCAATTATACAAAGTTCCATCAATAATATTAAACGGATAGGGTCCCAATACACTCTTCTGGTAGTTGTTTTAAAAAATATTAATAAAAAATATTTTTAAAATTGTAAATAGTAATATTGGGTATTTGTAAGCAACATACCTGAGCAGACACTGAGTCTTTCATAATTCTAGAGAGTGTCCAAGTTTCTAGAGATCATAGGATTTAGAGTTCTTAGGACTGGGAGGGACTTTAGTGATCATAGCTTTCTTTTATGGAATTGAACATTAGAGACAGATCTATGTTTTTTATACCTGTCTCTCTCTCCCCAGCCCACCTCCATCGTGAAATGAAAAAAAAAAATCATTCTGTCCTCAACTAAATGTGGTCCAAAGTCAACAGCTCTGGTCACATACAGCCTGGAGTTTGAAGGAGGCCAAAATCTAAGATTGAGTGTGAAGGAACAAGAATTCTCTCTAAAATGATATACCTACCCAGAGTATCTTCAAAGGCATAAGGAATGACAGTAGGCCATCTATATTGATCATCAGCAATGGCACTTCTGTCTGTCTGAAAAGGAAAATGGACACAGTTTTATCCCAAGGTTTGTCCCAAGAAGGAAGATAGTTCAGACATCCCCCAACCATCAAAAGAAACAAATGACTTTTGCATGTGTCAGTGTAATTTTCTAGCAATTCTGAAAGAAATCAGGAGAATAATGCATCTGTAGCACTGATTTTTGGTAGGACATTTTGGAAAAGAGGCAAGCAAAACTTATGTCTTGCAATGATTATGGGAGAAATCCAATCACCATTGGCAGAAAAGCTGAAATGAAGGCTTTTGCATCTGCTTTAGTGAAATAATTTTATGTACGGAGAAAATTATAGCAAAGGCTCATTCATTTGGGCTGCGCGATGTCATAATTCATGATAATTCAGATGTATGCTGGGTTAAAGTCTGCCATAGCATGTGAAAATGGAGTTTGTTAAAACAAATTGCTTAAAAGGAAGAGCTATGTTTACAATTCTTAACTAAATAAACTGTTATCCAGCACTTTTAAAACCCTATTTTGGATGCACCTGCTTTCTTTATACAATGTGGCAATTAAGAATGACTATTATTCCTATCTATTCATAAAATGGGTCTGGCAGGATCCCTGTGAACAACATTTGTTAGCTTAATTTATGTTATTGTGGAACATAATCTACTTAAGGGTAGAGACATTTTCCTTCTTTTTTCTTTTTTCATTATCAACTCCTAACATGGTGGCTCATATCACCTAGGACACAATAAATGATTGCTGATTGATTATTTGAAATTTTCAAATGTACCCTTTCAAAGTATTTTTATATTTGGATTTTTAAAAAAACAACTCATTTTAACTGCCTGCCCTTCCTTCAATTTATCTGAATTGATAAGGTTTTATTCTAAAACTAACAGCTTCCAGGTTGGCAACCTGACATAAACATATAAAGCTTATATGTAACTATGACAAAGAAGCTTAGTCCTGGAAAAAGGTTGAAAAAATATACCTCTCTTCCCCTTTCCTATATAGACAGGGCATTTTGAGTGTGAAATGGCATGTACTGCCAACTGAAGAGATGGTTAGCTTTGTTGAATTGTTCTTATTTATCCTTTGTTACAGGATCAACCAATAAACATTTATTATACACCTGCTATATTCTAGGCACTGTTATGAGGGCTGGGGGTAAAATAAATAGCTTGAACTGTCAAGGAGCATTCAATCTAAATGGGGAGACAACATGCAATCAAATATTTATATATATATATTGCATATATATACATATATATATATATGGATAGCTAGGAAATAATTAGAAGAGAGAAAGCCCTGGAATTAATGAGGGTTTAGGAAAGGTTTTCTGTAGAAAGTAGTATTTTAAAACTTTTAAAAAGACTGGGAACTTTGTAGTTCAAATGTAGGAGGGAGAGCATTCCAGGCATTTAGGTCAGCCAGAGAAAAGGCTTGGAGCTAAGAGATGGAGTGTTTTGTTCATGGAATAACCAGGAGGCCCAGTATCATTGGATCAAAGAGTATGTGGCACAAGTGAAATGTAGAAAGACTGGAAAGATAGGAGGGGACTAGGTTTTGAAGGGCTTTGAATGCCAGGGCATTTTGTATTTGCTCCTGGAAGCAAGAGGGAGTCAATGAAGTTTATTGAGTAGGGAGGTGGTGTGATTGGACCTGCATTTTAGAAAATCACTTCAGGGGTTGAATGAAGAATGAATTGAAGTGGGAAGAAACTTGATGTATCGCCTTGACATAGCCATCAACAGGCTATTGCAATAATCCCAGCAAGAGATGATGAGGGCCTGAACTAGAATGGTTGCAGTGTCAGATGCGAGAAATGGGCATATGTGAGAGATGCTGAAAAGGCGAAATGAATTGTCCTTGGTCACAGCCTGGTAATAGGGAGTGAGAAATAGTGAGGAATCCAGAAAGACTCTTGGATTTTGTGCATAAGGAGCTCGGAAAATGGTATTGCCCTATAGAGCAATAAGAAAGGCTGGGGTGGGGGAAAGACAATGAATTTGGTTGAGTTTAAGATGTCTACTTGACATCCAGTTTAAGATGTCAGAGAGGCAGTTGGAAATGTGAGTTTCGAGGTCATCAGAGAGATTAGGGGAGGAATGGTAGATTTAAGAATCATCAACCTAGAAATACAATTCAATGCATGGGAGCTAATGAGAACCCCAGGTCAAGTAGTTTAGAGGGAGAAGAGAAGAATGCCCAGCACTGAATACTGAGGTACACGTAGGGATAGAAGGTAAAATCCGGAGGATGATCCAGCAAAGGAGACAGAGAAGAGTAGTCAGATATGTAGGAGGAAAAAGAGCAGAGAGTGGTAACCTAGAGAAAAGAGTATCAAGGAGGAGAAAGTGATCAGCAATGTCAAAGGCTATAGAGAGATCCAGGAGAATGAGGTTGAAAAAAGGTCATTAGATTTGGCAATTAAGAGATCATTAGTAACAATGAAGAGAGGAGTTCCACTGGAAAGATAAGGTGGAAAACCAGATTGTAGGGGGTTAAGAAGGGAGTGAGAGGAGGAAGAGAGAATGCACATATTATAGACTGTTGTTTGTTTGCTTTCTTGCTTTTGAGGAATTTAGATACAAAAGCCAGAAGAGATTATGGGATGATAATTCTCAGGAATGGAAAAATCAAGTGAGAGGTTTTTTCAGGATAAAGGAGACATGAGCATATTTATAGGTAGTGGGAAATAAGCCAGGAAATTGGGAAATATTGAGAATAAGTGAAAGAGTAGAGATGACAGAGGGGGAAATGTGTATAAGGACATGGAATGGAATGGGACTGGTTAATCATGTAGAGGGTTTAGAATTTGTAAGGATTAAAACCACATCAACATGTGAAATGGATGAAGGAGATAAAAGTGACAGAAGGTACCTGAGGGATAGGAGATGAAGAAAAGGAGAGAAGAGAGAGTTCAAGGCAAATGGTCTCATATATTTTTTTTTGCTTTTTTTTTTTGGAGGGCAATTGGGGTTAAGTAACTTGCCCAAGGTTACACGGCTAGTGTGTGTGTGTGTGTGTGTGTGTGTGTGTGTGTGTGTGTGTGTGTGTTGTCTGAGGCCAGAACCGAACTCGGGTCCTCCTAACTCCAAGGGCCAGCGCTTTACTCACTGCACCACCTAGCCACCCCTCATATTTTTTTCTGTAAAATATGAGATAATGTTCTTAGCTAAGATAGTGGGGGAAGGGAAGTTAGAGGATGGATGAAAAGTTTTGGAAGAGCAGCTGTGGAGAGTGGGATAGTGAGTTGATAAGGGAGGCATTCTAAGATTGCCTAACAGCAGTAAGGGCACAGTTATAGAACACAAATTTGTAGTGGATCCAGTAAGAATAATTGTATGATTTTTTCCCCACCCTCATTCAACTACACATGTGTAGGCAAGAAAGCAATGAATGGTTGTGATCCAAGGCTGAGACTTGGCTAGGTATAATCAGCAATATGAGAAAGGGGCTAGGGATTCAAGAGAGGAGAACAATACAGAGTTGAATTGGTTCACTAAGGAATCAAGAAGAAAAGAGAAGAGAGTGGCTAAAACACATACATTTAGGGAGAGAATTGAAGTGTTAAAAGATTAGAGGTCATGATACAGAAGAAGGATAGGGTTATGTAAGGGAATGAAAAGGGAGAAGGAAGAGGGATGTCCAACCACATTATGGTTGGATAAGGGGATTTTAGAATTCTTGAACATGGCGGTGGTACATTTATGCATGATGTCAAGATCAAAGGAATGACCGCCTTTGTATGTGACTGAGGTGGGGTGCAAGTTTAGTAAACTGAGGAACTGAATAATCAGGATATTTGAGGGAAAATCAATATGTATATTGAAGTCCCCTAGTATAAGAGCAGAAAAGAAAAATTGTGAGCCAGGTATCAAACTCATTGAGAAAGGAAGGGGAGTGGCCTCTGGGGCTGTAGACAATAGCTACTGGGATTTTGGTTGACTGGTAGATATGAAAAGTATAAACTTCAAAGGAAGAGAGATTACTGAGTGATGAAGAAAGGGGAAGAATCTGGAAGTGGCAGTGGGGAGGAGAGAGTGTCCCACCTCCCTGACCTTAACTAGTGAGCTGAGGAGAATGAATGAAGGTGCAGCCAATATTGGAAAGGGTGACCAGGGAGGCTGTGTCATCTGGTGAAATCCAAGTTTCAGTAAGAGCTAGTAGATGGAAAGAATGGTAGAGGAATAGATTTAAGACAAAAGGAAGTTAGATGGCTGTGGAGTAGGAATGCCAAAGGAGAAAAAGGAAAGGCTGGGCGAAATTAGGATGAAATTTGTGGGTGAGAAGGTAGAGAGAGGGTGGGAATGAGGACTCCAGAGGTAGAGGATGTTCAGTAAGGTTTAGATCATGATCTACAGGAGTCCAGGGTTACTGAACTGTGAAGGGTATGAGCAAGTGTGAAAATGCTTATCACTGAGCAGAGGGCTTCACTTCTCTCCTCAAAGGACAGGTGCAGCTGGAGATAAAAGACCTGAAATTAAAGAAAGTGTTGCTCTTCTTTGCACTGGGGATTGTTTTCATCTCATTTGGGAGACTGGGCTGGCAGCCGAGGTGAAAGATGCCTTGTGCTGGTATAAATGGAAGTCGTTGCTTTGGCGATGGTGGAAAGTACCTGACCTAGCCTCAAGTAGCCTTTCCTCAGGGAGTATAATGCACTAAGCAGGAGACAGAAGGCTCAGGGTGCTAGTGTCTCCATGTTCTGAGATGGTTAGATGGGCAAGGGAGGGAGAAAGGGATATATTTGGAAATTAAAGCAATGTAAAAATACAAGTTATCAGTGCATTTTTTTAAATCTCTCAAGTTTAGGCCAATATAGTTAATGATGATAGCCTTGAAATTAATTTACAATGAATCCCAGTAGGGAAAGATGATGATAATATGAATCAAGTCATTTTTTTCCCAGCACAATTTGTTCATGAGATCTCGTGCATTGCTAAATGCCTCTCACTGATCCTGTGCCGTCTCCATTGGTTAGGGTTAACCCACCCTCCTCACTCTGGTAAATGAGCTTCAGAGAAGCAGTATTTTAGCTTACAGTTGCCACTAAAGTGAAGAGATCATTGCAGCACAGCAACTCACCTTATCAAGGATGATGTCTCCCTCAAAAAGGTTCAGGTTCAAAGCTAAGAGGCAAGACAAAATCTGACATTAGTGAACAGGTGAAATCCTGCATGTGAGATTTTCAAAAGAAAGGAATCCACCAACCTTCACTGATCTCAAATACGTCATTGTCCTTGCCACCATCTACATCGATTACTAAAAAGACAAATAAAGATAGAGAAGCAAAGGTTAATCTTTGACTAAAATGTTTTAGAGAGAAAATCTTTAGGTCACCTAATCACAAAATTATAACCCGTTCTCCTAGGGCCACATCATGTATTCTGTTTTCCTATTTCACTTGAGCATTGACTGACTTTAGCATAAATCAATACAGTTGGTAACAAATGGTTCCTCTGCAGGATGGACTTGGATTGACACAGACAAGATGCACTGAATTGGAATCAAACTAGAAACAAATGATTTGTCCATATGTTGTCACTTCAATACAGCCTGGGGCTTTTAGTGAACCCCGAAGACTAAAGCATCCCGGTTAAAACCTGAATTCCATTCTAAATTCCTAGGGAACAGAAACCATGATTGGTCTTATGACTCTATATTAGTACAGCAGAATAGAAGCAGCATGCAATATTTGGTCATCCAATCTGGCAGAACCATCTTTCCAACTGTAATTTTATTTTCTTGAGGACGTGTGAGATTTGAATGAAATAACAACCCATCCAACTCACATACAATTTAGATGATATGAAAAAATTACTATGAAGATAAAATTTCTTAATGATTTCAAAGGGGCAAAATGGCATAGTGGGTAGAGCTGGACTTAAAGTCAGGCAGATCTGATTTCAGATTCAGCTTTTGATACTTACTAAATATGTGACCCTGGAACAGTCTCTTAACATCCCCACCCTCAATTTTCTCATCTGTAAAGTAGTAATGATAATAGCATCTACCTAGTTGGTAGATCTAATAATAACATCTACCTAATAAATATGTATTAGGTAGATGCTATTATTATTATTAAATGAGGTAATAATTGTAATACATTTAGCATAGTGCCTGTCACATACTTAATCCTTCCCTTTTCCCCTAAATCATTAAACTGTTGTGAAGATCAGATAACACGTGTAAAGTGCTTCACAGACCTTAAAATGCTAAATAAATGCAATGTGCTATTGTTGTTAATACTGTCATCTCTCGATCAGTATTGTGGTCCATCACAATTACATGGTCCCAGATTATTACAGTTACTTCCAAAATCCTGGTACATAGAATAGATTGATTCAGCTTTTGGGCACTCAAACATGCATGAGGGATGATGCTGGTTGTAACACAGGGACCATCTTCTTCATCTGACACGAGACCAGAATTCCTTCAACTTAATTCATATGCTAGCGTCTCCTCAGGGTCTAACCCTATATGACCCTACATTCTCAAAGCCTCTGCGTGTAGGTCTAGAAGTCTGGGGTCATGGCTCCAGCCTACCTACATTTGGAGAGGCTTCCCCTGAGAGGGTTGGTCACCAGTTGATGAATTGTGGAAGTCATACTCACTACTGCAGCCATCCATTTAGATGTAGAACTGTTATATATAATATAATATGTATCTGTGGAAGAATAATACTAATGATAGCTAGCACTGATAAAGCACAATACAATAAAGTATTGCAAAATGCTTTATACATTTTATCTCAGTTGAGCCTCACTACAACGCTGTGAGGCAGCTGCTATTATGTCCATTTTACAGAGAAGGAAACTGAGTTGGAAAAAGGCAAAGTGACTTGCCCAGGGTCACACAGCTAGGAAGTATCAGAAATAGGATTTAAAGTCCAGTTTTCTTGTCTCTAACTGCACCATCTAGCTGCCGTGGGTCATTGGAAGTACTGAAGGACAGAGATCAATGGATGACTCACCGAAGGTTTCTGGGGTTGGCTGAGGAACAAAACAAAAAAGAAGAGGAGACATTATCATGATAGACAAGATTTATCAGTGCTTCTCTTGATCTTATTGATCTATATAGTAATAAAAGCATTTATTTGCTAGCTCACTAATATTGATTATTTACCCTCATGGAACTAATCCTTATGAAATTTGAGCATCTAAACTGAGTTTTTACTTAAATTATTATTTTTCATTAAAAAAAAACACAGGGCACATTAATGTACTGTTGAAGGAGTTGTGACTTGATCCAGTCATTCAGAAAAATAATCTAAAATGATATGAAGAAAGTCATGATGATGTCTACTGCTAGGCCTCATGTAGATCAATGAAAAAAGAAAGAACCCCACATACACATATCAAATTTTATAGTAGCACCTCTAGCTGGTTTTTTTCCTTTGTTCCTAAGGGGGACCATGACTTCAGGAAGCTGATACCATGATTTGCAAGTGAATTGGATTTAAGTGAGGGAGGACTGTGCAAGGTCACCAACCTCACTTTCTTCTCCTGAGTTATCTGGGTCCAGTGGAGTAGCAACAATAAAGAAATAACATCAATGCTCATAGATTGGAAAATGATTAAGTTGTAGTAGAAGAATGTAATGTTATATTATTATGTGCTCTAAGAAATAATGTATATAATGGCAACAATGATTCCTAGGAAGATTTCTATGAAATGAGACAGAGTGAAGTAAGCAGAACCAGGAAATTAATATATATAATAATCATAACAATATAAATATAAAGATCAATAACAAAAGCTTTTGAAAATGATTACTGATACATTATAATGTCTGACCTTATCCTCAAAGATGTAATAATGAAAAGATACTCTTCCTCATTCTTTGTAGAGGATTAGTGGTATGGAATAGATCATATAATAGCAAACTTTTTAATATATTGTTTACTACACTTCTCCCCCTCCCCCCATTACTTCATTATGGATGATATCTCTTGTGGAGGATACATTGAGAAATACAAGCTATATAAAAAGGGACAAGCATATTTCATAATTTTAATTTATGATATTTTTATCTATTTTAATAATTTTTATTTTATTTAACAAAGAGACTTTGTAAACTAAAAAGAAACCCATTAGATAAGAATGAGTAAATAACAAAGAAGATGATGGTTCCATTTGAAGTTCAGTTTGGAGCACATATTTTGAGAAGGACACTGACAGATTGCAGAGTTTGCAGAGAAGAGTGATCAGAATGTTGATAGGCCTGGGGATGATTTTACGCAAGGATTGAATGAAAGAAATAGAAATGATTAATCTAAGGGACATTTGAAGGGACATCAGAGAGAGGTTGCCTTGAAATACTTGAAGGGTTAATTTATTAAATAGAAATTAGACTAACAAGTAGAAATATGAGCAATAGAGGAAAGTGCAAAGAGGCAGCTTTCAGTTCAAAATAAGGATAGAGTTCCAAAAATCAGGCTACCCCAAAGCAGCATTAACTACCCCAAGAAGTGATAAATTTGTCACTGGAAGTTTTCAGGTGGAGACAGGAGAAGCAGGTTGGGTAAACAACAGCAGTAATTCCAGCTGGGGTGTGAGTCTGACTAGAAAACCTTGAAGTTCCAACTTAGAGATTCTGTGATTCTTTGAAAATTGGTCTTTCAGACTTTAGAACAATGCCATGGCTGATTATGACTTCAGAAGTCAGCTAGTGAAATAGAGACATGGTAGACTAGAAGTATGAGAAAGGTATCATGGAACAGTGGCGAGGGTACTAGACTTGGAATCCAGAAGACCCAGGTACAAATTTGGGTTAAACACTTAGTAGTTGTGTGAACCTGGGCAGCTCATATTGTAGTGCCTGGTTTGCCCATCCTCCAACCTCAGCCCTCCCTCAGGGAAGTGAGCAGACTGCCGGGTCAGTTCCACCTTCCCCCAATGGATGTGAGCCCTTCCCCAGTCAGCACACCTCCACAGAAGTAGGCGGGCTTCTGGGTCAGGGAGACTTGGTGCCAAGGTGTGTACTGACCAATCACTGTTCTTGGCCTCTACAAATTTCTGCTTGCATGGAATCCCTCTAAAAAGCCGATGTATTGTCCCTGCAGAGCACTGTCTGATCTGGGCATAACCTCGACAGTCCCATGGTAAATAAAATCCACTTCCAAATTTTACTCTTGGCGATCTTTTGTCTCACTCCTTTCTTCACAACAATATAACCTCTGAGCCTTTGTGTCCTTACAAAATGAGGGAAGGAGAGGTGAACAGCCAATGTGATTTGCTGTGCTCAGTTATTTGTTCCAAGGGAGGGCTTAGACAGGGGTTGGAAGAATATTTGGGAAGGGACAGTGTTGTAAAAAAAATAAATTATTTTAAAGTGGGTTTTAAAAATAGATTTATGTAAGAATAACTAATCCAATGTATTCATTCCCCAAACCAAAATATAATAGGGAAAGAACACTAAGTGTGAAGTCAGAAGACTTGGAAATCTCTTCCTTACTACCTGTGAGATCTTGGGGACAAAGTCATTTACTTTCTTTGAAACTCAGTTTCCTTATCTGTGAAATTTGAATAAAAATACTAAATCTACCTATCTTAACAAGAATCTTACAGGACTCAAATAAACAAGATATGTGGAAGAGATTTATAATCAGTAAAGTAATATACTCCAAGAAAGAAATTAACTTCTTTAAAAAAAAAAAAGTGTGATGAAGAAAAGTAATGAATGCCTCAAACCTCAAACCACAAACCTCAACATATGTTGCAATTACATTTTCCTCAGGTCAGGTCGTTGGTTTCTTGAGACAAAAAATCCTAATTACTTTGAAAAGATCCATTAGTATACATAAAGAAAAAATGAAATTTCTGAAAACAGGTTCAAAATGCCCAGTAAAGTCCAGGCTGGTTCCAGAACAAACAAAATCACCTGAATTGGGAAGATGTTTCACATCCATTCATCCCGTTTTTAAAGAACACAGCAATATTCAGGATAGTGCCACCTTCATAGAGTAGGGCAAATAAATTTTCATAACGCCAAGTGATGGGAATGAGGGATACAAGTGGAGAGGAAGGCTTGCTTTATGGTACTTTGTATGGATTTCTCATTTTTTTTTTACTTGAAAATGTGCATCCTGTGGGGTGGCTAGGTGGCTCACTGAATAGAGCACCAGCCCTGGAGTCAGGAGGTCCTGAGTTCAAATCCAGCCTCAGACACTTAACACAAAAAGTAGCCACTTGACCTTGGGCAAGTCACTTAACCCCAATTGCCTTCCAAAAAGCAAAAAACAACAACAAAAAAAGAAAATGTGCATCCTGTCAATAGAACATAAACTTCCTGAGGGAAGGAACTGTTCAACTTTTGTCAGTGTGTCCACCAGCTAGTGTAGTGGTTGGCATATAGTAGGAATTTAGTAAACATTTGTTGAATTAAATTGATTTCATAAACACAGAGTATTTAGGGGGTGGGGAAGTAATGATGGCTCATATTCCCACCTAGTCTATCCTACCTGTCCATCTGCTTTTCACTGCTTTTTACTGCTTTACTTCTCACATTCCACCTTCCTTCCTCAACTTTCTCCTGGTTTGAAATTCCTCCCTTTCTCTCCTTCCCTGAGTCCAGTCTCCCAAAAAGGAATCTTTCTTGCTAGTGCCTTGAGGTTCACTCTCTAAGAAGTCCAACAGAAAAGTCAGGGCTTTCAGCTGACTGCTGTGGTAAATAAAAGGGCAGCCACCCTGGATTTAGTGGATATGGTAGCAGCTGGACTAGCCTTGAGGGAAGAGAGATCACTGTCATCATAAACATTAGCTATGATTCTGTTGGTGAGGGCTAGGAAGGGGTAGCAACACAAGAAAGATAAGAGAAGAGCCAAGGGTGACTGCTCCTATCTCCCATTCTATTTCAACGATACCTAGATACCTACCCAGAAATGCCTTTCCAGGTAGTCTAGCCCTGGCCACAGCAACAATTCAAAATCAAATCTATAGTTATGTATTTGAGTATTTTTTAGATCATTGGCAATTAGCTAGGTGACAATCAGCTTGATCATGTATCAATCCCAACCAGTAGTTGAGATGTCCCCGATTAGCAAATTGCTTATGTCTCAATCTATTTCTCTAAATCATATGAACATAATAGGAAATAGTCATTGTCAATCTATAGCTATTCTGAGAAAAAGAAATGAGTGGGTAGGTTCAGGTTAATTCTATAAAATGATTGTATATTCCACACAATACATCATTGTTTTTTGACACCAAAAGGTTATCTCACCCTTCACAAATGTATGTAAAAATATACAACTGCATAAATGTAAATATGCAATACATTTTAACAGTTGTTTTAAGGCATTCATTACTTTTAGATATAACAAATATTTTAAAAGAAAGGATGACTTCTTCAGCATTTGTCTACCATTTAAAATTTATAACTTAATGCATCTCTCCAAGACTTTAACATATAATTTAGTACTTTGATTTTGTCCGTATTCAACTGGCACAGGGTATCTCTCTACCTGCACAAGGTTGGGCTTAAACTAATGAGAAATCAGAAAAGAATTCTTACTCTTCACAGTCCATAGTCCATGTGCTCATGCTGAGATTTTTATTCAAATAATTTATAAAAAATTAATATTTCATCAGTCAATACCAAAAGTTGAACTAAAACAAATTTCCTTCCCCCCCATCTTATCAAAAGCTAGTTTTGAAACAATGAAGCAGAAACAGAAATAACCAGGTACACCAGAGTCTCAGTCCATTATTCTTCTCTCTTGGATCCCTTGATGTTCTCCAGAACCCTGCAATTAATCTATCTCAAATAGTAAATTTTCTCTGCTCGTCCTTAAAAAACCACTTATTTCATGAACCTTGCCTGATTCAAATGAAAGAAAACCAATCTTTAATCACTACCCCAGCCATGGGGGAAGGGGTGCCCTCCAATTACCTGCCACCCTCTAGTTGGCTTGTTTTGCTGTATTTTTCATATATCTTATAGAACATGCATTTAAATTCCTTACCATGCCAGAGACCAAAAGAAGAACCTCACAGAGCAGAAGCCAAGGCAAATACCATGAAGCCATTTTTTCATCCGTAATAAACAGCAGCAAACTAAGAAATTCCAAATGTGCTGTACTTATAAAGAGGCAAACATCATAAATTGGAGCCTTTGATCTGTGTGAGGCACCTCGAAGTGCCTCACAGGAACATGCCTGTTCCCAGAGTCACTCTTCAAATCAAGGAGGTAAAATCCTTAGCACTTTTCTGAGGTTGTACAGTTTATCCTTTTTTTTTTTTCCCAAGAGGCAAGTGCCTAGAAGGAACCCAGCCTGGCAGGTTGAATATCTAATTTTTATTTCCTGGTGAATGAAAGTAAATTACATATGATAAAAGGATCAGCAATTAATTTTAAGTCTATTATTCCATTCAACAAGATACTATGAAGTACTGATTAATGGAGTGTCCAATAAATGCTTATTGAGTGACTGATGATCAAATGGATGAAGTTACAGAGAAGGTGAGCCCACTTGGGTCTTTGATTGTATCTTCCTAAGGAGGCTATCCAGGTCCATCTGGGTTGAATTGGTTGGCTGGGGATATTGTGGAATGCAGCCACACACATTCCTTTTCTATACTTCTTTGCCCTGGGCTTATTAAAAATCAGATTGGGGGCGGTTAGGTGGTGCAGTGAATAGAGCACTGGCCCTGGAATCAGGAGGACCTGAGTTCAAATCCAGCCTCAGACACAACGCAAAACTAGCCATGTGACCTTGGGCAAGTCACTTAACCCCAATTGGCCTACCTTCCCCACTCCAAAAAAAAATCAGATTGGTTGAAGAAATGGCCTTTCTTTTCCTTTTTCAGGAGGGAGAGGGAGAGGTGAAACCAGAGTCATCATAAGATACAAATTTAGATTGGCTTAGAGGCTAGTCCAAATATCTTGTCTTGTAAATGTGGAAAGCAAGGTGCAGAGAAGTGAAGTAACTATCCTAAAATCACATAAATAGTGAAAAACAGAGCTGGGGATTAACCCCAAGTCCACTGACTCCAAATTTTGAAAGGGGATTTTAGTCTTTAGATAGATGTGTAAGTTATAGGGAAAGAGGGGGGAATATGAGATAGAGAAAAAAGGTAAAGAATGGCTGAGTGATTAGAAAACACTGGTCTCTGGACTTGTCTTAAGTTACTTGTTAATTATTCTTTGGGAATTTTCAGAAATGAAACATGCTACCATTTGCTACCCCACATTCTCAAGCTCTAGAGACCCATTGTACATTATTGTATTTTAGCACTGAGTGAACATAGTTGGAAATATGGAACCTGCATGGTACCTATGCACACAGTAGGTTCTTATGTAGAGGGTTGGTCAGAAGACTCCATTCTCTCTTCCTTTAATCCCAGAGATAGCAGTGGGGGTGGGGGTGGGGGGATTTTTGTAGGGAGTCTTTCTATGCATTGGATACCAAGAATCTGGTCCCAGCCATGAAGAGGTAGCAACAGTGATATGTTGTAATTGTATATATGCTGACCCATATGTAAGAAGATCGGGAAACCAAGTAACCAAAAGGTTAACATCCTGAATTCTAAACTATTAGATAAGGGGAGTGTGGGAGGGTTCCCTGGAAATATCAAGTTCCCAAAGAAATTCAAGACCTGTCTTCCTATTTAGAAGAGGAGGAATTCCTGGACAACCAGTCCCTCAGAGAGAACAGAAGCCTAGGGTCCAAGCCTTCCAGAGAGAGAAGGAGGCGTTCCTGGGCAGCACCTTAACCTGCAGAGCTTGAGCTTCCCCATGGCAATGTTAACATGAAGCTGCTATTTGTCTCTGTCACTGCCTTTATCCACGATTGGATCTGTTGTGGTTTGGGATGCTAGGAACCTCAAAATGTAAGGGTACAGAGGGGTCTGCCTCAGAAGAATTCAACCACTTGGGAGTCTTCTTTCAGTCAGAGTAGCTGAGGTTTTATTATACACCGGAAAAGTAGGCAAGATTCCTAGTAAATCTGAAGTATTATAAGATCAATAAGAAGCAGAAAGATTCCTAAGAAATCTGTGAATTTGCTGAGGATGGACCTGAAGCTTATATACATAAAAGACTGAGAAGATCTGGATGGGATTAAGGAGTGGTAAATGGGAGGAGAGAGGGGCTGGGTGACGGTGGGTGCAACAGTGAAGAGATCTATATGGTATTAAAGAGTCTTGACTAAGCTAATTAAGTAATCAACTTGGGCTGGAGTGAGTCAGTTGCCTTGGCCAGAGGGCAGTGATCTGGGCTGCTGAAACATAGGGTGAAATCCAGGGACTGGGTTGCTTTCAAAGACATGATTTTTCCTTTTTCCCATCACCCCATCAGATCCAGGAACTGGTCCCCCATTGCTCTAACTGCTACAAACTTTTGGGGCAAAGGTTGCCATCTCTAGGGCTGAGGTAGTACGATGAGAAATTAGGCAGCATTGCCCCTAGGAAACAACAATAACATAATGTTAGCTAGCATTTATGTATTGCTTTAAAGCTTACAAAGCCCTTTATATATGTTAATTCATTTTGATGGGGTTTAGGCTCTGGGAACCCCCTTGAATCTTCCCACTTGATGAGGCATTTGACTGAGGTCATAAGCCTTTCTTTATAACTAGGCCCAAATCTCTGTTACTCTTAACCTGGCCTAGTCCTCCATTGTCCAGCTACTTCCCACCCTTGATCCTATCAAATTATCTATACCCAAATCTGTTACCCTTAAACTAGCCTAGCCCTCCATTGTCTGTCATCTCCAGGTCCCATTCCTGGAGTCTGATCTTGGGTTCTCAAGATCCTCCTAAGATTCCTCCTCAAAACCCTCCCCAGCTCCCTCTTCTAGACCACCCCTAGATCCCTCCCACAGTCTTTCTGTATATAAAATCCATCTTGCCTCCATGAAGGTGCTGAGATTAATCTAGTGCAGAATCACTCTGTGTCACATTGTTCTGGCCCTGTTTGTTCAATACAAGCCTCACAAATACTTACCCATTATGGTAAATCTTTAACAAACTTTGTTTTACTTTGGCTGAGGGAGGGCTTGAGTCAAATTCATTCGGCAGGACCTAGTGAGTAGGTATTTTGGAGTCTCAAGCACCCCTAAACCTCAACAATTTGATCCTCACAACAATTCTGAGGTAGGTGTCATTATTATCACCATTTTATAGGTGAGGAAACCAAGGCAAAGAGAGGGAAGGTGACCAGGATCACCCAAGTAGTAGTGACTGAGGCAAAATTTGAACTCGGGTCTTCCTGACTACAAGTCCCACATATTATCCCTTTTCCCTCCTAGCTTCTCTATGCCATTACTCAATCCCCCTATTCCCACAAACCAAGGACCCACCCACTGCTCTTCTAGATCTTCCCAGACAAGAAGGTGACTCTGCAGTTCACCTCCTTCCCTATTTTCATAAGTTCACAATAGCTTCTGTTGACCAAACCATCCCAAATACATCCACACAGCCTCCATAAGTATAATCAATTAAAATACCAAACAAAGCCTCAAATTGAATTGGAAACTCCCAGTAGGTGCTCATTAAGCACCCACTTACGTGCCAAGTACTGTGCCTTTGTTGTTGTTCATTCATTTCAAGTGTGCCTGACTCTTTGCGACTCTATTTGGGGTTTTCTTGGCAAAGATACTGTAGTGGTCTGCCATTTCCTTCTCCAGCTCATCTGGTAAATGACCAACTGAGACAGACTGGATGAAGTGACTTGCTCAGGATCACACAGCAGCTAAGTGTCAGAGGCAAGATTTGAACCTAGAAGAGGAGCCTTTCTGTCTGTAGGCACAGCACTCTTTCTACTGTGCCATTTAGCTGCCCTGAATTATATTTCACAGCTTTGATATTTTCAGTTATGATCATTGCTTACCCATTGAGTTATAAAATTCAATCATTCACTAGGAGTCTCTAAAGCTTGAGAATATAGGGTAGTAAATAGTAGAGACATCTATTCTGAACATTCCCAAAGCACAGTTGCAGACACAAAGACATCGATGCTGGGCAACTAGTGAGTTTTCTAAATACCTAACAATTCCTTACCTTTATTTTTTACTTCATCTTTTTTCCTCTTTACCTGTTATTACCCACTTAGGAGTTCTGATCCCTTTGGTAGATTGGTAAAATCTATGGATCTTTTCTCAGAATAATGTTCTTCAATGAATGAAATAAAATACATGAGATCACAGAAGAAATCAAGTCTCCTACAATGCAATTATCATTTTTTTTTTAAACCAAGTTAAGCCTTTTCCCCAAGATGGCACTGAAGGCAAAGAAGGAAGCTATTGTTCTTCCAGAGACAAGCCAAGAACAAGGCCTTGAAGGCCAAGAAGGTGGTATTGAAGGGTGTCCAAAGCCACAAAAAGAAGAAGATCCAAATGTCCCCCACCTTCCAGCAATTCAAGACACTAAGACTTCAAAGGCAGCCCACACACCCTCGGAAAAGTGCCCCTCAGAGAAACAAGCTCGATCACTATGACATCTTTAAGTTTTCCTTGACCACTGAGTCTGCTATGAAGAAGATTGAGGACAATAACCCCCTTGTCCTCACTGTGGATGTCAAGGCCAACAAGCATCAGATCAAGCAGGCCGTAAAGAAGTTATTATGACATCGAAGTAGCCAAAATCAACACACTGATCCGGCCTGATGGATAAAAGAAGGCCTATATCTAACTTGCTCCAGACGATGATACTTTAGATGTCACCAACAAAATTGGAATCATCTCAACTATGTCCAGCTATCCCACTCCACCTACAATAAAAAGTTTTACAATATAAAAAAAGTAAGTTACCATATTCCCCCAGGTTAAGAGTCCCTATGTTAATTCAGCTACAATCATTCTCCCTTAATTTTCCTGACTTCATTCTCTGAGCTGAGGAAATCTAATTATATTATTGACCGGGGAAATTGGTATCAAGCAAAAGGGAGGGTACAAAGATCTGTGGGATTCTTTGAATCACTACAGTAACTAATGACAAACAAATGTGCTTTTTGTAATCTTTTACCTTATATACTATTCAATATCCTGGAGAACATCGAGGTCCAAAATCCATTCTTTATCAATTTT
Source organism: Petaurus breviceps papuanus (assembly GCF_028583685.1). Lineage (NCBI taxonomy): Eukaryota > Metazoa > Chordata > Mammalia > Diprotodontia > Petauridae > Petaurus > Petaurus breviceps. The sequence goes on along the minus strand of NW_027186304.1, from coordinate 49,507,818 downwards.
TTTTTTTTAATGAGGAGCAGGAAACTAATGAAAGAACCAGATGAACTATGACTAGAACCTAACGTATAATGCTTATTTTACAGTTTAATGATTGAAGGGCTGGGTGGCTAGGTGGTACAGTGAATAGAGGACCAGAGCCCTGGAGTCAAGAGGACCTGAGTTCAAATCTGGCCTCAGACACTTAATATTTACTAGCTATGTGATCTTGGGAAAGTCACATAACCCCAATTGCCCTGCCTTTCCCCATCCAAAAAGCAAAAAAAAAAAAAAATGATGGAAAGGTTAATGGGTTATAGGCTCTGGGAACCCCCTTGAATCTTCCTGCTTGATCTGGCATTCACCTGACACCATAAACCTTCCATTATTGCTATTCCCAAATCTCCGTTACCCTTAACCTAGCCTAGCCCTCCATTGCCTGTTATCTCCAGATCGCCTCTGGCTACTTCCTACCTTTAATCCTATCAAAATGTCTATGCCCAAATCTGTTACTCTTAAACTAGTTTAGCCCTCCATTGCCTGTAATCGCCAAGTCGCCTTCAGCTACTTCCTACCCTTAATCCCATTCTCTTGGTTCCTGGAATCTGACCTCTGAACACCCCAGTCCCATCAAGATCCTCCTCAAGACCCTCTCTAGACCCCTTCTCCCAGACTACCCCTAGATTCCTCCCACAATCTTTCTGTATATACAACCCATCCTGTTTCCATGAAGGTGCTCAGATTCTATCTAGCCTGACAAAGAATCAGATTCAATCTGGCCTGCTAGCATTAGCATCACAAATGCTCAGATTCCTTAAGAATCTAGCCAATGGTGAGGTTCCTTAAGAGTCCATCCAATATGGAGAATCTTTAATGAACTTTGTTTTACTTTTGACTAAAAGAAGACTTGGGGCCAATTCATTTGGTCAGGACCCAGTGTGTTGTTATTTTGGGGTCCTGAGCACCCCTAAACTTCAACATTTTAAACCTCAACAGGGCTTTCTCTAAGTCATTCCATTTAGGATAGAGAGGAAAACAGTTTTTCACAAGTGAGCAATCTCATTACTTTAGTAGCTATATCTACTTCTTGCAAAAGTGTGATACCTGTTCTCTTCACACAAATCCTGCCATTAGAAGGCATTTAAGGACTGCTAAAATGTTTGTTTATGAACCAGCTTCCACAGTGTCTATTACAAGATACCAGGTAATATTTCTTATGGCTGACTGCCCAGTTATAAAACCATCTCTGATCCTAATGCTCATCCATCATCAAGACTTTCCTTGGTCTCTGTAATGGTAGGGGAAATGTAAAGATCTTCCCTGCCCCTTAATAGGCCTAAGGGAATTGGAAGGTCTTCCCTTCTTTGAAGATCTTCCCTGCCCTCTAATAGGCCAAATGTAATAACATGGAGCCTGTGGTGGGAGGAGCTTGATGAAGGTGGGTATAGGTGATGGGGTATAGGCTCTGGAAACCCCCTTGAATCTTCCTACTTCATCTGGCATTCACCTGACAGCAAAAGCCTTCCGTTATTGCGAAGGGTGGAGCAGAGCCCACAGGAAGTTGGGAGTCAGAGCAGTTAGACAGTGGGAGATGATGCAGCAGCAAGGAGACAGGTAGGCTTGTGAGTGATGGTTTGTGGGAGGACTAAAGGATGGTGTAGTTCCCTGCTGTGATTTGGTGTATTAACTTCTTTGTTGCTATGATGGATTCAGTTTTCTGGTATCTGATTAAATGTTTTGCTTCTGTCTTTTATATGGAGAATCTGTTATATTTTGCAATTCAGAATTGTGCCAGCATATTCATAGTCATTATCAGTGCTGTGACTATTATGTTGTCACTACAGTCTCCTAGAATATAGTTGTTTTCATAGATTTTTCTCCTCTTTTTCTAGTTAAGGAACTAGCTCCTAGACTCCGAAGAAGTGTTTATAAACAAAGTCTAGGCAACTCTACCCCCCCTAAGACTGGCATCAACATGAGTGCTATTTACTGAGCTTTCAGTCTCACTTCTAGCCTAGAAAAATGATGCCTCCATGTAAGAGTCTCAATATTTTATATAATAAGCATGAAAAAATAGATTTCTGTGCTTTGCATACACCATATGTACTTGCATTATAGGACCATAGATCACAAATTGGAAGGGACTTTATAGAAAAATGTGATCTAACCTCCACATTTTACTTATGAGTAAGCTGAAATCCAGGGAAGTTAAGTTGCCAAGGTCACACGGTATAGGAGAGTGGTTTTAAGTCCAAGTTCCTCGACTCCAGAGCTAGTCCTTTTTCCACTGTACCACACTGATACCATCCCTCAATGTTCATGTCTTATGGAAAATGATGAAGCTAAAAGTAAGCCATGTTTATCAGCATTGGGCACATATTAAGTGTTCATCCAATAACGATTGAATAGAATAGGCTTGAATCTTGACCATCAGACTTGGGCCTTGGCTGACCAAAAGGATGTCTTAACAGTTCATCTCATTTAATAGGATCATACTTCTTTAAATTCTCACTAAACAAGGAGCTCATAGAGGATTTCTAAGCCACCCTAGCCCTGGACACATGGAATTCCCTCTTCAGGATGAGCAGGTACTGCTGAAATTAGCACTTATTTTTGGTTTTTGTGGATAAGGCAGGGGTAAGTTGGGATGGACCTGGGAACTGGGACCTATACCCCATAAGGTGAATATATTACCTAGGCAAAAATTTGTAAAACTGATATAAAATTTGCAAAAGTGACACAAAATTTGCAGGAATGATTACAAAATCTCAAGGGCTCTTATTCAGGCCTGCAGAATAGCAGTGCAATAATGGAGCTTTCAATGACTAAATCTTAGACTCTATACCTGTCCTATGGGAAATATTTATATTTATACAGTCATTAAATTCAAAATGTGCTTCAACGTTTACCACTCTCATTCTTTATTTTATTTTATTTTATTTTTTGCAAAGTAATTGGGGTTAAGTGACTTGCCCGAGGTCACACGGCTAGGATTTTTTGGTGTGTGTGTTAAGTGTCTGAGGCCAGATTTGAACTAAGGTCCTCCTGACTCCAGGGCCAGTGCTCTATTCGCTGCACCACCTAGCCTCCCTGACCCCTCTCATTCTGAAGGCCCAAGTCTACAGCATCGCCATGTGTGTGGCAGAGCTTGAAAGGGTTTTCAGAATACTGAAGATCCTTGCCAGGCTTCTGAAATCACCCATCTTGTCTCTCCTTTTTCTTATCTTATGAAGGCTGATTTAATGGATGAAGTTTCATCCAACCTTAAGTATATTACCTCCTTAAATTAAGCAACAGGCAGGAAGAACAGGCATTGTACACATGACTTGAAAAGCCTGACAACCATTTTGGGGCTGTGAAAACCAAGACCCAGAGAGGTGCACTGACTTATCCAAGGTCACCCAATCATTAAATGACAGCACTGGGATTTGGTCCCAGGTTTTCTGTTTCCACATTCTTTTAATTGCATCACAGATTTATATGTACTATGATGATGATGGCCTATTTGATTTTGGGGAATTTTTTTTTGGCTAGACTATATATAGCCTTTTCATGTATTAAATAATATTTGCACTTTTACCGGGAGATATCTTGGCTTGCCTCATCGGTCCTCTCTTCTCTGATCTGGCCCTTCTCCTCTTTAGTTCCATTCTTCCATCTTTATCTTGATCTTATTCAGTCCTGATGGCCTTCCAACATCAGCTGCAGGAAGAAGCTTCAGGATATTTACCCATTGTAACCAGCATTAACCTATGAGAAATCTCTAGTTTCAACATCCATAAAACAATTTGTAAATTCTATAAAACTCTCAGGTACACTATATTCCCTAAGTGATAATCCTGTTGACTAAATTCATTGTTTTTCTATGAATTTCCTTATGATAAACTTAAAAAAAAATCTTTCTGCCCTAGCCTTAGATTCATCAGCTAGAAAATGGAATCTGATAAGTAAATATGACTCCACTTCCTTCAGACCACTGTGTGAGTATCCACTGGGACTCAGGGTTGGGCTGTTCATCTTTCTCTACACTCTTTTCTTTGGTGACTTTTTCAGCTCCCATTTATCTAATTACAGATACCTCTTTGTGTGGGTATGTGAGATATGTATGTGTGTGTGTTCATATGTGTATAGTGTATATGATGTGTGTATACACATACACATGTATATCCCTAAACTACTTCCTGAATTAAAGTCTCATGTTACCATAAAGTTTATCTGGATGAGCTGCTGACATCTTAAACTCAACATGATCAATCAATCCTGAATTCAGTTTCTATCAATCATAAGATCATAGAATCATGGCTCTAGAGACAGAAGGGACATAAGAGATCATTTAATAAGACATTTTCCTCTGAAATGTTATAGCGAGACTTACTTAAACAGATACCTGAAGGAGCTTCCAGCAGGCAGAGGCAAATGGCAGGGCAGAGAAAGTGTTCAGTGGTGTTCTCCCAATGTTCCCTTCCAAATAACTTTAAAATAATGCCTCAGATTGAATTTTGGAGTGACAGAGTCAAAAAAAAGGACAGAGTGAGACATTCTTCCAGCACAAGACAACATAGCAGGGCAGAAAAAGAGATCTGTGACAGAGGGGAGCAAGCTGGCCTGGAGCTCAGGGAGATGAAGCATTAGTGGTGAGACTAAGTGGTAGTGACAGAAGTAGCAGAGGTGTCAGGAGCTCTCAGCCCAGAGATGGTGGGGGGACCTGAAAATTGGTCATCAAGAGATTGCAGGGAACCTCTGTGCTAGCACTGGGTACAAGACCAAATGCTGTTTGGCAATTCCATTTACTATACCCAGTTCTGAGTCATAGTTCAGGGGCAGAGAGGAGCACTTTCAGCTAAGAGGGGGTGGAGGCCCTGAAAGGCAGCATCATTTTTGGTTCTGATGGATCAGGGACCCTGAAGAACAGTATTGTTTCTCATCCCAAAGGAGCAGGGGCCCTAAGGAGGAGTATTAGTTTCAGTCCCCAGATATCAGGGACCATTCCTAGGTAAGGACCAGAGTGAAGTCAAGCAGAACAGTAAGTACCCCTCTCTCCAGATCGTACTACCTTGGAAGCACTAAAAACTTCCAAACCCCTATAACTAGTTCTCAAAAGAGCAGTGTAAAAAAGTCAGAAATTTGTGACAATGCTCCTCCACTCTCCCACCCCAACCCCAGGGCTATGAATAGAACTAAACATTGACATAAAATTCCAAATCAAGTAATAGGATGGGGAAATGAGCCAACAACAACAAAAAAGAACCTAAACATAAAAATCTGCTGTGGTGACAGGGAAGATCAAGACACAAACTCAGAAGAAGATAATGAAGTCAAAACAGCTATAAGGAAAGCCTAAAAAAAAAATAGATTTTATTTGAAGGTGAGTCCAACAAGAATTCCTGGAAGTTCTAAAAACTGATTTTCAAAATTAAATAAGAGTGGTAAAGAAAAAGTTATGTAAAGAAATTAAAATGAAGGAAGAAAAGTATGGCAAGACAATTAATAACTTCTAAAGAACTGCAAAAGATATTGAAGAAAATAAAGAGGTACAAAAACTCACTGAAGAAAATAATTTCTTAAAAGTTAGAATTGTGCAAGTGAAAGCTAATGACTCCATGAGACATCAAGAACTAATTAAAGAGTAAATCAAACAATCAAAAGAATGGAAAAAATAGAAAATTTGAAATCATAGGAAAAAAAACAGAGATAATTTATAATTATTGAATTATCTGAAAATTGTGACCAAAGAAAGAGCTTAGACATCATATTTCAAGAAATTATCATGGAAAACTAACCCAATATTCTCAAACTAGAGGGTAAAATAGAAATTGAAAGAACCCAAAGAAATCAAATTTACATGTAGTATTCATTATTGAATAGAGAAATTAAAATAACTCTGAGGTGCCATCTTACATTTATAAGATTGGCTAAAATGATAGAATTGGAAAATGACAAATGTTGGAGGGTATGTGGGAAAATTTGGACACTAATACATTGCTGGTGACATTATGAACTGATCCAATCATTTTGGAAAGCATTGTGGAATTATGTCTGAATAGTTATAAAACTGGATATACTTTGACCCCTAATGCCTCGAGGAGGTCTGTTTCCCAAAGTGATGAGGGAAAAAGAAAAAGAATGCATATATCCTAAAATATTTGTAGCAGCTCTCTTAGTTGTAGAAAAGAACTGGAAATTGAGGTGATGCCCATCAATTGGAAATGGCTGGATAAGTTGTTACCCAATTGTGATGGAATATGTGCTGTAAGAAATGATGAGTAGGTTAGTTTTTAGAGGAAAAAAAATCACATGGAAATACTTGCATTAAATAATGCAGAATGAAAGGAGCAGAACCAAGAAAATGTTGTATATAGTAACAATAATAGTATTCAAAGAGCAGTTATAAATGACTAAGCTATTCTGAGTAAAATGATCATTTCAAATCAACTATGAAGGATTTATGAAGGAAAATGCTTCCCACCTGCAGAAAATGTAACAAATTTTTTTAATTATTTAAAAAACAAAACAATTCACCTATTACCTCCTGAAAGAAATTTAAAAATGAAGATTCCCTGAACTTTTATAAGCCAAGTTCCAGAGCTCGCAGGTCAAAGTGAAAATACCTCAAGCAGCCAAAAATAAACCATTCCAATACTGTGTAACCACAGGCAAGATCACAGAAGATCTAACAGCTAGCACATTAAAGGAGCAGCGGACTGGGAATATGATATTCTAGAAGTCAAAAGAGCTGGGATTATGACCAAGAGTAACCTACCCAGAAAGTTGAATATAATCCTTCAAGAGAAAAAAATGGTAATTTAATGAAATAGAGGGCTTTTAAGCATTCCTGATGAAAAAAACTAGAGTAAAATAGAAAATATGACTTTGAAATACAAGACTCAAGAGAAGCATAAAAAGGTAAACATGAAAGAGAAATCATAGCAGAATAAGGTTAAAATCTTTACCTTTCTATATTGGAAGATAATATATGTGTCTTCTAAGAACATTATAATTATTCTATATTGTACTAGAAACACTAGTTATAGCAATAAGTCAAGAAAAAAATTTCTTGGGTTAGCTGAGGAACAAGAAAGAGAAGAGAATATACTATCTTGATATAAACAATTTATAAGTGCTTCTCTTCATCTTACTGTCCTATATAGTAATGAAATATTGATTCTTTGACCTCAGAGAACTAATCTTTATGAAATCTGGTCATCTAAACTGAGTTTTGAGGGTAACAAGGTGGTGCAATGAATGGAGTATTAGGCCTGGACTCATGACAAGAGCTCAGATCTGGCCTCAAACACCAGCTGTGTGACTCTAGGCAAGTCACTTAACTTTTTTTGCCCCAGTTCTTCATTTATAAAGTGAGGACACACAAGAAGAGAAAATAGCAAACCACTTCAGTATCTTTGCCAAGAAAACCCCCTGAACATGTCCATTGGGTCATGAAGAGTCAGACACAACTAAACAACAACAAAGTGAGTTTTTACTTGAATGGCTATTTGTCAATAAAAAATAAACATAGATTAAATTGATCCATCATTAGTGGAATTCTGACTTGATCCAGGCATTTGGGAAAACAAATTATATGAAGAAAATCATGAAAATACCCATGTCCTTTGACCCAGAGATTTTACTGCTAGGCATCTAATCTAAGGAGATGATTTTTAAAATTTAAACTCCCATATACATATATCAAAATATTTATAGTAAGTCTTCCAAAAATTAAAACTGTCCTAAAGCAAATTAACTACCTCATGAAGTGGTAAATTAATCACTGGAGGTCTTTGAATGGAGGCAAGGTGGCCAGGTTGGTGATACTTACAGCAGCCAGTCCAGCTGAGACATCCTCCATCAACTGGGGATGAATTGGTTGGCATGAGCTGTGATGGGCCAGAGCCATCTCTTTATGCTAGACCTGTTAAAAAGTAGGGTAAGAGGTCGGCCTTTCTTTCAGTTTTTGGGAAGATCCCTAGGGAAAGTGGAACCCAAACTGAGAGTAGACTTGGTCCCCAGGCAGGAGAGGGGCTTGCTAACCATTCCCTCCCCCTTTAATCCCAGAGATAGCAGCAAGTTGTAACAATGGCAGAGGGAGAATTCTCATACATTGGATGTCCAATGTCTGGACCCAGCCATAGAGAGGAAACAGCAGAGGTATATTTCATTTGTATGGACTCAACCACATATAAGAGAATAAGGAGACCAAGTGACCAACAGGTTAGTGCAACTGAGTTCCAGCTGCTTACAAAAAGGAGGGGAGACTGTCCAAATGGTATCAACTTCTAAGAAAGATTCAGACCCAATCTTCCTATTTAAAAGGGAAGAGTCCTTGGACAGGATCAGCCTCTTAAAGGGAAGAGAAACCTGGAGTTCAAGTCTTCTAGAGAGAGATGGAGGAGATCCTGGACAGAAGCAGCCCCTTAACCTGCAGAGCTAGAGACACCCCATTGTAGCATAAATGTGCAGCTGCTACTTGTCTCTGCCACTGCCTATAGCCATGTCTGGATCCAGGCATTGGTCCCCTATTGCCCTGACCTGCTATCATCTTTTGGGTCAAAAAACTGCCAATTCTAGGACTGGGAAAGTGGGGTGGGGATTAGTTAGTCTTTATACAGTGCTTTATGGTTTGCAAAGTTCTTTATATATATTAACTCACTGGATCCTTATAATAATCTTGTGAAATAGGTATTGTTATTATCCTCATTTGCATAGATGAGGAAACTGAGGCAGATTCACACAAGTAGCAAGTGTCTGAGGCAGGATTTGAATTCAAGTCTCCTGTCTGCAAATCCCACACTTTATCCACAGTGCCTCCTAGCTTCTCTATGTCACTACACGGGCATCCTCCCACAAACCAAGGGTTCACTGTCCTTCTAAATCTTTCCAGAGAGGGAAAAAGAGGCTGACTCAGCAGCTCACCTTCCTCTCTTCTTCAGCCCATGCCAATGAAATCATCACAAATCCATGTACACAGCTTCCACGGGGATAACCTATCAAATTCCTGAACAAAAGTTCATCTCTTTATAACGTCATCTAGGTGAATAGGGAACACTCAGATCAACCTTTTATATAAACACCTATTACATACAGCTTTGCACCTACTCCATGCAGCTTTGATATTTTCAATTATGCTCGTTGCTTTCTCACTGAGTTATAAAATTCAATAATTCATAATGAGTCTCTAGAGCTTGAGAATATGGAGCAGTCAATGGGAGTCAATTTCATTTCTGAATATTCCCATAGCACAGTTGCAGACACAAAGGCATTAATGCAGGGACAATGGGGGAGTTTTCTAAATAACAAGCAGTTCCTTACCTTTATCCCTTACCTCATTTTTTTCCTCTTTGTCTACTAAAGGACTATTAAGACCTTTAACTCAGGAGTTCTAACTGCTTTGGTACTCTGGCAAAGCCTATGACTCCCTTCTCAGAATAATGTTTTTCAATGTATGAAATAAAATGTGTAGGATTACAGAGGAAATTCATTCTTTGGTAACATGATTTTCGTTTTCTAAACAAACAAAAACCCCAGATTCTCCAGGTAAACAATCCCTACTTTAACTCATATGCAATTACTTCCCTCTTAATTTTCCTGGTTCTTCTCTCTTATATGAGGAAATCTAATTATACTCTTAACATTGGAAAGTGGTAATGGGTTTCTTGGAGGTGGAAACCCTAGCATGCCTTGAATCACTAAAAAACAAAACAAACCTAATGATAAATATATATATATATATATATATATATATATATATATATATATCCTTTGAAATTTTTTACCCTATATACTATGGAATGCCTAGGAGAGGACATAGGCCAACAATTTATTATTTATCAAATTCAAAAATAAAAATGTTGCTGAAAGACATAAGGTAATTGTTAGCAGGAGGCTAATGAAAGAGTCAGATAATCTGTGGCTAAAACTCAAAGCACAGTCCTTTATTTTATAGTTTCATGGGCTTTCTCTAGAGTCATTCCATCTAAAGTAGAGAGGAAAGCAATTTTTTTAGTAATGGACAATCTCAGCCCTCCAAAAACCGTACCTGCTTCATCCAAGAGTGAGCCTCCAGCTCTCTTCGCTTGTATACTGACACTAGGAGGCATTTAAGGACTCCCAAAATGTCTATCTATGGGCCACCATGGGGCTCATTAATTTCCACATCATGAGTGATAAGATCTCAAGTGATCTTCCCTATTGCTGGTTCCCAAGTTATAAAGCCACCTCTAATCCTAATACCCAAGGCAACAAGCTTGACAACAAGTATGGATAGGGAGGCAAACTCCCTGGCAAGCCCAGGGTGCCAAGTTCTAATCCTCAAAGGCCACCACTCTGGGAACTGCCCAGGCTGCCAGGGAAAGAGCTGTTGTTCTAAGCAGGTCTGAAGCCTTAGGCTCAAATAAGGATTGATATTACATGAAAAAAAAGTCTGACTTGCAAATGAGTTTCAGTCAAGCAACCCCATAAAAAGGAATGGAGAATAGATCTGTGATTTTGTTAGTGTAGGAAGCCTAAGGATGACCTCTACTAATACAGGTTAAAATCTTCTCTGGGATTCAGGTGCTTCAATCAGAGGATCTTACATTCTCATGGGGGGAGACAACAAGAAAATAACTATATAAGATATAGAAAGTAAATGAAAGTTAATTTCAGAGGAATGTCACTTGCATTGATAGGGAATATGAAAGGTCACCTGCAGAAAGTATTCCATCCTGAATTCCAAATCATTTTGTTTCTGCAAGGGGTGCAAGGTGTCAATGGCATTTTAATTGTATCATAGGATCAAGATCTGAAAGGTACCTTAAACTACAATAATATCATCAAGCGTTTCTTTATTCTCTACTCAGTGCAAAACATGACAGTGAAATTCAGATAAGTCACAGTATCTGTTCCATAGAGCTTGCAATCCAGTGGAGGAATGTGCCACCAACCAAGATGGCTACAACACCAAAGAGTGTGTGATATTTGCATGAGAGAGTTATACAAAGAAAGGGCTCTGTGAGGCAAGGACACCAATGATTGTAGAGGGGGAGGATGCATGAAAGTACCGGTGTCAATGAGCCAGTCCACAGCACTCCCAAATGCAACCTAAACCAGATTAAATTTTAATTTAGAAATATTTAACAAAATAAATAAAAATATAATAAAACAAAAAATATCAATATGGTTTTTTTAGGCCAACGCATGGCCTACAGGAATCTTAATATATAATCTTTAAGATCTACTAGACTGTTCTAAGGTATAGGGGAAATTTCAATAGGTGAAAATGAGGGATAAAACATATTCTAGGCCTAGGAAATAACCTGGAGGCATGAAAGTACAGCGTATGCTTAGAAAGGGGAGCAATGTCAAATTTGGCTGGAATGTTAAATGCTTAAAGATGAAAATATGAAGTAAGAATGGGAAGATGCCGTGGGGCCAGGCTGTGGAGGGGCTTGAATGGCAAGCAGAGGAGTGTGAACCATTCGAGAGAAAAGAAAGATTTTTGAGAAGAGAAATAGCATAATAATACCTATAGCTAAGGACATGACTACAGGAAGTGGTTGTGAAGGATGAATGAAAAGAAGGGGCACTTGGAAGAAGTTACTGCAATAATCCACTCAGGTAGCTCTGAAGGTGTGTGCTCACACAGAGGCAGTGGGAATGGAGGAAGAGACAAATAAAAGAGATTTTGCAGAGGGGGGTTCGACCAGACTTATTAACTGTTTGGATATGAAGTGGGAGAGAGTATAACACTCTAATTCTGTAGGTAAAGAAACTGAGGATCCTAAAATTGCACTTGTCCAAGGTTACAAAGATAACAAAGTAGCAGAGACAGGATTCAAACCCAGATCTCTTCCCACCAAATCCAGCACTTATTCTACTCATTGTTCTGCCCCATCCCAAATCTTGAGCCAGATAGCTAGGCCGCCTCTAGCCAAAGGAGATGATTCCAAGTGACACAGTGGCTGGAGTTGTGGGGAGGTGTCATTCCCCACACCCGCAGGTTTGGGAGCTTGAAACTCTACTTCCAAAGGGCTACAGAACCCTGTGATGGTCAGGGAGGGCCCTAATAAACAATGTGAACTACCTTTTTGAAAATACATCAATAGCGGGGCAGCCAGGTAGCACAGCAAGTAAGAGCACCGGCCCCAGTGTCAGGATGACCTGGGGGATTGAATCTGGGCTCAGATACTTAGCACCACACCCAGAAATAACTGGCCGTGTAACCTTGAGCAAGTTACTTAACCCAAATTGCTTAGGGGCAGCCAGATGGCTCAGCAAGTAAAGAGCACTGGCTCCAGTGTTGGGATGACCTAGATCAAATCTAGGCTCTGATACTTAGCACCACACCTAGAAATAACTGGCCATGTAACCTTGAGCAAGTTACTTAACCCCAATTAACCCCAATTTAAAAAAAAAGAAAGAAAATACATCAATGCCACAGAAATGATGCTGAAATTAAATGACTTAAAAAAAAATCAGTCAATAGTATTTTCCATTATTGATGGATAACAGGTTTTCAGCAGAACAAAAAATGATTATAGGTTCCAAAAAAAGTGTTATTTCTCACAGCCAAAATTTATTCCTGGATGAATTCAAGATGAGGAGGCAAGTCATTTTCCTTTTTTTTCTATTATCGTTGTTGTTGCTGTTTAATGTCTTCAGAATTGGTTTCAGGAAGGTATATTCTGCAAGAGGAGAGAGAATAATTTGTGAGATAATTCATAAATGTGAGAGTTATCATTTGAATGAATCTTAATGAAATGGCTTAATTTTTAAATGGAGTCCTTACCAATGGATTTTTGGAATCATTCCATGATGGCATCCAGCCACAGCCACTGCCTCTGAGATTCACCAAATTCATTTGACTGAGTTCAAGGAGAATTTCTTAAATCTTATGAACAAGGCAATATGGTAGGTACTGGGGATGTGAAGATGAAAAAAAAAATCATCCTTTCTCTGCCCTCAAGGGACTTGTACTATAATACATTGTGTAAAAAGCAGTGTGATGTAAAAGGGGGCAAAGAAGAGACAATATTAAGAGCTCTAGGAAAACTTGAAGCACAAAAGATTGCCCAAATGATTGATCTGGCCTTTCAGGCTCACTTTATATAGATTCTGAAATGTTAGGGTAGGCACAACTATTGGCAAATCTCTTTAAGGTCTGATCTAATCTACCCCACCCTGACCAATTCACATCGCTGTTAATGGTGAAATGGCTATGAAAGTTTATAGATTAGGTAAAATTTAAGAAGGTCCCTCACTTGAAGAAAAGTATTTATTTAATGTGAGAATATATCTAGCATTTGACAGGATGATTCTGGATCTTGGCTTACGTGAAAGACGAAACAAGCTCCTGAATCTCCCTCAGTAACAATTTATTCTTTCCATGTCCAGTCTCCCCATTAAAGTGAAAATATTAATACTTACATTACCTTTATTTCAAGTTTAGTGTGGGAAAAGATCCTTGTATACCTTAAAGTACTACATAAAAGTGAGTTGTTATTCTTTTTTTAAAAAGTCATTTTCTCTAGGACCCATATGTGCAAAAATATTTATAGCAGCTCTTTTGGTGGTGGCAAAGAATTGGAAATCAAGGGGATGTCCATTGTGTGCACCCCCAAAACTGTGTGCAACAGAAATCCTTACCCAAATAATACTCAGAAGTTTCTCAAGGGAAGAAGCAGAAAAGAATGATTTATTACAATCTCGAGAAAGGGCCCTGCTTCCTGACAAATGATCAAGAAAGAGAAGCAATTTACAAAAGGAAATGGCAAAGTTATAAAGCCCTAACACAGAATTCTCCCCTACCCCCCCCTTTTCTTCCATTGGTGGGAAGTCATGTGAATAATCTAAGCTCTGCAACCTACCTCAAGTACTGGAACAAGGAAACTGTAGACCACCCAATGTGCATTTGAGAAAGCACTTCTATCCTTATTTGGCATATCTTATGCTGAGGTGTCACTGAGGAGACGGGTGACTCCCTACTGTTCTGAGGTTTGAGTCCTTGTAAATCATGTGATCTCTGGTGAAGGGGAACTTGGGCCTGTTTCCCACGAAAAGTCTTACTAGATTTTGGAGAATAATCTGAGAAGTTTTCACATCTCTCATTCACCATCAATTAGGGAATGGCTAAACAAGTTGTGGTATATGAATGTAATGGAATCCTACTGTGCTATAAGAAATGAGAAGCAGACAAACTTCTTAATAACCTTATGAACTGATGCTGAGTGAGGAGAGCAGAACCAGGAGAACACTATACAAATTTCAGACACATCGTATCTGTGACAACTAACTTTGATAGACTGGGCTCCTCTCAGCAACGCAATACTACAAGACAACTCCAAAAGACGAGTGATGGAAAGGGCTCTCCACATCCAAAGAAAGAACTACAGTCTGAATGCAGATTGAAGCAGACTACTTGCCCTCTCTTTTGTGTTTTGTTTCGTTCCTTCTTTCTCGTTGTTCACTCCATGGGTTATAAATCTTCTTTACAATTTGATCAATGTTTAATGTGAAGGTATTTGTAGAACTTATATCAGATTGTATGCTGCCATGGGTGGGGGGGAGGGGAGAGAAAATCTGGAACTCAAGGGATTGTGGAACTGAATGTTGTAAACTAAAAGTAAATAGATTAATTAAAAATTTAGAAATCATTTTTTCTTTCCCCTTTTTCTTTACTTAATCTGTAAGACAGAGATACTAATAGCATCTACCTCAAAAGGTTATTATGGGGGCGGCCAGGTAGCACAGCGAGTAAGAGCACCGGCTCCAGTGTTGAGAAGACCTGGAGATTGAATCCCGGGCTCAGACACTTAGCACCCACCCAGAAACACCTGGCCGTGTAACCTTGAGCAAGTTACTTAACCCCAATTGCTTAGGGGCAGCCAGGTGGCTCAGCGAGTAAGAGCACTGGCTCCAGTGTTGGGACGACCTGGAGATCGAATCCCGGGCTCAGACACTCAGCACCACACCCAGAAATAACTGGCCTTGTAACCTTGAGCAAGTTACTTAACCCCGATTGCCTAAAAAAAAAAAAAAAAAAGGTTATTATGAAGATTAAAATGAGATGACATAAGGTAAGTGCTTTGTCTATATCAAGTCAAGTCAGCATCATTTACTAGGCCCTTACTTGTTAAGTGCCAGGCCCTGTGCTGAGTGTGGACCATACAAAGAAAAGCCATAGATAAATAAATAGTTAGACAGGTAAATAAAAAAAACCAGTCCTGTTTCTTGTGGAACTCACAGATTAATTGGGGGAAACAGCAAGCAAACAACTAAGTAAAAATAAGAGAAATGTGTGACAAATTTTTATGGTAGTCTCTGAAGGAATATACCAGCAATAAAGGGAAAATACTCCAAGGGATTGAGAAAGGGTTTTTGTTGAAGGTGGGACTTTAGTTACCATTTGAAGGAAACCAGAGACTGAGAAGAGAAGGAAGAGCTCCAGGCAGGAGGGTCAGCCAGTGAATATGCAGAGTTGGGAGATGGAGTTGGGAATCTTTTATGAGTAACAGCAAGGAGGTCAGTCACTAGCTTGCACAGCACAGGGAAAGAAGGGAGGTATAATAAGATGGGAAAGGGAGAAGAGTTCAAGTTATAAAGAACTTTAAAAGACAAAGAATTTCATATTTGATCCTGAAGGTAATATGGAGTCACTGGAATTGGAGTGGAGGGTAGGTTGCATAACATGGTCTCTCCTTAGTGAGATCAGTTTGATTGCTGGGTGAAGTGGGAAGAGAATAAATGCAGAAGACTGACCAAAAGGCTATTAAAATACTCCCAGGTATGAGGTGAGGACATCCTGCTCCAGGGTGGTTGCAGTGTTAGGGGAGAGTTGGGGGCATTTAAAAGAGATATTTCAAAGGTAGGACTTGGGAGTTGAATGAATACAGGAAGAAAGTGAGAAGTTGAGGGTATCCTCAAAGTTGTAGTTTTAGGTGAATGGGAGGATAGTGGTACCCTGAATAGAAACACAGAAGTTAGGGAAAGGGGAGATTTTAGGGAAAAGATAAAGAATTACGTTTATACGTGTGGTAATAATAATGATAATTACATGTCTTAATTGCCTAGACTATAGCATTTCCATGTCTGAATTAATATTTACATTTTTACTGGATAATGTCTTGACTTTCCCCATCTATATAACTTTCTTGGTCCTTTCCTCTCTGGTGACATTCTTCTCCTCTTTGGAACTACTTCTCAACCTTGACCTTGATTCCATTCAACCCTACCAACCTTCCAACCTTAGCTGCAGGAAGAAGTTTCAGGACATTTGCCCATGGTATCCAGTGCCATCATATGAAATCCTCAGTTACAGATTTAATATCCATAAAACAATTTGTAAATATTGTAAAACTTTCAGGTACATTTTATCTCCAATATGATAATACTGTTGACTAAATTGATTGCTTTGCCAATCCTTGCTTCAGATGAGTTTAGATATACCTTTCTGCCCTAACTTTAGATTAATCAACTATAAAACAGAGTCTGGTGAATAAATATGACTCATCTTCCTTGGGGCCATGGTGTGAGCATCCCATGAGGCTCAGGGCTGGGCTCCTATTCTCTGCATTCTTTCCTTGGTGACCTCTTAAACCCTCATATATATATATATATGTATATATTCTGTTCAGATGATTCCTCCCAAATATAGATAAGTATATATATATATATATATATATATATATACACAGTATACTCTATGCCTACATATGTATGTATAAATAAGTACTTCTTTAATAATAATGACTAGCATTTATATAGAACATTAAAGTTTGCATTACACTTTATAAATACTATCTCATTTAATTCTCACAACAACCCTATGAGATATGTACAATTATTCCCTTCTTACTAATGAGGAAGCTGAAGCAGACAGAGGTTAAGTGACTTTCCCAGGGTCACACAGTTAGTAAGCATCTGAGGCAAGACTTGAATTCAGGTCATCTTGACTCCAGGTACAGTTCCCTATGCCCTGCACCACTCAGTCGCTTTTTACCTGGACTCTTGCAAAGGCCTCATAATTTATCTTCTTGCATTCATTTTCTTCCCTCTTTAATTCATCCTCCACACAGCTTTGAATTAATATTGTTAACACAGAGACTGAATATATCATGCTTCCTCTCCTCACTCAAAAATTTTCAATGTCTTCCAGTTTCTTCTGGGATAAAATTCAAATGCCATGCATTTAAAGTTCCTCACCATCTGGCTCCTGTCTACCTTTCCAGTCTTATTTCAGATCATTCCCCTTAATGAAATCTGTATTACAGCCAAATTGGTTTGTTAATTCTTCTATATACATGATTCATACATGATATTCTATCTACTCCTTTTGCGCCTTTGCACAAATAACCTCTCCTCCCAATATCTGTAATACATTCCTTATACAGTCTGCCTAATAGAATCCCCTAATTTGTGTAAAAGACAGTTCAGGTACCATTGACTGCAGGAGGTATATACTAATCCTCTTAGTTTCTCTCTCTCTTTTTCTCTCTTCCTCCCCTGCACTCCCACTTCTGAGACCTCCAGCTCTGATGCAGCAAAGCTAGTGGTCAGGCCTGGAGGCCTTAGAAGAGCTTACCAAACTAGACTGGGGCATCCCAGGGTAGCTGCAGACAGCCTTCCCAGAGGCCTCTGTGCAAA
This sequence comes from Petaurus breviceps papuanus, assembly GCF_028583685.1. Classification (NCBI taxonomy): domain Eukaryota; kingdom Metazoa; phylum Chordata; class Mammalia; order Diprotodontia; family Petauridae; genus Petaurus; species Petaurus breviceps. The sequence goes on along the minus strand of NW_027186304.1, from coordinate 49,490,226 downwards.
AAGTCAATGACCAGACCCCCTAGCCCCAACCCAGCACAAGAAGCTTGGGACAGTGCCCTCTGTACCTGAGGAGCAGACTCAAATTTAAAAATCCCAAAATACACTGGAAAATGAGCGAAAAAAAAAAAATCCTGACCATAAAATGGTACTACTGTGACAGGGAAAATAAAGACACAAACCCAGAAGAGAACAAGAGTGTCAAAGTGCCTACATGTGAAGCCTCAAAGAAAAACATGAATTAGTCTGGGGACCAAAAAGTCCCCCTGGAAGAGTTCAAAAAGACTTTTTGAAATCAAATAAGAGAGGTAGAAGAAAAATTGGGAAATGAGACCTATGCAAGAGAATCATGAAAAAGAGTCACAGCTTAGAAAAAGAAAACAGATCCTTAAAAAGCTAAATTGGACAAATGGAAAAGGATGTACAAATTTTAACTCAAGAAAATAATTCTTAAAAGTTAGAATTGGGTAAGTGGAAGCTGATTCTATGAGACATCAAAAATCAATCAATCAAAATGAAAAGAATTTTTAAAATAAGAGAAAATGTAAAATACCTCATTGGGGAAACTTCCAGAAAAGATAATTGAATAATTATTGGACTACCTGAAAGCCATGATAAAAAGAAAAAGAGCCTGAACAGCATTTTTCAGGAAATTATCAAGGAAAACTGCTCTGATATCCTAGTACCAGAGGGTAAAATAGTAACTGGAAGAATCCACCAATCACCTCCTGAAAGTGATCCCAAAATGAAAACTCACAATTATATTATAGACAAATTCCAGAACTCTCAGGTCAAGGAGAAAACTGCAAGCAACCAGAAAGAAACAATTCAAATATCAAGGAGTCATAATGAGGATTATACAGGATTTCGCAGCTTCTGCATTAAAGAATTGGAGGCCTTGGAATATGAAATTCTGGAAGGCAAAGGAGTTTATACTACCATCAAGAATCAACTGCCCAGAAAAACTGAGCATAATCATTCAGGGAGAAATAAGATATTCAACAAAATAGGAGATTTCAAACATTCCTGATGAAAAGACGAATAACTGAATCAATTACTAATGAACAAGAAAAGTCCCTCGCTCACAAGACTAACTGGTAGTTTATATGCCAATAGTGTTCTATGTCATGGCTTTGTCCAGCCTCCAATTCAAATATTTTACTTCCCAATATTCATGTCAAGTCACATGACCTGATAGAATGCTTGAGCACATTTCCAGTGATCTATGAAGCTGCATAAACATTTCCAGAATTATAGGGTTGAATAGGAAGTCATATTCAGCTATCAAGTTTTAACTCTGTCCTGCTTACAAGAATGTAAGAATGAAGACTAATAATGGCTCAAATTCATACAGTGCTTTCAGATTTGGAAAGTGCTTTATAAATAGCTCATTTGATCCTCATGGCAACCCTGGGAGGGAGGTGCCATTATTGTTTCCACTTTAGAGATGAGAAACTCAGATATACAGAGGTTAAATGGCTTGTCTAGGCTTACACAGCTGGCAAACATCTGAGACTGGATTTGAACTCAAGTCTTTAAGTTACAACACTAAGTCAGATCAATGGTCTTCTAGCTCTGCACTTACCTCTGTCTGACAGTCACATTGAAAATTGTTTTGAAAGAGAGTGCCCTAATGGAATCATAGATTTAGAGCTACAAGGACTCTACAAGCCGCTCAGTCGTTTTATAGATGAGAATGCTAAGACTCACAGGGGTTAGTTGACTTTCCCTTACTATCAAGTAGTAAGTGGCAGTGTCAGGATCTGAACCTAGGTCCTTGAATCCCTAATCCATCATACTCTTCACTACACCTTAACACTTATCTCCTGCAGAATGGTCTTTAAAATCTAGTGATAGGACCAGAATATTCCTGGCTCTTTTTTAATAGACCTATTGTGTCCAAAACATTCCATGAGACTGTTTATACTTTGGACCTGTTTAAGAACTCTAAAATCCTACTAACTCAAAATTCCCACAGATGTATGAACTGCTTGGAGACAAAATGGACAAATACACAACCAGCTCCCTAGTGACAATATACAGAAGGTTATCAATCCTTAGAAAAAACACTTCTTTGAATCTTGCTCCCTAGAATTTCTCCCTAATGTCTTGATATTTGGGGAATTTACTTGTGCTGTTGGCATAGGGAAAGAGGGAACAAGAATTTATTAAGCATGTGCCCTGGAAAGAAGTGTTATTATTACGGTCAAGAAAATTGAGGCAGATGAAGTTAAAAGACCTGCCCAAGATGATACACTTACTAAGTCTTTAAGGTTGGTTTTGAACTTCAATCTTCCTAATTCCAGCCTCAGTGGTCAATCCTCTGCTCCACTTCTTATTCCAAGTCTATCTGTCCAAAGGTATCTAAGTCTGTATAGAATCATAAACTTAGAGTTAGAAAGGAGATGAGGGGAGCAGCCAGGTGGCTCAGCGAGTAAGAGCACCGGCTCCAGTGTTGGGATGACCTGGGGATCAAATCTGGGCTCAGATACTTAGCACCACACCCAGAAATAACTGGCCATGTAACCTTGAGCAAGTTACTTAACCCTGATTGCTTTAAAGAAAAAAACAGAAACCAAAAAAAAAAGAAAGGAGATGAGGGGTTTTCTAGACCAACCACTGTACAAATCATTAATTCAAACTGCAACAATACCAAAAGTGGTCATTCAATATCTGCTTCAAGATCTTCAGTCATAGGGCGTTTGCTTCTTTCATATTCTCCTCAAGGCGATTAGGTGGCACAGTAGATAGAATGCCAGGTCTAGGAAGACATCTTCCTGAGTTCAAATCTAGTTTCAGACATTTACTAGGTGTGTGACCCTGGGCAAGTCACTTAACTCTGCCTCAGCTCATCATCTCTAAAATGATCTAGAGGAGTAGAAAACAAACCACTCCAGTGTCTTTACCAAGAAAACCCCAAATGGGGTCCTAACGATCTTGTCAGACATGTTTGAAATGACTGGACAATAACAACAAACTTCAAGTCATTCAATCTATACATTTTTTTACTTTCACAAGTTAAAAAACATTTCCTTGGGTTCCTCATAAAACGAGTTCTTCTTTGTTAGTGTACTATGGACGCTCTCAAAGTCTCTCTTAAGAACTTTGGAACTGATTGTGTGACATGGGAGACATTGGCATAGAACCACTCAACATGATGAGCCCTCATCACAGAAGGTGCTGTACTTTGAGCAAAGCAGAATTGAAACAGTTCAAAGGAAATGCAGGATGCACAAATTTGGAGAATTCCACCCAAAATGTTCTCGAGGACTGTTTGTGCCCGACCTGTGGTAGAGCATCCAAGTTCATATTGGTCTGATCAGTCGCAGTCGGACACACTGAAACTTGACTCCAACTTGGTGATGCCATTTTGGCCCTCTTCCAGAATGACGAACAACAGCCTGTATGGCCATCTTCTTTGGATGCCACCACACAATAGATCTTCTTATCTAAATTCTCTCTCACCACATCCACAAGAGCAGGAAGGAAGAATCCTAAAAAGCCTTCCCAGAAGTCTTTAAGCAGTCATGGACTGAGGAAGTTGTGTCAAACAGTAAACAGAAATGATCCTTATAACAAGCAGAAGGGAGAGGCAGCCTGACATTATAGCTACAGAGCCAGCCTTGGAGTCAGGGAGGCTTGGTGTCCAGAACCACCTCCCAAACATACTGGATATGTGGGCCTGAGAAAGTCCTTTAACTTTCCAGTGTCCTGAGGCACCTCTCTAAAATCAGAATTTCCGTGTAGTGGTTGATTTGGGCTGGTGACGGCAGCAAGGATAGAGAAAAATTTGAAACTCAAAATTTTCTAAAAAATGAATGTTGAGATCTTTACATGTAATTGGAAAAAACAAAATATTATTTACCAAAAAATTTAATTTGAAATTTAAAAATATAATATAAAATTGATTGGTAAAGGATGAATCAGAGTAATGATAAATAACTTCATTCAAGATAATTACAACAATGAAACAATGTAATTTAAAGCAGTACTTAGTGGGGAATTTATATCTCTAAACACAACAGTAAAAAAGAAAAAAAGCAAATCAATAAATTGGACATATAACTAAAAAAGTTTTAAAAAATCCTAAATTTAACTCCATTAAACATAGAAATAGATATCCTAAACATCGAAAAAGAGATTAATAAAATTGAAAGGAAAAAATATAAATAAAAAGGAGTTGGTTTTATTAAAAATTATTAAAATAGATAAACTATTGGTTAATTTGATTTTTTTAAAAGAAAAATGGATTATCAGTATCAAAAATGAAAAAAGACAAATGCCTCATGAATGAATATGAAATTAAAGCAATTATTATGAACTATTTTGCCCAATTACATGTCAATAAAACTGACAAAGTAAAATTCATAAATATTTACAAAATGATAAATTGCCCAGATTTATTTAAGATGAATACAATATTTAAATAAAACTATCTTAGAAAAAAGAAGTTGAACAAACCATAAATGAGCTGCCTAAGAAAAAATTCACTGGACCAGATGGATTTATAAATTAATTCTACCAAACATTTAAAGAACAATTAATTTAAAACTGTATAAAGTATTTGTTTAAAGTAAAAGGTAAAGAAGGAATTCTAACAAATTCCTTTTTTGACAAAAATAATGTTATGATACTTAAACCCAGGAGAGCAAAAACAGAAAAAGGAAATTATAGATCTATTTCCCTAATGAATCTTAATGTTAAAATTTTCAATAAAATATAAACAAGGAGAATATAGCAAAATATCACAAAGCTAATAGCTTGTTAAATTTATACCAGGAATGCAGGTTCATTCAACATTAGAAAAACTACAAACATAATTGACAACATCAATGAAAAGCCATATGATTATATCAATAGATGCAGAAAAGATGACAGAATACACCGCCTATTCCTGTTAAAAGAACTAGAAATCCTAGGAATCAATGGAGCTTTTCTGAAAATGATAAGTATAGTCTAACAGCAAGAGCAAATATTTTCTGTTATGGAGATGAACTAGAAGCTTTTCCCAATTATATCAAGGGAGAAGCAAAATGCACATTATCACCATTGTTATTCAATATTTTATTAGAAATACTAGGTATAGGGGCAGCCAGGTAGCACAGCGAGTAAGAGCACCGGCTCCAGTGTTGGGATGACCTGGAGATCAAATCCCGGGCTCAGACACTTAGCACCCACCCAGAAACACCTGGCCATGTAACCTTGAGCAAGTTACTTAACCCCAATTGCTTAGGGGCGGCCAGGTGGCTCAGTGAGTAAGAGCACCGGCTCCAGCGTCGGGATGACCTGGATCAAATCTGGGCTCAGATACTCAGCACCACACCCAGAAATAACTGGCCATGTAACCTTGAGCAAGTTACTTAACCCCAATTGCTTAAAAAAAAAAATACTAGGTATAGCAAAGAAACAAAAAAGAAATTGAAGGAAGATTAGGCAATGAGGAAATTAAATTGTCATACTTGTAGATGATACCATGGAATACTTAGAGGATTTGCTTGATTATCGTGCCAATAATGTCCACCAATTCTGAGTGTCACTCAGAGTTCTGGCCTTGGCCCTCTCCTCTTCTCTCTTTGTATTATCTCAATTAGTGATCTCATCAGCTCATATAAGTTCAGTAATTCTCTCTAAGCAGATGATCCCCATATCAACTTTTCCATCTTCCTATTACCTAGGATCATTTACAAAATTCTTTCCTTTAAAGTTCTTCATGCTAGGTGGTGCAGTAAATAGAGCACAGGCCTTGGGGGCAGGAGAACCTCAGTTCAAATCCAGCCTCAGCCACTGAACACTTACTAGCTGTATGACCTTGGGCAAGTCATTGAACCGCAATTGCCCTCCAAAAAGCAAAACAAAACAAAAAAACCTTTAAAGTTCTTCACAACCTGCCCTCTTCCCATCTTTATAATCTTCTTACTGTTTATTTTAGTCCATGTACTTGATGTTCGAATGACAATCATCTTCTTGCTGTTCCTTGAACATGACCCTCTATCTCATGACTCTAGGCCTTTTTATTGGCTATGTCCCATGCCTAGATGCTTGTCCTCCTTATGCTCTTGATTTCCCTGGCTTCTTTCAAGACTCAGATTTTCAAGATAGCAGTATTTAACTGCTTTCTAAAACTGGACTTTTTGAGATGCATTCTGGGAAGATTGCCACAAACTGACAGAAAATTGCCACAAAATGAATGTAAATCAGCAAAAATAAAGGGGTAAAGCAGTTGTCCTCCTAAGACATCTTGAGAGTATCTCAGAGAAGACTCCAGGGGCTGAGGTTTGGTCTAACTGAAGTCTAAACACCTCCAGGACAACTACAGAAAATCAACAAGAGAAGCAGACTAAACCTCAGGAAATTTCATCACAACTTTCACCTCATTCACTGCCACAGAAAATTTCACCTCAGGAATTTTCACCTCACAAACTTTCATCTAAAAAACAGCAAATGGATGAATGAGGGAAGATTTAAGGACTTCCTGCTGTTTCCAGAAGTCAGGCCTGTGGCTGACCCAATGTGACCTCAGGCCATGGCTGTGGGTAAGAAGAAGAAGACACAAGCCTGGTGAGTCCAGTACTGAAGGGAGCAGGAACATTCTGGGGACAGCATAACTGGGGCTTAGGAAAGGAAGAAAGGAGTCCCTGAGGTTGTGACCCTGGACAGAATTCAGAAAACAACAGCAAGAAGGACCTGAGGCCTATGCCAACATTACCCACAACTTGGAATTAAAACTTGATAATAATAACATTTAACTAATGAAAAATAAAAGATAAATTAAAGTAAAAGTGAGTGACCAAAGAAAAAAGAACCTGAAATAGCTACTTTGGTGTTAAAAGAAGATCTGGGAGACCACAAGGAAAGCCTCACAGAGCAGAAGCCAAAGCAAACACCATAAATCCATGTTGAATCCAGAGCTAAGAGCTGCAAAATGAGTTTTACTTATATAGAGGCAAACATCATAAATTAGAGCCTTTGATCACTGTGTAAGATGGAAAAGAAGGGGATAAGGGCAGGCTTTTGCTCTGACCCTTCTTCCAGGGCTCAGGAGACACCTAGATGGAATACTTAGCCATGTCACTTTTCTCAAATACCACCCGAAGCCCTGCTGCCAACACCACACAGGCTGTGACTGACTGGCTTAACTGGACAATGGAGCCCATGAACAAAGACAGGGCAGCCTGAGAGAGGAAGAAGGCACTATCTAGAATAGCTAAATCCAGGCAAATGCCCTGGCCCAAGCCTCTAGTCTTAGCTTCCTCCCCAACTACCCCTGTCACAGATACATCACAAGGAGAGGCCCCATATAGTGGGGGTGAGGAAGGAAAGAAGCCAGTACTGAAAGCCCCTGAGTGTCCATTAGGAAAGGGTTCCCCAGCTTCGGGGCCTGCCAAGAAAACTGGTGGTCAGGCTGTCGCTGCTCTTACTGCTGCCAGTGTCCCTTCTGCATTTGGGTAGGAATGCCAGTTTCTCATGGTGGCAGAGTGACACCAGGGTATGATGTGATTCTAAAAATCAAAATGATATAGGAAAAGCTACAAAGAACAATTATTTCATACAAATGAGGGGTGAGAGTAAGGACTGATACAGAGGAATTAGATGGGGAAGGAGGGTAGGTAGTTCTGAAATCCTGCTCCCAACAGGAATGGGTTAAAGAGAGAAATATTCTATCTCTAGATATATAGAAATGTATGTATACCTACATATGTATGTATATATAAAAGTCTTCTAAATTCAGAAAGAAATAAGAGGACGAGGGGATAGGATGGAGGGAGAGTATAATGGAGGGATTTCTGGAGGGGGGTAGGTTAAGGAATAGGAAGGCAAGTGTAACACCAATGTGATACCCATAGCAGCTGCTGTGAATATGCACATGGATTCACAAAATATAATAAACCCTCCTCCTCGAAGACAAAACCAAAGTATTCATTTGAGCCATTGCTATTAGGATACCAAAAAGCAAGGTTTAGTAAGATACTCATCACCAATCCAGGGAGTGCTGCCAAGGCAAACCTATCTGTCAAGCCTTGCCACAAGCAAGTTACCCTAGGCAAGTACTTCCCTCTGTCTGCTTCTCTCTCATCGGGCATCTCTCTCCACCCATACCTCTCCATTCAAACAATACTATATATATATACTGTTTCCAATAAAAGGCTTGATTGGCTTAGTGCTGAGAAACTTGGAAATCAGAACTTAATTAAAAGCCGTGGCCCTGTGGCCCAGAGTCTAATTGGCTCTCTGTCAGGGCTCCACAGGTGGCCTATTAATGGGCAGGGAAGATTTTATATCCCAATTATTACAGCAAGGTAGCAAGTAGAAGTACAGGAGTGAGGAGGGATAGGAAAAGGTTGAGAAAGATAGTGAGGAACATAGGAAGAAGGAAAATATACAAGTAATTGTAATTTAGAGTATGGATGGGATAAATTTACCCATAAAATGGAAACTGACAACAGATTAAAAATTTTAATTCAATAATATGTTGCTTTTAGGAAATACTACAAAAAATGAGAGAGACACACAAACATAAAATAAAGGTCAAAAGTAGAACTTATTACATAAAAGAGTGGGGAAAGTAATCATGATCTCAGACGACATTAAATCTAAAATCAGATTTAGTCAAAAGAGAAAAAGAGGGAAACTATACTATAGCAGTAATATTAATCAATAGTTTTAGACCACATAAAATAACTAGACAATAAAAAAATGAGAGTATACCTGCCAAAACAAAGGAACTATACAAATATAAACACAAAAACCTTTTATATAAAGTTAGATCTAAATAATTGAAGTAATATTTATCATGCATGGAAAAGTAAAGCTAAAACAATAAAAAAGACAAATTTACCAAATTTATTTATGTAATACCAGCCCAATTAAATTACCTTAAAATTATCTTACTGAGTCAGAAAAAAATAATAACAAGGTTCATTTGGAAGAACAATCCACCTACAGAGAAACAGATGACAAGTGGAAATAAGTGTAATATGGTCTTATGTATATGCATTTGGCTATATGTGTATATGGATATGGAGATACATGCATATGTATGTGTGTATATGTATATGTGTGTGTATCCCACTGAATTATATCCTGGGGGGGGGGAGGAATAAAGTAGAAGCATGGTAGAGGACAAAAGAAAACATAGAATTAAGTTTAAAAAAATGGACAGCTTTGAAAATAATGTGTATCACACAGGTTTTCTTGAAATGGAAATTTATTGCTTTATATTGAATGCTCTCTTATGTACTGCTATGTGTATAATAATACTTTTTTCTTTTTATCTTGTATTTAAGTTTAAATTCTAATGTAGGGGGGAAAAGAGCCAGATGAACCACCAGTGAAACCCAAAATATAATCTTTATTCCATAATGTAACGATCTAAGGGCTTTCTCTAAGTTCATTCCATTTGCCTTAGAAAGGAAACCAATTTTTTACATTGGAACCATTTCAGTCCTCCAGAAGCTGTATCTATTTCATCTAAAGGTGAGCTCCCAGCTCTCTTCACACATTTCTTGGCAATAGGAGGCATTTGGGGACTGCTAAAGTATCTATCTCTAGACCACTAAGTATCCCTTCAACTTCCATAGCATCTGTGATAAGATACCAAGCAGTCTTTCCTATGGTTGGCTGCCAACTTATAAAACCACCTCTCACCTTAATATCCAAGGCAAGAAGCCTGGCAACAAGTATGGACAGGGTGACATATATGCAAGCCCATGGTGCTAAATTCCAGTGTTCAAAGGGCAGTCACTCAGGGAACTGCCCACGCTGCCAAGGAAAGAACAATTTTTCTAAGTGGGCTTGTAGCCTTTAGCTTAAATAAGGGACTTACTCAACTCAGTTCTTAAAGAAGTTAGTTGAACAGATGATAGATAGATGATAGATAGATATAGATAGATAGATAGATAGATAGATAGATAGATAGATAGATAGATAGATAGATAGATAGATAGAT
>NW_027186304.1:49421682-49480273 GCF_028583685.1 Petaurus breviceps papuanus | reverse complement strand
GATAGATAGATAGATAGATAGATAGATAGATAGATAGATAGATAGATGATAGATAGATAGATAATATATATATATAAAATAATTCTATACATACTTCTCATTATCGGTTCTTTCTCTGGATGCAGATAGCATCTACCTTCATAGATCCTTTGTCGTTAATTTGGGTATCTATAATAATCAAAATGACTTAGTCAATAAAAATTATTTTTAAAACAATATCACTGAATGGGCATTGCCTCACTCAAAGTGAGAAACTGAAAAGACCTTAGCTTAAAAGGCCATGGTCTCCCACTACATCCTGGGCCATATCCAGTCATCCTGATGAATATCAGGACACTAGACCCAGATGGCTCTGGAGAAGAAAGGGAGGCTGGTGACCTTGCACAGCCCTCCCTCACTCAAATCAAAGTCACCTGCAAGTCGTGTCATCATTTCCCTGATGTCATGATCCTCTTTGAAAGTAAAGGACAAACCACAACATGGCCACTGCACTAATTCAAACTCTCATCTCCTTAGTAATAATAATAATGGATAGCATTTATATAGAACTTTAAGGTTTACATTGCACTTTACAAATATTTTCTGATTTGTCCTCAAAACAACCCAGGGAGGTAGGTGTACTTGTTTCCATTTTATAGATGAGGCAGACAGAGGTTAAGTGGCTTACTCCAGTTCACACAGTTAATAAGCATCTGAAGCCAAATTTGAATTCGGGTCTGCCCTAACTCCAGGTACAGGTATCTGTCCAATGTACCTTAGTAGACACCTTTGACCTGGACTTTTCCAAAGGCCTCCTAATTAATCTTCTTGCCTTCATTTCTCCCCCCTTCAATTCATCTTCCCCACAGTTTTCAACACATTTTGCTGACACAGAGACTGACCATGTCCTAAGATCTCTGACCTCTCTAAAATTTTTGATGGCTCCCATTTGCTTTCAGGATAAATTCAAAAACTAAGTGTTTAAAGTCCCTCATAGCCTGGCTCTTGCCTTTCTGGTCTTGTTTCAGATTATTCCCCTTTAGGAAACCTCTGAAGGTTCCGAATAAAAGCTGACTCCACCCTGAAGCCATCACTGATCTTCTGTGATCAGCCTGTCAACATGTTGCTATCTTGAAATAATTATAATAAAATCCATGTAATTTTCTTTGTCCTGAGTTTTGCCTCATTAATCAGGGTGAAGAATTTTACTTTGAACAATATCCAGGGATGGATGTGCCTCAAGACAGAACAGGAAAGCATGGTCTCCATCGTGAGGTATGGCACTGGGGAAATGTTATTCTTTGTCTTTCCTATCTGGGAGGTCATAGCCATAAGGAACATGTGGGAAAAGTCATCAAGTTGAGGGCAGGTGACCTGGTTTCTAGGCAGATTAAGACATCATTTCATCCCTCTTTTCAAGAGGATGTGGAACCTTTTCATTTCACTTTAAGTACTGCACTGTATTTATTTTTATTACTACTAACAATGAGATAAGGTTACTCATAGGGGTGGCTAGATGGCACAGTGAATAGAGCACCGGCCCTGGAGTCAGGAGGACCTGAGTTCAAATCCGGCCTCAGACACTTAACACAAAAACTAGCCGTGTGACTTTGAGCAAGTCACTTAACCCCAATTGCCCTACCTTCCCCCCTCCAAAAATAACCAAACCTCCCCCCCCAAAAAAGGTTACTCATAATATTCTTTGTATGACTCAGAGGAGAGGAGGCATGCTTGCTATCTAATCTTGATACTCAAACTTATATACCCATGCCATAACATTTTCAAAAAAGAAATAAATTTATGCTGTTTGAGAGCTTAATGTCCACAAAATCAGTAATCTACTGAGGGCTTATTTTCCCCAGAGCCTTGCTCTCCAGGAAGAGCAAGAGAGCTTTCCATGTGGTTACTGTCATCTTGAGCCACCTCTTTCTCCCTCCCATGGTAGAGGGATGATGTCTTCCCAGGAGAACCCAAACCTTTTGGATTATTCTACTCTAGTATTCCTCATCCCAGTCAAGTTCATAAGCAGGAGAAGTAAAGAGGGAAAGAGAGTGAGAGAGCAAGAGAGACACAGAGAGAGAGAGAGAGAGAGATTCTAAACTCAAGGGAATCAACATTTCTTTGTGTGTGTGTGATTTTATTTTATTTTAAATTTATGGCATAACACAAATGTTTCCATAACAGTAAATTCTTTTAAAAGATGATTTTAAATATATGAAAATGCAAATCTATTATGTACAACTTACCGTTCCTTTTAAACATATAATAAAGTTGATGTGTAAAACATTGGTTTTTTTCTTCTTTCCCCTCTCCCCCCTTCCCTAGAGATGACTACCATTTGACATAGGTAGTTCAATAGATAACTAGATAGATAGATAATATATGTAAAATCATTCTATACATACTTCTCATTATCACTTATTTCTCTGGATGCAGACAGCATCTTCCTTCCTAGATCCTTTGTTGTTAATTTGGGTATTTATAATAATCAAAATGACTTAGTCAAGGGTGGCTAGGTGTCTCAGTGAATAGAGCACTGGCCCTGGAGTCAGGAGGACCTGAGTTCAAATCCGGCCTCAGACACTTAACACAGAAACGAGCTATGTGACGTTGGGCAAGTCACTTAACCCCAATTGCCCTCCAAAAAACCCAAAAAAAAAAAATGACAGTCACTCAAGGTTGTTTTTCAAATAATATTACTGTTACTGTATAAAATTTTCACTTGGTTCTGCTCATTTCACTCTATTATTTTGTGGAAGTCTTAAGATCATCAAGCTTATTATTTCTTATAGCATAGTAGTCACAATCATATACCACAACTTGTTCAGTCATTCCCCGATTAATGGGTATCCCTGTAATTTCCAGTTCTTTACAACCACAAAGAGAGCAACTAACATATATTAGAACATAAAGGTTCTTTTCCATTTTCCCAATTATTCTTATGCTTTCTCTTCTTGATCTGTTTTCTAGATCTGTTGTTTTCTTATGCTTCACATTCTCTTCTATTTTTTTCATTCTTTATATTTTATTTTTTTAATTTCTTCATCTCGTATTAATTTCTCTGGCTTCCCCTTGCCCAATTCTGATTTTCAAGGATTCATTTTCTTCCTTAAGATCTGGATCTCCTGTTCTAAATGGTTGACTTTCTTTTCATAATCTTCTTGTTTTTCTTGTATTATTCTTATTTTTTTCTTTTTAATTTTTGTTCCTTCTCTCTCATTTGATTTTTAAAGTCTTTTTTCAGTTCTTCAATGAATTCTTTTCAGGCAAGTGACAATTTGGCATTACTTTTTGGGATAGAAGAGGGTTTCTTTGCTTCAGTATCCTCCTCTGAAGATGAACCCTTCTCTTCTCTATTGCCATAGCAGATCTCTATGGTTGGATTCTTTCTCCTTTGCCTGTGCATTTTTTTTTTTTGGTAATAATTTGGTTTTTATAATCACCTCTAGTCCTGGGGTATGGATGGGGGATGGTGCCTCTAGCCTCTGATCCTTTTCAGTTCTCCCCTATGACCTTGAACTCAAGCCAAGACTTCTAGCATCCTGTAAGTGCCCATAGCCAGGCGTGTCCCTGCCCCACTCTTTCTGCACTTATAGGTATGTGCTGGTTCCTTCTCTCCCCTGACACTCTTTGCAGCACAGCTGGGTCTGACATTCCTTGTCTGCAGAGGTTCCCTAGATCTTTCTCAAGTCAGATGCCCAACTCCTGTCATTGTCCCAGTGGTAAAAGTTCCTGTGGCTGGGGCAGATGCAGCCTCTCAAACCAACTAACCCCAGGGCTTGCCACTTGTTAAAGCAGACTCTAGACTGGAGGTGTTTATTCTTCACAGGGAGGAAATCTCATCCTAGGATTTTTCTTCAGCTCTTCTCTTGATTGTCCCAAGAGAACCCCTGTCCTGCCCCTACTTTTATTTGTTTTCATGGCTCTATGCTCTCTCAGAAGCACTATTTTTATCTCTTTTGTGGAGGAAAATCTTGAGAGCTTGAAATTTTCTGACCTACTCTGCCAACTTTCCAATCCTCACCTAGAGTTATCTTAAACAGGGTATCTCTTACTATCTTTTGTTGCAGCGTCTTGTTTGTGGTATATAGGAATGCTGATGACTTATGTGGATTTGTTTTATATCCTGCTATATTGCTAAAATTATTAATTGTTTTAACAAACGTTTTAGTTGAGGTTTTGAGATTTTCCAAGTATATCATCATATCATCTGCAAAAAAGAGATAGTTTTATTGCCTCATTCCCTATTCTGATTCCTTCTACTTGTTTTTCTTCTCTTACTCCTATTGCTAGGATTTCTAATTCAATGCTGAATAATATTGGTGACAGTGGGCATCCTTGTTTCAAGCCTGATCTTAGTGGAAAGACTTCTAGCTTGTCCACATTACAAATAATGCTTGCTAATGAATTTAGGTAAATGGTTTTTTTTTTCAATCAATTTAAGGAAAAAATCCATTTATACCTACACTTTCAAGCGGTTTTAATAGAAATGAGTGTTGGATTTTATCACAAGCTTTTCCTGCATCTATTGATATTATCATATGATTTTTTAAAATCTTTATTATTAACATAACCAATTACTTTAATAATTTTCCTTATGTTAAACCATCCCTGCATTCCTAGTACAAATCCTGCTTGGTGAAATGTATAGTCTTTCTAATATGTTGTTGTTATCTTTTTTTTTGCTTTTTGGAGGACAATTTGGGGTTAAGTGACTTGCCCAAGGTCACACAGTTTTTGTGTTAAGTGTCTGAGGCCGGATTTGAACTCAGATCCTCCTGACTCTAGGGCCAGTGCTGTTGTGATCTTTTAGCTAGTACTTTATTTAGGATTTTTGCATCCATATTCAATAATGAAATTCATCTATAATATTCTTTCTCTGTTTTTATTCTTCCCGGTTTAGGTATTAGTACCATATTTGTTTTATTAAAGGAATTTAATAAGACTCCTTCTTTGTCTTATTCCAAATAATTTATTTACTATTGGAATTAGTTGATTTTTAAATGCTTGATAGAATTCACTTGTAAATCTGTCTTGTCCTGGTGCTTTTTTTCTTAGGAAGCTCATTTATGGCCTGTGCAATTTCTTTTTCTAAAATATGCCTATTTACAAGCCCAGGTACTATATGAACACAATTACAAAATATTTTTCACACAAATAAAGTCAGATCTAAACAACTGGAAAAATATCAATTGCTCTTGGGTAAGCTAAACTAACATAATAAAAATGACAATTCTACCTAAATTAACTTACTTGTTCAGTACTATACAATCAAACTACCAAAAACATTATTTTATAGAGCTAGAAAAAATAATAACATAATTCATATGGAACAACAAAAGGTCAAGAATATCAAGGGAATTAATGGAAAAAAATGCAAGAGATGATGGCTTATGAACACCAGATGTAAAACTACATTATAAAGCTGTAATCAAAACTATTCAGTACTGACTAAGAAATAGAGTAGAGAATCAGTGGAATAGATTAGGTACACAAGACAGTAGTAAGTGATCATAATAATATATTGTTTGATAAACCCAAAGACTTCAGCTTCTGGGAAAAAAAGTCACTATTTGACAACAACTGCTGAGAAAACCGGAAAATAGTAAGGCAAAAACTAGGTATAGATCAATATCTCATACCATATATCAAGAAAATGTTAAAATGGATAAATAATTTAGACATAAAGGGTGATACTATAAGCAAATTAGGAGAGGAAGGAATAGTTTACCTGTCATATCTATAGAGAAAAGAAGAATTTATGACCAAACAATAGATAAGAAAGCATTACGAAATGCAAAATGCATAATTTTGATTATATTAAACTAAAAACCTTTTTTCTAATGAAGGGTTTTATTTATTTATTTATTGCTTTTCAAAGGGGGGAGGGCAGGGCAATTGGGATTAAGTGACCGGCCCAAGGTCACATGGCTGTTAAGTGTTAAGTGTCTGAGGCCAGATTTGAACTCAGGTACTCCTGATTCCAGGGCCAGTGCTCTATTCACTGCACCACCTAGCCACCCCAAAACTAAAAAGTTTTTGCACAAACAAGACCAATACAACCAAGATTAGAAGGAAAGTAGAAAGCTGGGAAACCATTTTTACAGCCATTGTTTCTGATAAAGGCTTCATTTCTAAAATATATCTAGAGAGAACTAAGTCAAATTTATAAGAATACAAGCCATTCCCCAATTGATAAATGATCAGAGCATATGAACAGGCATTTTTCAGATAAAGAAATCAAAGCTATCTATAGTCATATAAAAAAATGATGTAAATCACTATTGATTAGAGAAATGAATCAAAACAACTCTGACATACCACCTCATACCTAGAAGATTGGTTAATATGACAGAAAAGGAAAATTATAATGTTGGAGAAGATGTGGGAAAATTGGGACACTACTACACTGTTGATGGAGTTGTGAATTGATCCAACCATTCTGGAGAGCAATTTGGAGCTATGCCCAAAGGGCAATTAAACTGTATACGTATTGATCTAGCAATACCATTACTAGGTCTGTATCCCAAAGAGATCATAAAAAGGGGGAAAGGACCCACATGTACAAAAATATTTATAGCAGCTATTTTTTATGGTGACAACGTAAAGCCAAGCCCGAGCAACTTTCCAGAGGACTACTGCTGTGAAAAGCTTCCAAGGTTCTGATTACACAGTATAGTGAACTCTCTATTTATTCAATAATAAATTAAGGCAAAATGTTCACAGAAATCAAAGTACAGCATAACAACTTATCACTAAAATGGCCATGTAGTTTTCACCAAAGTGGTCAAACAGTTTTAAACAAAGTACATTCATTTAGTAACTCAATCATTCTTAAGGAGGCAAGCTTCCTTACTTAACACAAAGTACAGAGGTCAAAAGTTCTCCACTCACATGGTCTTAATCTCGTCAATCAAAAAGTCTTCTTTCTTCTTAATTGGAGATTAGTTTCCAATCATCCTTAATCAGTAACAAAGTACAAAGGTCAAAGTCCTTCATCCCTAGTAAATCATGATCTTCTCAGTTTGCACTGAATACCAAAGGAGAGGTCTTTTTATCTTGACTCAAGGCTGGCTCTCTGCTTCCATGGTTCTCCTTCCCACAGTTTCTGTTCCTGGGAAGACAAAACTTAACAAAGCCACAATAACATTAATCCACATTGCTGGCATCCTCATCAATTCACTTTCTGCCTGTGAAATCAACATAGACCCAACAACAAGGTCTGAGGCCTCTATCAACAAATGAATACGACAAAGTAACATCAAAACAGACAGACAAAGTCCCAGCACCACAAAAATGAATATGACAAAGTAACATCAAAACAGAAAGACAAAGTCCCAGCACCACAATCATGCTTCCTCCCAGTTCTTCTTTCTTCTCACTTCTCAGTTCTCATTCCCAGCAGTTCCCACCTGCTCTCAGAACTTCTTCAGAAGCTCTAGCTGGCCCTCAGAAGCTCTTGGCTGGCAGCTTTGGCTGGCCCTCAGAAGTTCTCAACAGCTTTCAGAAGAAGTTCTGCCAACACAAGTTCTGTTCTCAAAATCTTCTCTCTTCTCATTTCTTAGCTCCTCAGCCTCCATGCTACTTGCTTCCAGAAGTTCCAGCTCTCTAGCTTGGACTTTTCTTTATATAAGGTATTAGTTCTTCCCTGTTCCACCCCTTCCAATTACAACAGGAAGTTTCTCTCACTGTGAGATTCACAAGTTCTGGATCTTAATACTTGAAACAAGGTATTAACTACTTCTGTTTCTTAATGAACTTGAAACAAGGTGCTAAGTACCAGCCAATACAAGGGGATCTTCAAATTCCATTACTACTATGGCTAAGAATTAGAAATTGAAGGGATGCCCAACAGTTGGGGATTGGCTGAACAAGTTGTGGTATATGAATGTAATGGAGTGCTATTGTGCTATAAGAAATGATGAGCAGGTATTTCAGAAAAACCTGGAAAGACTTACATAAACTGATGCTGAATGAAGTGAGCAGAACCAAGAGAATATTGTACATAGTAACAATAACACTGTGCAATGACCAACTGTTATTGACTTAGCTTTCCTCAGCAATACAATGATCCAAGACAATTCCAAAAGACTCACGATGGAAAATTATATTCACATCCAGAGAAAGAACTGACAGAGTCTGAATACAGATAAAAACATACTATTTTCACTTTTTTGTTGAATATTTTTTTTCTGATTTTTTCTTTTGTTCTGTTTCTTCTTTTACAACATGACTAATATGGAAATATTTGCATTATTGCACATCTATAGCCTATATCAGATTGCCTGCCATCTTACAGAAGGGGGAAGGGAGGAATAGAAGGAGAATGCAAAATCTTTCAAAAAATGAATGCTAAAAATTGCCTTTACATGTAATTGGAAAAAAATAAAATACTATTAATTGAAAAAATAAATAGAATAGGTCTATTTAGATAGTGTGCTTCCTCTTTTGATCATCTAGGCAATTTATATTTTTATCAACATCCATTTCACTTAAATTGTTAAGTTTATTGGCATATTTTATTTTATTTTTGGCAGTTTATTATTTCAATCATGTTTTAATCCCTTGATGTGGGTAATTCTGTCTCCAAATTTCCTCCACAGAAATAACATTGTCCCAAAGGGAACATAAAGCAGCAAAAACAAAGGGGCAAAGTAGTTGTCCTCCTAAGACAATATGAAAGGACCTCAGGTAAGACCAGACTTCCAGAGGTGAAGGTTTGGCTTGAGATGAGTATAAACACCTCCAGACTGATTCCACTGAATTAACAAATAGCAGGCCCTGGAGGCAGTTGGGTTGGGAAGCAGACCAGACCTAAAGAACCTCCACTTCATGACCTTTCACTTCACAACCTCAGGAATTTCACCTCACAGACTTTTATCTCACAAACTTTTGTCTAATCAACAGTGTGGGGATCAGATGACTGAGTGGAGAAGATTGAAGGACCCCTGCTGTTTCCAGATACCAGGCCTTGGTGCTGACCAGATGTGATACCAGGCTGTGACTGTGGGTGAGGAGGTATGAACACATGCCATAAGAATGTGTACCACAGGGAGTAAGAGCATTTTCAGAACAGTGCAGCTGGGGAACCCAAACTGTGGCTTAGGGGGAGTATCTGACATTGAGCCCCCAGACAGAATTCAGAAAATATCAGTAAAGAGAACTTAAGGCCTGGAACATCATTACCCACAATTTAGGATTAAAACCTAATTCCAATAATAAGTTATTAAAACTAAAATAGAAATGAGTAAGCAAAGGAAAAAGAGCCTGACCATGGCTAGGTAGAATGGTATAAAAGATGATCTGGGTTCATATTCAGAGGAAAATATTTTGGTAACAAAAGCTACTTCCACCCCAAAGAGTAAAGGCAAAATTTGGTCATAAGCCCAGAAAGAATTCTTGAAAGAATTTTTAAAAGGACTTCAAAAATCAAATAAGAGAGATCAAGGAAAAATTTAGGGAGGGAAAAAAGCAATCCAATAAAATTATGGGGAAAAAAAAGTTAATCAATTAAGAAAAGGTCCAAAATCTTAAAGAAGAAAATAACTCCTTGAAAACTATAATTGGGCAAAGGGAACTGAATGACATTACAAAACATCAAAAAATAATAAAACAAAATCAAAAGAATAAAAAAAATGAAGAGAATCTGAAACATTTCATTAGAAAAACAACTGATCTGGAAAACAGATTTAGGAGAGACATTGTAAGAGTTGTTGAACTACCTAAAAGTTATGATTAAAAAAAAGGAATTGTGATACAATATTACAAGAAATTATTAAGGAAAAATGCCCTGAAATTCTAGAACAAGAAGGTAAAGTAGAAATGGAAATAAATCTACCATTTATCATCTGAAAGAGATACCAGGAGGAAAATACACAAGTATGTCATAGCCAAGTTTCAAAACTCCCAGGTTAAGGAGAAAATATTGCAAATAACAAGAATAAAAATTAAATATTTCAGAGATGTAATCAGGATTTCACAAACCCTAGCAGCTTCTACAATGAAAGACTATAGGTCCTGGTACATTATGTTTCAAAGAGCAAAAGAGCTGGAGCTGAAACCAAGAATAACTTACCCAGCAAAGTTGAGTACAATTCTGAATGAAAAAAAAAAGACATTTAAAGAACTGAAAGGTTTTTAGGTATTTGGGGGGAGGGGGTGTAGGGGAAGAGGAAACCAAAACTCAACAGAAAATGTTATATATAAGGTCCAGAAGAAATATAAGGAAAACATTAAAGATTAATTGTAAGGGGCTCATTAAGGTCAAACTCATATGAAAATGTTATTATATATGCATATGTGTATATGTGTGTCATATATGAAAATGTTATTATAAAAGTATTTATTAGCAGTAGACAGTCAAGTCATTACTACAGTACTTTGAAAGAAAGGTTTAGACTGAGTTGAGTATGATGGGGTGATGATAAAAAACAAAATTGGATAGGAAAAGTTAAAAAGTACAATTATTTCATACAAATAGGGTGTGAAAGGAAGAACTAAATAAAAGGAAGCAGGTGGGGTTAAGGAGCTGGTAATGTTGGAACTTTATTCTCATCAGATCTGGGTTGAAGAAGAAACAATGTGTAAATCTGAAGGGTTGTATAAGTCTTCTTCCACTTGTACAGAGGTGAGAGGATGGGGGGGGGATAGTATAAGGTCAGGACTTTTAGAAAAGTCTGTAGATTAAGTTTTAGGAGGGTGGGGAAAGAGGGACTCTTAAAGGGATGGGTAGAATAAAGAATAGGAGAGTAAGGGGAAAAGATAAGGTAATAGGTATAGGGTAAAAAGAGGCTGAGAAGGAAAATAGTGAGTAAAAATAAGATGGAGAGAAATTCACAAATAGTAATTATAACTTTAAATGTGAATGGGATGAACTCACTCATAAAATGGAACAGATGGCAGAATGAATTAAAAATCAGAATTCAACAGTGTGTTGTTTACAAGAAACACATTTAAGAATAAGAGATACAGATAGAGTTAAAATAGAGTGTTGAAGTAGAATTTATTATGCTTCAACTGATGCAAAAAAAGGCAAGGGTAGCAAACATGACCTCAGATAACATTAAGGCTAAAATAGATTTAATTAAAAATGATAAACAGGGTAACTACATTTTGATAAAAAGATACCATAGATGATAAGCAATATCATACTACATCTATTTTAATCAAATACTATAGCATCTAAATTTTTTTAAAAGTTAAATGAATTTCAGATGGAGATAGATAGTAGTACAATAATAGCAGGGGACATTAATCTTCCCCTCTCAGAATTAGATAAATCTAATTTAAAAAAAAATAAGATGTCAAGGAAGTGAATAGAACTTTAGGATAAGCTAACTCTGATAGATATTTGGAGAGAATTGAATGGGAATAGAAAAGAAACTTTTTCTCAGTGGTTCATGGTCCCTTTACAAAGATTGACTATATATTAGGACATTAAAATATTATAGTTAAAAGCAGAAAAGCAAAAATTTCAAAAGTATCCTTTTCAGGTCAGAATACAATAAAAATTAAAATTAATAAAAGGTCACAAAAACACAGATTAAAAACTAAATGGAGATTAAATGCTCTAATCTTTAAAAAAGAGTGGAATAAAGAACAAATCATAGGAACAATAATTTCATTAAAGAGAATGACAATAATGAGACAATATAACAAAACCTAAGAGATACAGCAAAAGCAGTAATAAGAGGAAAATATACATTTCTAAATGCTTATATGAATAAAAGAGAGAAAGAGCAGGCCGATGAATTGGGTATGCTTTAAAAAAACTAGAAAAAGAATAAACTAAAAATTCCCAACTAAACACTAAATTGGAAATTCTAAAATTAAAGATGAGAGTAATAAAAAGTAAAAAATAAAATCATTGGTTAAGTTCATTTTTAAAAAGAAGAAAATCAAATCACTAGTATTAAAAACTAAAAGTGTTAATACACCCCTAATGAAGATGACATTAAAGCAATTATAAGGAGTTATTTTGCCCAATTATGTGGAATGAACATTTCCTAGACTAGAGTGCTTTCCAAACCTACCTAGAATAAACAGACTGAGAGAAGTGACTTCCTGGAATCCTTTGCTAGTACATCCCTGTGCTTTCCTCCCATAGGTATCTTCCCTTTCAGTAGAACTTCAGCTACATCCTTCAGTGGCACCCATGACATTATATGTTCCTCCCAAGGGACATAATTTGTGTAGAGTTTCTACATGGAAGACCAGAGGCAAGTCTAATTTCCCCCTAAAAATCATGTTCCATATAGGAGGTCTCAGGCCTTATTATTCTTACATACATTTTGTTTTTAATTCTCTAAATGCCTACTTCATTCCTCAGTAAAAAATAAGTTCTCTAAAAACAAGAGAAAGGCTTCTTCTTTTTTTTTTTTTTTTTTTTGTCTTTGCATCCCCCAGGACCTACCACTGAATCTGGCATTTGGTAGACAATTAATAAGTGCTGGTTGAATTGAATTAAGCTGAATTGAAATTGAAACGTTTATGACAAAGAACAAAGGCCAACTCCCCTCCCCCCCTCCCATTGCGTGCTTTATTAGCTGGCTGGGAGGGGGGATGCGGTTTCTGGTGGATGGGCCGCGGACTGGCGCTTGCGCCAACTTGTGCCTTATCTGTGTGGGGAGGGGTAGGCTTTGGCCCATTTCGGGGAGCGCAGGCGCGAGGCATTGATGCCGGAGGATTTGAGCGAGGCCGGGCCTGGTAGCTGGCCATGCTCCTTGTCACTCAATAGACAGGAGGGCGGGAGCAGTTCAGGGATGTCCAGCTCGCCGCTGTCCAAGAAGCGTCGCGTGTCCGGGCCTGATCCAAAACCAGGTTCTAACTGCTCTCCTGCCCACCCTGTTCCCTCTGACGCGCCCACTGCACCTGCCAACGGAATGGCTAAGAACGGGAGTGAGGCAGACATCGACGAGGGCCTATACTCCAGGCAACTGTATGTACTAGGCCATGACGCCATGAAACGCCTTCAGACTTCCAGCGTCCTAGTGTCTGGACTCCGGGGCCTTGGAGTTGAAATTGCTAAAAACATCATCCTTGGTGGAGTCAAAGCTGTTACCCTACATGATCAGGGTGCTGCCCAGTGGGCTGATCTCTCCTCCCAGTTCTACCTACGAGAAGAAGATGTGGGCAAGAACCGGGCAGAGGTTTCCCAACCCCGTCTGGCTGAGCTCAATGCCTATGTTCCTGTCTGTTCCTACACAGGGCCTCTCACTGAGAACTTCCTTGGCAACTTCCAGGTGGTTGTCCTCACCAACTGTCCCCTGGAGGAACAGATGCGTGTAGGTGAGATCTGCCATGGTCGCGGTATCAAGCTGGTGGTGGCCGACACTCGGGGCCTCTTTGGGCAGCTGTTCTGTGACTTTGGTGAGGAAATGGTCCTGACGGATGCAAATGGGGAGCAGCCGCTTAGCTCCATGGTCTCTATGGTGACCAAGGACAGCCCCGGTGTAGTGACCTGCTTGGATGAGGCACGGCATGGCTTTGAGAGTGGCGACTTTGTCACCTTCACCGAGGTCCAAGGCATGAGTGAACTCAATGGCATATCACCTGTGGAGATCAGAGTCCTAGGTCCATACACCTTCAGCATCTGTGACACGGACAGATTCTCTGACTACATTCGTGGTGGAATCGTTACCCAGGTCAAAGTGCCCAAGAAGATCAGCTTTAAATCACTATCTGTATCCCTGGCTGAGCCAGAATTTGTGATGACGGATTTTGCCAAGTTTTCTCGCCCTGCCCATCTCCATGTGGCCTTTCAGGCCCTACACCAGTTCTACAGCCAGCGAGGGCGGCTGCCCCACCCTCAAAATCAGGCGGATGGAGCAGAGATGGTGAGCCTGGCGCAGGCCATTAAGGAAGCTGCGTCACCTCGACTGCTGCAGGAGCATTTGGATGAGGAGCTGGTACAGCAGTTGTCCTACATGGCAGCCGGAGATCTGGCCCCTGTAAATGCTTTCATCGGGGGCCTGGCTGCTCAGGAAGTTATGAAGGCCTGCTCAGGAAAGTTTATGCCCATCATGCAGTGGTTGTACTTTGATGCCCTAGAGTGCCTGCCTGAGGACAGAGAGGCCCTAACTGAGGACAGTTGCCGCCCTCGTCAGACGCGCTATGATGGGCAGGTGGCTGTGTTTGGCTCTCATCTGCAGGAGAAACTCGGCAAGCAGAAGTATTTCCTGGTTGGGGCAGGAGCCATCGGCTGTGAGCTGCTCAAGAACTTTGCCATGATTGGCCTGGGCTGTGGGGATGGCGGGGAGGTTGTCCTCACTGACATGGACACAATCGAGAAGTCCAATCTCAACCGGCAGTTCCTCTTCCGGCCCTGGGATGTCACAAAGCTGAAGTCTGACACAGCAGCTGCTGCTGTCAGTCAGATGAACCCACAGATGCATGTGACGAGCCACCAGAACCGCGTGGGGCCTGACACTGAGCGCATTTATGATGATGACTTCTTCCAGGCCCTAGATGGTGTGACCAACGCCTTGGACAACGTTGACGCACGCATGTATATGGACCGCCGCTGTGTGTACTACCGGAAGCCACTGCTGGAGTCAGGCACCCTGGGTACCAAGGGCAATGTCCAAGTGGTCATCCCTTTCCTCACTGAATCCTACAGCTCCAGCCAAGACCCCCCGGAAAAGTCCATTCCCATCTGTACTCTTAAGAACTTCCCCAATGCAATTGAGCACACATTACAGTGGGCCCGGGATGAGTTTGAAGGTCTCTTCAAGCAGCCGGCAGAGAGTGTCAATCAGTACCTCACAGATCCAAAGTTTGTGGAGCGAACAATGAGGCTGGCAGGGACACAGCCCTTAGACGTGCTGGAGGCCGTGCAGCGGAGCTTGGTGCTACAGCGCCCTCATACCTGGGCTGATTGTGTGGCATGGGCCTGCCTTCACTGGCATGCCCAGTATGCCAACAACATCCGGCAGCTGCTGCACAATTTCCCTCCTGAGCAGCTGACAAGCTCTGGAGCCCCCTTTTGGTCTGGACCCAAGCGATGTCCTCATCCCCTCACTTTTGATGTCCACAATCCCTTGCATCTGGATTACATCATGGCGGCTGCCAACCTGTTTGCTCAGACCTATGGGCTGGTGGGCTCTCGGGACCGGACAGCTGTGGCCATGCTTCTCCAGACTGTGCAGGTCCCGGAATTCACTCCCAGGTCTGGCGTCAAGATCCACGTCTCTGACCAGGAGCTTCAGAGTGCCAACACTTCAGTTGATGACAGCTGGCTGGAGGAGCTGAAAGCAACACTACCCAGCCTGGAAAAGGTGTCTGGATTCAAGATGTATCCCATTGATTTTGAAAAGGATGATGACAATAACTTTCACATGGATTTCATTGTGGCCGCCTCCAATCTTCGGGCTGAGAACTATGACATTCCCCCTGCCGACCGGCGCAAGAGCAAGCTGATCGCGGGGAAGATCATCCCGGCCATCGCCACGACCACTGCAGCTGTGGTTGGCCTTGTGTGCCTGGAGCTGTACAAGGTGGTGCAGGGCCACCAACGGCTTGAGGCCTATAAGAATGGCTTTCTTAATCTTGCCCTGCCCTTCTTTGGCTTCTCGGAGCCCATTGCAGCTCCCCGTCACAAGTACTATGACCATGAGTGGACACTTTGGGATCGCTTTGAGGTCAAGGGGCTCCAACCTGGGGGCGAGGAGATGACCCTTAAGCAATTTCTGGACTACTTCAAGACAGAGCACAAGCTGGAGATTACAATGCTGTCCCAGGGTGTGTTTATGCTCTATTCCTTTTTCATGCCAGCTGCTAAGCTCAAGGAGCAGCTGGACCAACCTATGACGGAGATTGTGAGCCGGGTGTCAAAGCGGAAACTGGGCCGCCATGTGCAAGCGCTGGTATTGGAGCTCTGCTGCAATGATGATAGCGGCCAGGATGTGGAGGTGCCCTATGTGCGCTACACCATCCGCTGACTGGGCGGCAGGCGGGTGCTTTTGCCTTCCCTCCCCTCCTCTCCTGCCCTCTCCTGTGCCCGCCCCCTCAGGGGGGCTGGGCCCCCCCCCCCCCTCCCCCCCCCCCCCACCTTTGCCTAGGGCACTGGAGGGCATGACTTTGTACTGAACCCATAATAAAGTTATTGACGAAAAAAAAAAAGAACAAAGGCCAAGTGGTCAGTCTAAAAAGTCTAGAATGCTGTTCACCCACCCGAGCTTTGCCAGAGGTTGGACTAGACCTATTTTTTTAAGTCGAAAACTTCCAATTTTCACTCATTTCCTACTGCCTGTAGAAATTTGCAACTGGAGGTACAGACTCATGGTTTGCTTGTTCAGTCATGTCTGATTCTTCATGACCCCATAGACTATATTGTCCATGCAATTTTCTTGGCAAAGACACTGGAGTGGTTTGTTTTTTCCATCTCCAGTGGATTAAGGCAAACAGTGATTAAGCTGACTCCAGGCTCAGTGTGCTTATCCACTGCACCATCTAACTGCTGAGTCTCAGTTGGCTTCAAAGTAATTGCCAAAAAGGCAAAGCAGACTGATTTAATCTGGGAATTAATATAATTTGTCTAAATTCAGGCAAATAAATGTTCTTACTCTCCAATGACCCCCAAAAGAAAACTTAATGTCAACATTTTTTTATTTAACAATATTGTATTTTAGTTTTATCTGCCCTTTTCTCTATTTCCTTTCTTTTGAAAAAAATATTTATTTATTTGCATTTTTCTAATCAACAGTGACTTAGAGTATTATTTAATATGACTATAATAATGACTTCCCTAATATGACCATAGATAACTTCAGTTTCTTGTTCTGAAAACTGCTTATTTATATCAATTGTGTAATGGCATTTATTTTTATAAATTTGGCTCAATTACCTACGTATTTGAAAAATAAGACCTTGATTATAGAAATTTACTGTAAAATTTTTGGTTATTACCTCATTGCTATGGCATCTTTTAGAAAAATGTAGTTTCACTAATTATTTCTTTTAATTAGTTATTTTTTTTTACTTTTGCTTTCTCTGAGATCATACTTGCTATTCCTGCCTTCTTTTTTTTTAACCTCTGCTGAAACATAATAGATTCTGCTCCAGTCCCTTATTTTAATTGTGTGTATGTGTGTGTGTGCGTTTCTTTTTCAACTGTATCTCTTATAAATAATGTAATGTTGGATACTGGTTTTCAATACATTCTGCTGTCTGCTTCCCTTTTATGGGCTAGTTAATCCCATTCATATTCACTGTTACAAGTATTAACTGTTTATTTCCCTCTATCCTATTTTCTTCTATATATGTTGCTCTCTCTCTCTCTCTCTCTCTCTCTCTCTCTGTCTCTCTGTCTCTCTCTCTCTGTCTCTCTCTCTCTCTCTCTCTCTCTCTCTCTCTCTCTCTGTCTCTCTCTCTCTCTCTCCCTGTCTCTCTCTCTCCCCCTCCCTCCATCCTCCTCAAAAGTCTGTTTTGCTTCTAACCATTGCGTCCCTTAATCCACCCTCCCATGTATCATCCCTTTTTCTTTAATCCCCTTCCCCTCCTACTTCCCTGTTGGTTAAGATAGATTTCTATACTCATCTGAGTGTGTGTATGTATTTGTGTGTGTGTGTGTGTGTGTATTCTTCCCTCTTTGAATCAAATCAGATGAGAATGAGGTTCAAGCATTGCCCACACCCCACCATTTTTCCCTTCACTGTAAAATCTCTTCTTTGTGTGCTTTTATATAAGATAATTTTTCCCATTCTTATTCTCCCTTCCACCTTCTCCCAGTGCATCCCTCTAAATCTTTTTTACCTCATTTAAAATTGGAAATTGCTGAGTATTAAGCAATTAAACTTGCCTATAAAATTAGAAGTTATTTTCCTTTTATTTTGTATTTTTATTTTCATTGGTGTCATTTATCAAAAGCTATCCTAGAAGAGAACAAGTTTATGCCCAGGGCTCACAGGGAAAATGAGACAGTGAGCTCTACCTAAGTAAATAAGGAAATAATTCCAAAACACTGGTTAAGGTGTAAGAATGAAAGTGTGAGGGAGAAAGTGTTGGGATAAGCCATTTGGGGCAGGTAGTACTAACAGAGGCAGTTTGACCTTAGGCACAGTTGTCATGAAAAAAAAGGAATGATCTGTATTTTTCTCTTCCTTCCCAAGCCTCCATCATCAGCAACTTCTTCACCTCCTCCCTAGAATAATTCAGCAGGATGGTAAGTATATCACACTATCACTCACTAAATTTTAGTGCCTGAGACAAAGTGAGAGAGAGACAGAGACACAGAGACAGAGACAGAGAGAACCAGCTCAAGTGGAATTTGAGAATACCTCAAAGGATCCTTTGTAGGATCCTTTCTATTTCCACTTGGCTTTCTGGTTCTAACAGATCTGGGCAATTTTTTAAAAATACTCTGCTTAGATTCTTGTTTCAGTCATGATGGTGAGGTAGTCTGTTGATTTCCTAAATTTCTTCTCCTTGATCTCTTTCCCAGGTCAGTTATTTATGCTAGTATATACCTTATACTTTCTTCTATATTTTCAGCCATTTAATTTTGTTTTAATATTTTTTGTTGTCTCATGAAATCATTGGCTTCTTTTTGATCCAGTCTAGTTTTTAGGGATTTTGTTGCTTAAGAAAGTTTTTATAACTCTTAGAACAAGCTATTAATTCTCTTTCTAGTCCTTTCTTCCATAGTTCTCAGGGATTTTGTTGCTTAAGAAAGTTTTTATAACTCTTAGAACAAGCTATTAATTCTCTTTCTAGTCCTTTCTTCCATAGTTCTCATTTGTTTTCCAATTTCCCCCCACCTCCCAAGTATTCTCATTTCATTTGTGGAAGCATTTTTAATTCTTTTTCTTCGCCTATTCCACGAATTCTAGTTGAGTTTGTGCCCAAGCTGTGTTTTGCCATGAGGCTTTGCTTGTGGTCATTGTCTTTTGCATTTGTGTCTTGAGCTTCCGTTTCACCATAATAACCCTTTCCTTCGGGGTTTTTTGGTTTGTCCATTTTTCCAGCCCATTTCTGGAGGGAAGGTCTGGGCTGGTTCTGTTGCTGCTTTCTTATGATATTGAATGTTGTGTGATTCCAGCATCTCAGGAACAGGCTGGAAACCTGTAAACTTGTAGTACTCACAAAGTGGTTTGATCTAGGGCAAAGTCTGATTGCTACTTGCCTGTTCTGAGTTCTGCAATTTTTAATTTGGGCTTGGGTCTGTGCAAACAGTCAACTAGAAAGTTCTATTCGTTCAAAGTGACAGAATTATAGGCTTCTCTTTGGTCTGGAATTCCTGCCTTTGTTATTCCTCTTTAGATTGTGCTAGATGCTAGAGGTGAGATCTTGCTTTGAGGTGAAAACTCAACTATGCTACTTGGGCCTACTGTAATCTGAAATTTCTCTTTCCCTGGTAAACTTCCAAGGGCATCCCAATCAGAGAACTAGGTCGTGAGTGACAAAGCTGCCAGTTCGTACTTGCCACCATCATGGTGACACAATATGGTCCTGGTGGAGCCCTGGCATGGACTGGATCTTTTCTTACCTCTCCCATGTGCTGGAATGCCCCCAAAATTGTGTTATTGTCAGCCCCCAGTGTCCACATACCTCCCCCATTTGTCTTGCTATACAAACTGTGCTATACAACAGGTTCACTGTAAACCAGTTGTCTGGATTTCCCTATCAGGATTCTGTCTGGTGCTTTTTCTAGATCTGGTTAGAGGAGTTTGGAAAGGTGAGCCCACCATATTGTATCCTATCACTCTTTCATCTTGGCTTCACCTTCCAGAGTAATTTTCTTTAGCTTATCCCAGGAACCATTTTGAGAGTAAATTTCATACAGTGCTCCTCTCCCTCCCTCCTTTCCCTCTATTTAATGAGTTTTTGTGTCTTTTCACATTAGAATCTTAAACTTAACTGATTATGTTGATCCCTCTTTGAACCAGAACCAGTGAGAATAATGTTCAAATGATGTTCCTCTCCCTCTTTCCTTCCCCTCTACTATAATGTGTTTTTATGCCTCTTCATGTGGCATAATTTATCTTTTTCTGTCTCATCCTTTTCTTTTATCCCAGTCCCTTTGACCCCCTTATTAAGGTTTTTTTATCATCAGATTAGTTCATTTATACCTACACCCTCTATCTATGTATAGCCCTTTCAAAGGTGATGATAATCATAAATTTCAATATTGACAGTTATCAGCTTCTCATATAGGGATGTAAACATTTTGCTCTTATTGCATCCCAAGTTATGTGCATGTGTGAGTGTGTGTGAGTGTGCATGTGTGCATGTGTGTATGTGTGAGTGTATGTTTTCCTTGTTTACCTTTTTATGTCTTTCTTGAGTCTTGTAACTAGAGATCAAATTTTCAATTGAGCTCTGGCTTTTTCATGAGGAAAGTCTGGAAGTCCCTTATTTCATTAAATGACCGTCTCCTTGCCTGAAACATTATGTTCAGTTTGTCCGGGTAGTTAATCCTTGGTTGCAGTCCTAGCTCTTTTGCCTTACAAAATATCAAATTCCAATCCCTCCGATCTTTTAATGTAGAAGCTGCTAGGTCCTGTGTAATCCCCAGGAACCATTTTGGCAAGGAATGTATTTAGCTTAATCATCACTGTCAAAGATCATATTGTCTTATTGATCAATTGATCAGGAAACATTTCTTAAGCACTTCCTTTGTGTCACTCACTGTGCTTAGTGCTGGGGATGCAAAGAAAGGCAAAGACGTGGTTCCCCCATTCTAATGGGGGGGACAACATTAAAACAACTCTAGAAGATATATAATGTAAATGGAAGGTAATTTCAGAGGTATGCCACTATCATTGACAGGGATGGGGAAAAGCTTCCTTAAGAAAGTTGTATTTGAGTTGAGTTTTGAAAGAATCTAGGAAAGGCCAAAGGCAAAGGTAAGAAGGAGACATTGAGGATAGTCAGAGAAAAAGCATGGAGTTAGGAAATGGAGAATTGTCTTCAAGTAACAGCAAATAGGCAAATGTGGCTACATCAAGTATGTGGAGTACAGCAAAGTATAAGAAGACTGGAAAGGGAGGAAGGAGCTAGTTTGTGAAGCTCTCTAAAAGTCAAACAGGGTAATCTGACTTGCATTTATACAGAAGATTTACAAAATAAGGCCCATGTGCATAGTAATTCTATAATTAGAAGGTAGTTATGGAATGGCCTGTGTATTACAGATATCACAACCTCACGTGGATGTACCTAGCTCCCAACCTGATACCCACCTTTTCCCTCCAAGTAACAAACAGGTGTGTTTCATGCTCCCAACTCCTATCTTTGCCATCAGTAATGAGGAAATATTGATGGGGTTTGCAGAAGGAAGTGAAATGGTCAGACCTGTACCTTGAGTATTATCCCTTTTGCTTCCTCCTTCCCTTACCTTATCTCTTAGACTCTGAGATCTTCTGGCCCTAAATAAGAAATCCATGCAGTCCTCCTCTTGCTTGGCTGCCTGGGAACAGTTTATCTAGGCTGCAGTATCTTTGAAGGAATCAGCCATGAAGACATCAAGCTGGACGTTTTATCACCTGGCAGCATTATGCCCTACATTCAAAGTATTCCATTTCTGCTGGTGGTACAAGGAGTCAATGGCATTGTAATTATAACATAGAACTTAGACCTGAAATATACCTTAGACCACAGTGGTATCAACAAGCATTTATTTACTCTCTATTTAGTGTAAAGCATTGTGCTGGGCTGATACCAAATTTAGATAAATTATAGTACCTGCCCCATAGAGTATACAATCCAGTGAAGGAATATAGCACCTTCAGAGATGTCTAGAAAAACCTAATACATGATAATTGCCTTAGAGCTGTTCAAATTGCTCTGTGGAGTCTGAGAGGCAAAGATATAAATGCTTCTGGTGAGGGAAGACACTTTAAAGCAAAGACTTGGCCCACAAAACTCCCAAATTCAAACTGAACCAGATTCAAATTTAATTTGGAAATATTTAACAAAATTTTAAAAATACAATAAAATGGATAAAGTTAATGTGGTTTTCTAAGCCACCATGTGGCCCAAAGGCATCCTTTTGTACAGTTGCAGTGGCCCCTACTTTTCTTTGATTTTAACACCACTACTCTAAGGGATGAGTGGAATTTCAATAGGTAAAAATGGGAAGAAGATATATTCTTGGCTTAGGAAGTAGTTTAAACAAAATCCTAGAGGCATAAGTAGTGTTTGGAGAGGGCAGAGATACCCAGTTTGGCTGGAATGTTAATGTTTTTTAAAATTAAATTTTATGTTTATTTTTAGTTTACATCATTCATTTCCACAAGATTTTGAGTTACAAATTTTCTTCCCATATTTCCCCTACCCACCACCCCAAAACAGCGATCCTACTGTATGCCCCCTCCCCCAATATGCTCTCTCCTATATCCTCCCCCATTCCCCCCTGACTTTCCAGTAGGGCAAGATGGATCTCTATACCCCAGTGCCTGTATATCTTATTTCCAAGTTGCATGTAAAAAAAAATATTATTTTTTTAAACATTTGAATTTAAAACTTTAAATTCCAGATTTCTTTCCCTTTCTCCCTCATCATTCACCCTTACTAGGAAGATAGGCAATTCAATATAGGTTGTACACCTGTAGCTATGCAAAACATTTCCATAGTGGATATATTGTGAAAGACTGACTATATTTCCCTCCATCCTAACTGGACCCTCACATGTTCTATTCTCTACTTTGACCCTGTCCCTTTTCAAAAGTGTGTGCTTCCAATTTCCCTCCCCCCAACCTGCCCTCCCTTCCATCATCTCCCCTCTCGTCCTCTTCCCTGCCACTCTCCTGTAGGGTGAGATGCCCTATTTAGTGTGTATGTCATTCCCTCCCTAAGCCCAATTCAATGAGAGTAAGGTTGACTCATTCCCTTTTGCCTTCTTGTTCTTCCCCTACATTGTAACAGTTTTCCCTTGCCTCTTTTATATGAGATAATTTACCCCATTCTGTCTCTCCTTATCTTCTCTTATTATATTCCTCTCTCACCTCTCAGTTTCACTTTTTTAGTATCATCCCTTCCTATTCAATTGGTCCTGGGCCCTCTGTCTATGTATACCTGTACACATATACACACACTCACATATGTATTCATACACCCATATACCTTGCTATATAGACATATATATATATATATATATCCATACATATATATATATACACATTTATATTCCCTTCAACTATCCTCATACTGAGAAAAATTTCATAAGTTACAATTGTCATTTTTCCATGTAGGAATGTTAATAGTTCAACTTTGATTAGTTCCTTATGATTTCTTTTCCCTGTTTACTTTCTCATGCTTTTCTTGCTTCTTATATCTGAATGTCAAACTTTCAACTCTGGTTTTTTCATCAAGAATGCTTGAAAAATTCTCTATTTCATTGAATGACCATATTTTCCCCTGAAATATGATACTCAGTTTTGCTGGGTAGGTGATTCTTGGTTTTAATCCCAGCTCCTTTGAACTCCGGAATATCATATTCCAAGCCCTTCAATCCCTCAGTGTAGAAGCTGGAAGATCCTGTGTTATCCTGATCGTTTTTCCACAATATTCAAATTGTTTCTTCTTGGCTGCTTGGAATATTTTCTCCTTGATCTGGGAATTCTGGAACCTAGCTATAATGTTCCTAGGAGTTTTCTTTTTGGGATCTTTTTCAAGAGGTGATCAGTGGATTCTTTCAACCTCTATTTTGCCCTCTGGTTCTAAAACATCAGGGCAATTTTCCTTGAGAATTTCTTGAAGGATGATTTCTAGGTTCTTTTTTTGATCATGGCTTTCAGGTAGTCCAATAATTTTTAAATTATCTCTCCTGGATCTATTTTCCAGGTCAGTAGTTTTTCCAATGAGATATTTCACATTGCCTTTTATTTTTTCATTTGTTTTGATCTGTTTAATAGTATCTTGATTTCTCATAAAGTCACCAGCTTCCATTTGCTCCAATCTAATTCTGAAGGAATGATTCTCTTCAGTGAGCTTTTGATATTTTTTTTCCATCTGGCAAATTTGGCTTTTTAAGGCATTCTTCTCCTCATTGGTTTTTTGAGCCTCTTTTGCCATTTGTTAATCTATTTTTTAAGGTGTCATTTTCTTCAGTCAGGTTGTTTACCCTTATTTCATAATTTTCTCACATCATTCTCATTTCTCTTCCCAATTTTTCCTCCACTTTTCTTATTTGGTTTTCAAAATCCTTCTTAAGCCCCTCTATGGTCTGTAACCAATTCATATTTTTCTTGGAAGCTTTTGGTCAAGAGTTCTGACTTCATTGTCTTCCTCCCATTCTATGCTTTCATCCATTTCGTCCCCAAAAAAGGAATCTAGAGTTGGATTGCTGAGCTTGCTTTGCTTCCTTTGTTTGCTCATGTTGCCACTCAATTATTTGATTTTTGAGCTTTTTGCTATGGTAGAACTCTGCTTCCAGAGGGTAGAGCTTTGTCCCAAATCACTGGGGTTTTCACAGCTGCTGGAGCTATTAGTTGGATGCCCTCCCAGAAACCTCCACTGTCTCTGGCACACTGGTCACACACCCCAGGACCTCCACCCTAGACAGCAATCCAGATCCAAGCAGGTTAAAGAAGAATGATTACCCCTCAGACTGGTCGCTTGGTCCCCCTATAATCTGCAGGCCAGGAGCTCTGAAGCAGTCATGTGGTGGTGGCCGCTGTGCCTCAGCTGCTTCTCCCTCTGGGACCAGAGGCCAGACCATACTCCTGAACCACCTGTTCCCAAACTCCACTCACCTTTCACTTTGTCTTTGGTGTTTGTGGGTTGATAATTCTGGAAACCACCATAACTGCTGGTGATCCACTCTCCCAAAGTCCCTCCTGCCGAGGCTGGTCAGGTAACGCTGGGGCTAAAACCGCAGACTCATGTAGGGCTGGTCTTGGCTCACAGCACGCTGAGATGGACCCTTCCTGTCGGCCTTCCAGGCTGTCTTCAGCGGAAGGTTTGTTTCTCTCTGTCACTTTGTGGGTTCTGTAGCCCTAAAGTTTGTTTAGAGTCATTTTTATAGGTACTTGAGGTGGTTATGGAGGGGGCATACGGAGTTCTCCTGCTTCTATGCCACCATCTTGGCTCCACCCTCTGGAATATTAATGTTTAAAAATGAAAAACATGAAATAAATCTGGGAAGGCGTGATAGTGCCAGGTTGTGCTGGGGCTTAAATGTCAAGAAGAGGAGAATAAACCATATTCAGGAAACAAGAAAAATTTTTACCAAAAGAAGTGGCATAACCATAGAGATACGTATGAAAAATTCTACAGGAAGTGGTTGTGAAGGATGAACTGGAGGAAGAGAGAACCTGGAAGGAATTTATTGCCATAGCCCAACTGGGTGGTTGTGAAGGTGTATACTCATGTTGGGACAGTGGGAATGGAAAGGAGAAGGACAAGGGATTTTGCAGAAATGGATGCAACAAGACATTAACTGATTGAATATGAGGTGGGAAAGAATATAACACTGTCATTCTGTAGGTAAAGAAACTGAGGCCCCCAAGAGCACTTGACAAAGGTTAAAAAGACAGTAAAGTAGCAGAGACAGGATTCAAACCTGGATCCCCTGACACCAAATCCAGCAATTGGTCCACTCATTCTGCCCATTCCCAAATCCTCAGTCAGAGAGATAGGTCACCTCTATCCAAAGGAGGCATAGGAGATTACTGCAAATGTCATAATGGCTAGAGTTGTTAGGAGGTAACATTTCCTACACCCCCAAAATTCGCAACTGGATTTGAAATTTCTGACGGGTTGCAGGGCCCTGTGATGGGCAGGGAATTCCATTATGAACAGCCTAGGTGACCTCTTCCAAACACATCAATACAACCGAAATGACACAGAAATTGAATGACATTAGAAGGGAAAAAAAAGAAGATCCATTGACAGCATTTTTCAATTTTTGACAGAGGGTATGCTTCTCAGCAGAAAAAAAAAAAAAAGGAGTTATAGGTTACAAAAAAAAACTGTCATTTCTCACAGCTGAAATCTATTTCTGGATGAATTTCTGGATGAGGAAATAATGCATTTTCCTAAATTTTCTATTGTTATTGTTGTTGTTGCTATTCAGATGTGGTTTTAGGAAGGTTATCCTGCAAAGAGGAGAGAGAACAATTTATCATATAATTCATGAATGTGAAAGGTATTTATTGAATGAATATGAATGAAATGATCTATCTTTTAAATGAAGTCTCCATCAATAGCTTTTGGGAATCATTCCATGGTAGCATCCAATCATATCCACTGCCTCAGAAATTCACCACATTAAAATGACAGAGCTCAAGAAACATTTCTTAAATGTTATGAGCAAAGCAATTTGCTAGGCCCTGGGGATACGAAAATGAAATAAATCTCCACTTCTCTGCCTTCAAGTGACTTATAGTCTAATACAATATATAAGAAAGAAGCATGCTGTGAAAGGAGAAAAAGACAAATATAAAGATTTCTAGGAAAATTTGAGGCAGGAGAGATTGTCCAAATTACTACTCTGACAAACTTTTGGCAGATCTCTTTAAGGTGGGACCTAATTATCTCCCTCCCTCCTGCCTTCCATTAACAGTGAGATGACTATGAAAGTTTATTCATTGGGTAAGATTTAAAATGGTCTCTCACTTGAAGGAAAGCATTTAATTAAGGTGAAGATAGATATCCAGAATTTTGTAGGATTTTCCTGCATCTTGGCATACCATCTCCCATCAAATATCCCCTGCCCCAGAATCTCCCTCATTTGCACACCTCATTCTTTCCAGGTCCAGTTTCCCCATTAAAATAAGTGTGTTAGTACTTGCATCATAGCCCTTTCAAAGTTATTATAAGAAAAGATCCTTGTAAACCTTAATGCACCACATAAATATGGGTGGTTATTTTCTTTCCTGTTTTTATTTTTTTTTTAATTCTCTTTCCCCTTTTTTCTTTACCTTATCTATAAAATAGAAGCAAAAATATCACCTTTCTCAAAGGGTTATTGGGAAGATCAAAATGAGATGACATATGGTAAGTACTTGGCCTACCTTAAAAGTCCTAGGGTACAGCCTTTTGACTGAGTTCAAGTTCTGCCAAACAAATTCTTTTATTAAGGGGATTTGTTCTGTGAAGTTTTAATTCAGTCAAAGGGTCACACTTGAGGACCTAGAGGGCCACATGTGTCCTCAAGTTTGCAGGTTCCCCACCCCTGGCCGAAACTATAGCTTTTCCATGTCTCAGATAATATTCACACTTTTACTGGGAAATGCCTTGACTTGCCCCATATGTAAAATTTGATCAGTCCTCTCCTCCTTAGTTCCATTATTCAACCTTGATCTTGATTCCATTCAACCCTAAAACATGGCAA
Organism: Petaurus breviceps papuanus; assembly: GCF_028583685.1. NCBI lineage: Eukaryota > Metazoa > Chordata > Mammalia > Diprotodontia > Petauridae > Petaurus > Petaurus breviceps. The sequence goes on along the minus strand of NW_027186304.1, from coordinate 49,453,023 downwards.
CCTTATCCACTGTATCCAGTGTAAGCATATGTGAAATCTCTTGCCATCAGATTTAACATCCATAACACAATTTGTAAACTCCATAAAACTTTCAGGTACATTTTATCTCCAAAATGATAAGCCTGTGAACTAAATCACTTGCTTTGTTATGCTTTACCTTTGTGGGGAAGTTAAAAATATCTTTCTGCCCTAACTTTAGATTAATCAATGATAAAATGGAGGTTGATTAATAAATATGACTCATCTTCCTTGTAGTCACTGTGTGAGCATCCCACGAGGCTCAGGACTGGGCTTCTGTTCTCTCTCTATGTTCTTTTCTTTGGTGAATTCGTCAGACCTCATATGGATAATTATCATTTCTGTTCAGATGACTTCTCCCAGATAGAGAATGATAGAGATAGAGATAAATGTGGATATATACATCTTCATCTCTATATATTTTATCTATCTATACACACATATACATGTGTGCATATATGTATATATACATAAAATATATGTGTGTATATGTATATGTCTATACTTGTGTGTATGTGTATAATCTACAACCCTAATCTCTCTTAAATTAAAATCTCATGTTACCAGCAAATTCACCTAGATGTCCTGTTGGTATCTCAAGCTCAACATGGCCTGTCATTATATCCAAAATTCCATTTTGATTAATCAAAGGATCCCAGAATCATGGATCTAGAGACGAAGTGACCTCAGAGGCCATATACTCAAACTCTCACATCTTAGAGACAAGAAAGCTATAGCACAGAGACATTTCTTGACTTGCCCAACATCATACTGACAGCAAACATCAGATGTGAGATTTGAATGCAGAGCCTCTGACTTCACACTCAGCAATCTTTAAGTTCCTATTATGTTCCAAGCACTGTTCTAGATGGCAGAGACAGAATGACAAAAATGACAGCAGCTTACATTCCTGACATGGGGAAAACATATACATTTAATTTTACAAAATATAAAATACATACAATTTATTTTCAAGGTGGGAAGCACTAACAGCTAGAGGTATCAGAAAAGACCTCAGGTGGAAGATGGTTCTTGAACTGAGCATTTAAGGAGTTGAGGAATTCTAAGAGAGAAAGGGGGAAAGAGAGCATTCTAGGCATGAGGAAGACCTATGGAATATCTTGAGTGAGGGAGATCTAATAGGCCAATTTGACTGGATTGTAGAGTGCATTGAGGGGAGAAACAGGTAAGTCTGGAAAGGTAGGCTGGGACAAGATTGTTCGACAAACTTTGAATGCCAAACAGAGGTTTGGCTTTGAAACTAGAAGCAACTGGGAGCCACTGTAGTTTGGTGAGCAGATGTGTGACAAGGTCAGGCCTGTACTTTAGGAATATTCCTTTGGCAAATGTGTGGAAGATAAACTGGGCTCATCATCTTCCCCATAAACTTTTCCTGCTCTAAATTTCCTTGTTTCTTTTGAGGGAAAAGATCATCCTTCCAGCTGCTATGGCTTACAACCTTGGAACCTTCTTAAACCCTCCTTTGTCTTATATCTAATCAGTTGCTAAGTTTTGTTGAGGTTATCTCTTCGTCTTTTGAATGGTTCAATCCTTTTCACACTTACATGGCCACCAACTTAATTCAATTCCTCACCTCCTTAATAATAATGGCTAGCATTTGTAAAGAACTCAAAATTTTAAATTGCACTTTACAAATATTATCTCATTTAATCCTTGCAACAACCCTAGGAATTATATGTAATTGTTCCCATTTTATAAGGAAAATGAGGCAGAGAGAAGTAGACTTTCCCAGAGTCACAGAGATAGTAAGTGTCTGAGGCCATATTTGAATTCCAGTCTTCCTGATTCCAAGTCCAGGCCTCTATCTACTACATCATTTAGCCACCTTTCACGTGGACTCTTACAACAGCCTTCTAATTAATCTCCTTGCTGTCATTTTCTATGCTCTTCATTCCATCCTCCATACAGCTTTTATTTCATATTACTAACACAAAATTAAACATGTCATGTTGCATCCCCTCCCTTAAAAATTTTCAGTGGCTCCCAGTGGCTTTTGGGATAAAAGTCAAAGTGCCAGGCATTTAAAACCCTTCATTCTTGAGAGAATTATTTTTTTTTTATAAACCAAACTGACTTCATCTTATAAAACTGATTCTGTTTTGAGACCTAAATTTCATTTTCCTATAAATTTCACCTGCTTGCTGATTGTGGGAATTGAATGACATCCTGTTTCATATCTGGGAAAGTCTACCTGCTTGCTCTCCTCCTGAAACTAGCTCATCCCCCTCCCAAATCAGAAAGTCCCTAATCTGTCCTCCAATTAGAAATTAGATTATCTAATACTGCATCCTGGTTTATATACAATTGTTTTCTTTTAATGCATAAACATCTGTCCCTCCCTGTATTCAGGGTCCAGTACTAGCTAAGGGGGCCTGGTCCTAATTTGTTATACAATTGGTATGCTTTGTTTAATAAACCAATATGCTCAGAAGTTCAAGTTTTGTTTCCACAGTTATTTCAGATTTCACACATCACACAATCTGGCTTTTACCTACATTTCCAGTCTTATTTCAGATTATTCCCCTTAATGAAATCTATATCACAGACAAACCAATCTCAACTGTTTTCATACATAATATTCGATCTGCTCCTTCTGTGCCTGTGCAAAATTGTTCCCTAAATCTATAGCACATTCCTTATTTGAATTCTCCACTTAGTGTAAATGGCAACCAAGGTGTCATCTGATGCAGGAGGTCTATATTGATCCCCTTGACTATTTATATTCCTCTCTCTCTCTCCCTCCCTCTTTCTTCTTTTCCTCCCTCTCTATTTCTTCTTTGTCTTAATCTCCATCAATTAAGAATTTGTTAAGTGTCTTAAGTACCTTCTATGTTGAAGGCACTACACTAGATACTGTGAATACAAAGACAAAAAATAAAAATAGTCTTTTCTATAAGGAGTTCCCCTTCTCATGAAGCAAACATACATACACACATGTGTATACATGTATGTTTATAAATATGCACATATATACCTACACATACATATGCAAATATATGCACACATACAAGGCCACACATGCATAGAATTATATGCATGTTTATATGTGTTTATAGACACATGTGTATGCATATATAAATATGTGTGTACATACAAACACATATATACATATACATGCATATGGAAAATCTGTATAAAGTAGATAAGAGGTTTCAGGCAAAAAGAAGAACTTGAGTCTTAAAAGAAACTATGGATTCTAAGAGACAGAAGAGGAGGGAAGCCTCGAAGGCATGGGAGAAGCCATGTGTGAGTAACAGCAAATAGATCTGCCTGGTGGAACATTGAGTGCACAGAGGAGAATAATGTATCATAAGGTGTAGTTGGAATCAAGGTTTGAAGGGCTTTAAATGACAAAGAAAGGAATTTGTATTTGATACTGGAGGTAAAAGGGAACCCACTGGAGTAGATTGAAAACTGGGTTGACATGGCTTAGGAAAATCGTTTTGGCAGCTATATGGAGAATGGATTGGAGTGAGGAGAGGCTTGAGGGAAGGAGGCCAGTTAGGAGGCTATTATGACAGTCCAGAGAGAAGTGATGAAGATCTGAACCAGGGTGGTGGCTCTGGAACAGGTCTGCACAACGTACAGCCTGCAGGGCTGCTTGCAGCCTGCCAAAGGATTTCCCGCAGCCCCGTGAACTGTGCACTCTCCTGTTTGTCACATGACCCACAGCAACCATTAATCTGTCTCTAGTCTAAACTGCCTGCAGCCCAAACAGACTGCCAAGTTGTGCGGGTCTGCTCTAGAAGCATAAAAAGGGGTGAATATGAGAACTCAATATGTCTGTGCAACTGAGTGGGAGGGGGTGAGGGAAAGTGAGGTAGCAAGCATGACCCCAGTGATGAGAATCTGTAAATCATGTGAGGCCAGTCAGAAGACCTCTGCTTGGCCCTTGCATCTACCTGTTACTAACCTGCATGAAGCATTTAAGAATCTTCTTCCGTGAAACAAGCTCCAAAGCCTCCCCCAACCTGGGCTAAGCCAACAAAAAAGGCCCTTTATTAGGCTCAGGTAACTCAAGCCAGGAGGCACCTCAGCAGCTATCCAGTCCCATGAGCCAACAGGCCCAAGGAGATTAAGCAAACTGTCCGAGGTCACACAGGTGAAAAGAATCAGAGATGGTATCTGAATGAAGCCAGGTTCTCATGGGAGTGCTTTTCCCCCTGAACCATGCTGCCTCCCAACACGTCATCATCATCAACACTTCTTTAGTCCTTTCTCAAAGTACGAGTTAGCAGGCAGGAGGTCAGGGAGAGGACAGCTAAAGAAGTCCATGCCCTTTCTCCCTCTATGTGGTGATATAACATTAACTACCCCTTCCATAAACTGAATGGGGTGCAGGAAGTGCTACCACAGAAAAGGAAGAAAATCAGTGGAAATGACCCACATCCTCCTACTGTGGCTTCGGTATTATATTTGAACTCCTAGAACATCAGACACAACCATATTATTTGTAAATTTAAAACAGAAAGCATTCCAAAATCAAATTATTTCTTTTTTAAAAAAGCACTGTGCAACATATGGGTGCCAAACACTGAGAACTGTCTAAACTGAACATCTTTCATAATAGAAAGAGTGCTAGTTTTGAAATCAGGAAGACCTGTGTTCAAATTCTACCTGTGACACTAGTTATATTATATAAGAGGGTCATATATGGCCTTAAAAGGCAAAACCTAAGCCCCTCTTATAACACAAAAAATCAGTCAAAAAAAGCAATTATCATAATGACCATGTGCAATTTTTGTCCCCATAGAACCAAACCTCTGCCCAGAAGGGAGCGTATTTCATCATTTTTTTCTCTGAGACCAAGATTTGCTATTATAATGACTGAGCATATGGCTTCCTTTTAACATTTTAATTCAATTACCTTATTGCTACTTACATTTTCTAAATCGTATCAAATGTATTGGCATTGCTCCTTTTTCTGTATCTCTTCACAGCACAGAAGACACTTATGAAAATCACTATTAGCATAGAAATAAATGCTGCTGCAGATAATAAAGCTGTGGTAACTATGGTATCCATGGTGGAGCCCATTATCTCACATTTTTCTCCCCTCTACCACCAGGCATTACCTGATTGACATCTAAAAAACAAACAAAAAAAAAGTATTTTAAAATATTATAGCAAAACATCCTTAAAAAGCTACTTCATTAGCATTTGGCCAGGTCATTTTCAAACAGGTGTTAGCATAGGGCTCCAAGCATTTCCTCCTAGACTCTCAGACTTATTCTTCTCTTAAATTCTGACAGTATTATTATCCTCATTTTACAAAGAAGGGAACTGGGCAAGAGAAGAGTGACTTGGGCAAGGTAATAAGTGTCTAAAGCAGAATTTGAACTCAAGTATTCCTGACTCCAGGCTCGGTACTCTATGCTCTGTACCAGCAAGCTGCCTCTTGAGGCCATATAAGATCTTCTCATATCATATAACAATGAAGAGAAAATTAAGACAATTGTTATTTTGCCCAATTATGAGCCAATAAATTTGTTATCTAAATGAAATGAATGAATATCTACAAAAACATAAATTTCCAAGATTAACAGAAGAAAAAAAGTACTTAAATAACCCAATCTTAAAAAAATAAATTGAACAGAACATCAATGAACTTCCTAAGAAAAAATCCCCAGGACCAGATGGATTCACAAATGATTTCTATCCAACATTTTAAAGAACAACTAATCTTAATACTATATTAACTATTTGGAAAAATAGGAAGGAATCCTACCAAAGTCTTTTTATGACACAAATATAAATTTTAAAATTTTTACATATAATTAGGAAATATTTAATAAAATAATTTTTTCAAAAAAAATTTATAGAACTAGAAAATATATCAAAATTCAACTGGAAGAACAAAAGACCAAGGAAATCAATTAAAAAGAAGGTGAAAGAAGGTGGTCTAGTTATACCAGACCTCAAATTGTATTATAAAGCAGTAAACATCAAAACAATATGGCTAAGAAATACAGTAGAGGATCAGTGGAATAGATTAGGTACAAATTATATTGTAGTAAATGACCTTAGTGATCTAATATGTGATAAACCCAAAGATCTAAGCTTGGAACAAAAATTCATTTTGTTTTGTAATTTTTTCGTAATCAAAAATTATTTGACAAAAACTACTGGGAAATCTGGAAACAACATGGCAGAAACTAGTTATAGACCAGCATCTCACACTATATATCAAGATAAGGTCAAAAAGAGCACATGATTTACACATAAAGGGTGATACCATAAGCAAAATTAAGAGAGCATGGAATAGTTTCTGTCAGATTTATGAATAAGGGAAGAATTTAGAACCAAAGAAGATATAGAAAACATTACAAAATACAAAATGGATAATTTTTATTATATAAAATTAAAAAGGTTTTGCACAAACCAATGCAACCAAAATTTTAATAAAAAAAGAAAACAGGGAAATTTTTTGCAACAAGTATCTCTAATAAAGGCCTCACTTCTCAAATATGTAAAGAACTGAGTCAAATTTATAAAAGTACAAGCCATTCACCAATTGATAAATGGTCAAAGGATATAAAAGGCAATTTTCAGACAATGAAATCAAAACCATCTATAATCATATGAAAAAAGTGCTCTAAATCACTATTGATCAAAATATGCAAATAAAAATAACTCTAAGGTACCATCTCACACCTGAGTGACTAATATGATGAAAAAAAAAGGAAAATGTTGAATGTTGCAGTGGATATGGGAAAAGTGGGATACTAATACACTGTTGGTAGAGTTATGAACTGATCCAATGATTTTGGAGAGTAATTTGGAACTATGCCCAAAGGACTATAAAACTGTGCATACCCTTTGATCCAGCAATTCTACTGCTAAGTCTATATCCCAAAGACATCCCCCAAAAATGGGAAAGGACCTATTTGTACAAAAATATTTGTAGCAGCTCTTTTTGTGGTGGTTAAGAATTGGAAATCAGGGGCAGCTAGGTGGCGCAGTGAGTAAGAGCACCAGCCCCAGAGTTGGGAAGACCCGGGATTGGTTCAAGCCTCAGATACTTAACACCCACACAAAACAACTGGCCGTGTAACCTTGGGCAAGTTACTTAACCCCAACTGCTTTAAAAAAAAAAAAGAATTGGAAATCAAAGGAATGTCCATTAACTGGGGAATGACTAGACAAGCTGTGGTATATGATTGTAATGAAATATTATTATGTTGCTAAGAAATGACAAGTAAAATGATTTCAGAAAAACCTGGAAAGACTTACATAAACTGATGTATAGTAAAGTGAACAGAATCAGGAGAACATTGTACACAGTAACAACAATATTATCCACTGAACTGTGAATGAATCAGCTATTCTCAGCAATACAATGATCCAAGACAATCCCAAAGGACTAACAATGAAGCATACTATCCTCCTCCACAGAAGAACTGATATTTATTGAATTCAGACTAAAGCATGCTATTTTTTTACTTTTTTTCTTTCTTTTTTTCCCTTTTATTAAAGTCTTCTTGCTCAAAATACTAATATGGAAATGTTTTACATAATTGCATGGGTAGAAAAAACTGCTAGAAAAATACATATTTGCTGCCTATATGATACATAATTTCTGCCTAGATTATTGAGACCTAAGATAAAGCTATAGGAAAGAGAGAAAGCCATGTATCATTCCTCCCCTAACTATGGGAAGGATTCAGCAATTTATTGGATGACAGAGCAGCCAATAATGGGGAAAGTATTGAATAGATCTGAATCTAGGACATGTCTGTAGGTTCCATAACCTGCATCGTAGGCTTTTGTGCAACAATAGGGATGCAGTAAGTCAAGGAGAATAAAATTCCTCTCCAGCTGGTATTGGAAAAACTGTAAAACTTAAATAAAGTTAGTCTGTGAATATGACTGCTAGCTGGAGCACATACCCCAAGCTGCATCCCCCACCCCCATGACACACAGCCATCAGGCTGTGCATATGTTGTACAGTTGTAACCTTTTCCCTTCAAAGACACACATTATGGTGTGCCTAAAAGAACTCATTGCATGAATAGTATTGTAGAATTTAGCTAGAAGGGATTTTGAGATCATCTGAAGTGACTAACCCAAGTTAAATAGTCATAAGTGTCAGAGTCAGAACTCGATATTCAACAGACAGGTCCCCCTGCTTCACGTCTCTCACCCCTCTAATACATCCTACATGCCACTGCCAAAATAATTTCCTTAATTGTGGACTATGTGACTCTCATACTCGTCCAATTCCAGCAGCTTCCAGAGACGACTTGTCCACACCAGTGTGTGACCACACAGCCAGTAAGAGGCAAAGCTCAAACACGAACCTAGATCTTCTAAATCTTACTCCAGTGTTGTTTTCATAACACCATTCAGTCTAGTGGAATAAAAGTTCTTATTATGATACCTCAATGCTTTTGAATTATAGGATTTATAACTACAAAGGACAGAAGAGATTGTCTAACCAAATATCTTCATTTAGTAGATAAGGAAGTAGATGCAGAAAGGTCAAGTGTCCTGTTCATTTCATAGTTAATGACAGATTCAAGATTCCAACCCAAGTCTATTGGCTCCAAATCCAACATTTTCCATTGCCCTAAAATGCCTTGATGTCATTTGTAAAGGTTGCTACTAAAATCATAGGTTCATATAACCTAGAGTTTAGAAAATTTAGAGGCTGTTCTCAATTACCTAGGATTTGTTTTGCTTAGTATTGCTTATTGAATAAATACTTGAATGTGGAAGTCAACATTCTAATGGGATCTTTTTGAACAACCTATTGATTAAAACCACCTCTCAAGTTTCCACAAATATATGGCTGAGGACAAGCAAAATAATATATATGAAATATATGAAATTCACAAAATAATCCCATATCCTCAGTTTTGCAATTGAACCTTCTTCCTCCCTTAGCTCCACCACCATAATTTTGAAATTAGAGCCAACAAAAAGTGGCAAAATGAGCAGATTTGAAGTTCTCTTTTTGTGGCCACAAAAAGGCAACGGTCATTGAAAAGTGCCAAAACAGGGGCGGCCAGGTAGCACAAGCGAGTAAGAGCACCGGCTCCAGTGTTGAGAAGATCTGGAGATCGAATCCCGGGCTCAGACACTTAGCACCCACCAGAAACACCTGGCCATGTAACCTTGAGCAAGTTACTTAACCCCAATTGCTTAAAAAAATAAATAAATAAAATAAAAATTAAAAAAAGAAAAGTGCCAAAACACCTATATAACCTAACAAGTAGGGGAAAAAAAAACAGCTCCTGAATCATCAAGAGAGGGCTGGTCTCACATAATAACTCTTAGGCAGAGCTACTGCCCTTGAATGATGGAACGTTCATTCAATGGCTATGAATTTTCTCAAGAATTTTTTTGAGGGGTCAGCTCTTCCAGAGAGAGCGACCTTCAGGACTTGATGACCAAGGTCTGAATATTATTTCTACCTCTTCCTGCTCTGCTTCTTCTCCTTCTTCATATCTCTAGGCCTGTACCACCCCCTTGTCTCCACAGCTCCCAACATTTTTGGCCAAAATAATCCAAAGCCAAAGCCAGAGCCCAGAATAGTTAGTTACCCATGGATCCATTTGAGGAAGTTGAGATGTAGCATTCTCATTAATTAAACTTTTTGAAAACACAGCTGGTGTATCATCCCAGATATAAGAGCATGTTTTCAAGAGTACTGAAAATGCAAGTTTCCTTACAATATATTTGGATCTGCTAAAAGAAAGCTATGATTCCCTGAAACCTGACAATTTGCAGCACAACTAATTAGACTAGATTTCAGCCAGTCCATGAACTTAGGAAAAAATTATATCTTTATTTTTACCATCTTCTAACGAAAATTTAACTCTTCTGGCAACCAATCATTATTCTGAGAATGAGTGCAAACGGTCAAAAGGTTGCAGCACAGCAAAAAGGATTCCCTGAACCAAACACGGAAATAATAATTGCTGTGGGAAATAGGGGACAAAATTGCCCCATGCATAATATCTGCATTTTCCCCACATAAGGAAGTTTCACTCAGATATGTGTAAAGTCTTTAATTTCCAGTGCTTTTAGGTATCTATGACACTTTGTTTTGTAACTGTATATTAAGACTTTATTTTCTGGTTGTGTGTTTTTCTTGTTTTAAAAAAAGGGAAATATTGATTTATTTTTAACTCTAGATAGTATTTAATTAAACTTTTCCTTAGGTACTCTGTACCCACTAAATTTTCACAAGCTTAGTTTACTTACTTTTGAAAGCTCCTGAATTCTTTCAAGTTTCAACGATGTCTCTTACCTTCTAGAAGACCTTTGTATATCCCTTAAAGCTGTATAGAATCTTATGATCATTGACTTAGAATTGGATAGACTTGTCAAACTCAACATATCCAGATACAGAACTCATGATTTTTTTCCCCAAAACCCTTTCTTCTTCCCAACTTCAATTTTATTGTCAAGGGCACCATCATCCTTCCAGTCACCCATGTTTTCAACCACATTATTATTCTTAACCCCTAACTTGCTTTCACCCCATCTGGCAACCCCATCTGGCAGATAGGCAACAGCCTGTCTGTTGCAAGGGGAAGCAGGAAGGGAGGAGGGGAAAGAGGGAAGGGGGGAGAGGAAAAGGGAAAGGAAGAAAGGAAGGCTCACATATGATCGTAAGATTCTATGAATATTTTATCCGCAGCATTCTAGGGGTTAAGGGGGAGGGGAAACTTTTCATCAACTTTCAAACCTCTTTTTTGCACCTGGAGATACTTCACAAAGAAGCCAAATAGATCAAAGTATGTGTGGAGATTCTAAGCTGTTTTCTTACCTGCATTCTGCTTCCTCATTGCGTGTAACACAGATGCCATCATTCTCACAGGTATAGTTTTCACAGTGAGATTTCAATGGATGAATTGGTACTTTCGTAGGGAGGAATAATGGCTCAGTGAAAAGGAGATATGATATATCTAAAGCAGAAAAGGGCACATGAATAGAAGTTGGTTTTTGTTTTAATTATCATGGGGTCTTAAGTTTGGAATTGTGGGTATGGTGGAACACTTAGAGTACTGCAGAAATTAAGGCTGGGTCAATCAGTCAACAATCATTGGCTAATATTAAGCACTTAATTTGTGCTAGTCATGGTGCTAAGTACCAGGGATACAAAGAAAAAAAATAGTTTATTTTTAATTTATATTATTGATCTATTTATTGTGTTTTATATTATATATAATATATTATTATAAATATTATTATATTTATAATTTATGGGGTTTTTTTAATTTAAAAAAAAAAGAAAAAATCTGCCCTTAAGGAGCGTCCATTCTAATGGAATAGAACTCAGTAACTAGGCACATAGAAGATGTAAGCAGAGTAGTTGGAAGATAATATGAAAGGTGCTGAGTTCTCCATCACTGGAGCTCTTCAAGGGGAGGCTGGATGACCATTTGATGGGGATATTGCAGAAGACATGAACATTCCAGTGCAGAAAGACGTGGTGTATGTTTCAGGAGGTTTCAGAATGAGGGATACTGGCAGAGATGAATCTATGTTTGCTCAGAGCTAACACATTTTACCCACTTTCATTGATCAATCAGAAAGTACCTATGTTTAAGCATCTACCATGTGCCACACCCTGGGAACAAAGACAAAATTATAAATGTGCAACTAATACAAAATCTGGCAGAATTGATGAATATCAATTTTATTGCCTACAGAAACATTTATCTCCCTCCAGAAGAATATGATAATGCTAAGGGATACATGTCAAGGGATATAATCTGGTTTTCCTTCTATTGAACATGTGAAAGTCAAAATTTCCCAACATCTTTATTTGGGTCACCTGCTAACAATAAGATCTCTTCGTTTTGGGGCGGCCAGGTAGCACAGCGAGTAAGAGCACAGGCTCCAGTGTCAGTATGTCCTGGAGATCGAATCCCGGGCTCGGACACTTAGCACCCACCCAAAAACACCTGGCCGTGTAACCTTGAGCAAGTTACTTAACCCTGATTGCTTTAAAAAAAAAAATCTCTTCTTTTCAAGTCTTAATTCAGGAAGAACAAAAAGTAGAGAATGTTAGAGCCAGGAACTTTAAGTTACAGATAATGCCATCACCTTCATTTTACAAATGAGGAAACCGAGGCCCAGAGAGCCCTCCAGCCCCCTTAAATCAGAATGTTGCACACAGTAGCAGCCACACTGTGCGACGAAGCAGACTATTTGTTCTCTTTTTTTGTTTGGTTCGGTTTTTTCTTTCTTGTGGTTCCTATTTGTTTTAATTTTTCTATACAACATGACTAATGTGAAAATATCTTTAATAACAATGCATCTGTAGAGCCTATATCAAGACACTGTCTTGAGGAGGGGAAAGAGGCAGAGAAAATCTAAAACTTATGAAAGTGAATGTTGAAAACTAAAAATAAATAAATTAAATTCTTTAAAAAAAATAAAAACATTCTCAACAGCAAAGCCACCTTGTATTGACATACCTGTCACTTTCAAAAGGATATACACAGTATCTCCTTTGATATAATCTCGGCTTTGCAGCCATTTGTGTGTTATAAAAGCACTGGTTCCATATCCTGGGCCTTTGCTATATGATGTTCCATTAGGGAAAGTTGCCATCACTCCTATTTTAGAAGGCTTGTCCCAAAAAAAGACTTCATTATCACTATCTGAAAAAGCAATTCATATTTCTTGGTCATGTCCAGTATGGTCAGGTTTTTGTGAAGTTAGAAAAACATAAACAATGGTATAATAATGTAGGCATAAAGTTATGAAGCAACTAATTGGTTCTTCTGACCTGTGATACTTTCTCTGCCTGATTGGTTGAACTTGTTTCCACATACTTGATGCTGAAGGAAAACATAGTAGATAGATAGAAAACATAGTAGATAGAGTTGATGATCACCACTATGGTGTAACTGGAGAGTAATGCAGTACAATTTGCCCAGGATCATACAGAGAGCACTATTTCCATTATGCCATATGTTCTGACCCCAATATGACTTCTTTTAGTTACGTAGTACTACTCAAAATGTGTCGAGGAAATTACAAAGGAATCAATACTGACTTCATGGAAGACAGTTACATTCCCTTCTCTGTGACTCTAAAGATAGAAAATATATATGTGTGTGTGTGTGAATATATGTGTTTGTGTGTACATACATATACACACACACATATATATGTGTGTGTGTGTATATTATATAGCAACTTTTTGTGGTGGCAAAGAATTAGAAATTGAGGGACTACCCACCAATTTGGAATGACTGAACAAGTTGTGATATATGATTGTGATGGAATACTATTGTATTATAAGAAATAATGAGCAGGATAGTTCCAGATAAACCTCGAAAGATTTATATGAACTCATGCAAAGTGAAGTGAGCAGAAGGAGTACATTGTACATAGTAATAGCAATATTGAACAACAATCAACTGTGAACGACAGCTATTTTCAGAAATCCAAGAAAATTCTGAAGGAGTTACGATGAAAAATGCTATCTGCCTCCAGAGAAGGAACTGATGGAGTCTGAGTAAAGGTTGAAGCATAATTCTTTTTCACTTTCTCTATTTTTCTCACTTTTTTGCAATATGTTTAATAGGGAAAATTTTTTGCATGATTTCACATGTATAATTGATGTCACATTTCTTGCCTTCTCAATGGATAGGACAGGGGGAGAGGTGGAGAGAAGTCAGAACTCAAAAAAATTTTTAAATAAATATTAAAAAGAAATAATTTTTAAAATTAAAAAAAGAACATTAAAAAGTTTGGCATCCAGGATTAAAAAATAGTAAAAGTAATTCTCTTCTATTCAAGAATTGAATTATAGGGGCGGCTAGGTGGCTCAGTGAATAGAGCACCAGCCCTGGAGTCAGGAGGACCTGAGCTCAGATCCGGCCTCAGACCTGAGCTCAGATCCGGCCTCAGACACTTAACACAAAAACTAGCCGTGTGACCTTGGGCAAGTCACTTAACCCCAATTGCCCTCCAAAAAGCAAAAAAAACTATATCAGCGAGGGTAGTTAGTTCACACCAAGAGTAGACAGGAATGTTAAGTTTGACCAAGGAATAGGAATGGAGCATAAATCAGAGGTTGGGGATGAGTTGGGGGTAGTTATTCCCTTTTGAATCAGTCTGTACTTCTTATACCCTTCTCATTCTAGGTTTCTCTCTTGGAACTTTTACTGCCCATCATTCTCAATACTCACCTCCCCACAACCAATGCAATATTGCCTCACAAGTTCCCCTGCTCCAAAGGCTCTAGGACCTTGTATTAAATCTATTAGTCTTCTTTATTAGCTAATCAGCAAGTTAGTGACATTTTCATCCTGTTTTCCCTCCCTTCTCTTCTGTTCACTCCCTCCCCACCGTCCCACTGAAGTTCATATTTTGTATCAGCAATAAAGAAAAAAAAATCACAAACCAAGTGTCTTGAATGGATCTGTAGTCACACTCCGCTGGTTGGACGTGCGCCGACGAATATCAGGATTTTGATCCAATAGCGTCATTGTGGCTTGTTGCCATGCACTTGGCCACTGTAATTGTTCATCATTGGCTCTAGAGATCAGGAAGAAATATATTCCTACCTTAGTCTGATGACTTCCATCTAACAGAACATGAAAGGCATAGCCTGCCTTAGAATAAAAAGGAGGACTGTAGGTGACTGCCCTTGAGCTAAGGATTTGCGTGAAATTGCTCATCCTCCAGATGTGATCAGGGCACCAAGTTTCTGAAAGGTTGACGTCATCAATGGAAATACCACCAGCTGATGTGCCAATACCTCGAGTTCCTTCAAATACCACCCTGAATTTGTTGGTAGCTGCCAATGGTACAAGATAGAGTTGCCAGCTCCCGGTAGATACATCTGTAATAGAAGAGAACTGTGGGCTTTTTAACATCAGTCAATTACTGAGTCACGTACAGCAATAGTTCCTAACCTCCGAGACCAAACAAGTCAATAGTGTTCTATGTCATGGTTCCATGCACTCTCCAATTCAAATATTTTACTTCTTGATATTCATGCCAGATCACATGACATGAAACAATGTTTAAGCATATTTCTACTGATCTATGAAATTGCCTACACTTTTCTAGGTATAAAGGGCTGAGCAAAGTTATATTCAACTATAAAGTTTTACATCTGTCCTATTGACAAGAATGTAAGAACAAATATTAACAATAGCTAGAATGTACATAGTGCTTTAAGGTTTGCAAAGCACTTTACAAATAGCTCATCTGATCCCCCAACAGCACAAAAGTTTGCTACCCACTTGTAGCGGCAACTACACTGGCATACCCGGGATGGCTGCTAGCACAGATTCTTAGATCTGCTTTACTAGGAAAGATAATAGAGGTCAATAATCTTTTTAATTACATTCACTAATTCAGAGGAAAAGTCAGTACCCTGAACTTGAGAGAAAATAGAAACAGAAAAAAATTCAAGCAGAGAAATAAAGACCAACACACAGGGCTCTGACTGCCTGAACCAACTATACATTTTACATACGTCCCTGGATTGAGAGAGCCTTTACATCTGAGCAGTCAGGGAGCTCTGAACATATGGTCACTCAGCATCTCAACCAGGGAATCACAAGATCCTCCTCATAAGCAAGGCCCCAAAGCAAAATACCGACTAAGAGCATATATACACTTCTGAGAGCCAGAAGACATCACAACCCTCATGACTCCCTGCCTAATTAGAAATTAGCGAAAGGCGTGAAAGCCTTCCTACAAGCAAGCTTCCCTTAATGGGTGCCACAGGAGGTCTATTAATGGACAGGGAAGATGTCATATCCCACTAACATTACACCTCTTCCCAGTGATAACACACAGAATATTATCAATCATTAGAAAGATTACTTCCTGAAATTTTGTCCCTAGAAACTCTCCCCAGTGTTTTGATATTTGGGAAATGTAATGGGCCTATTAGAACAGGAAAAAGGAGAATGAGCATTTATTAAACATCTACTATGTTCCCTGAGAGATAGGTGCTATTATTACTCCCATTTTCCAGATGAAGAAATTGAAGCAGAGAGAACTTAAATGACCAGCCCAGGGTCAAACAGGTAGCAAGAGGCTGAGACTAGATTTGAACTCAGGTCTTTGAAATAATACACTTTGTTCAATATTCACATAAAGATAGTTTTAAAGGAATGTATCAATAGGATCATAGAATTATAGCTAGAAGGGACTGTATAGACAACTCACTCATTTTATTGATGAGAAAGTTAAGGCTCGCAGGGGTTAGGTGGCTTAACCTTACTATCCACTGGTAAGTGTCAGTACCTTAATTTGAACCCAGGTCCTCAGACCCCCAATCCATCACAATTTCTACTTTACTTATCTCCAGCAACATCATCTTCGAAGTCTAGTGATAAAAGCAGAAAATTCCTGGATCTCTTTTTACAGTCCTATCATATCCTAAACATTGCATGAGTCTGTTTATATTTTGGATCTGTCTAAGAACTTTAAGATTCTACTAACTTGAAAATCCTACAGATATATGAGCTCCTTGGAAACAAATTTGACAAAGTTAGTACCAGTTCCCCAGTGATAATACACAGATTGCTACCAATCCTTAGAAAAATTACTTCCTAAAATCTTGCCTCCAAGCATCTCTCCCTACTGTCTTGATATCTGGGGAATTTACCTACCCTGTTGGCATAGGGAAAACAGGATCAAGTTTTTATTAAGCATTTGCTATGTGCTCTGGGAGGTAGATGTTCTTATTATTCCCATTTTACAGCTGAAAAAAGGAAGGCAAGGGTGGCTAGGTGGCGCAGTGAATGGAGTCCTGGAGTCAGGAGGGCCTGAGTTCAAAACCGCCCTCAAACACTTCACACACTTACTAGCCATGTTACCTTGGGCAAGTCACTTAACCCCAATTGCCCTGCCCTCCCCTCTCCAAAAAAAAAAGCAAAAAAAAAAATTAAGGCATATTGAGGTTAAGAGACTTGCCCAAGGTCTGAACTCTTCTCCAGCCTCAGTGCTCTATCCATTGTTCCGCCTCTCACAATATTTTTGTATATAAAAGTAGCTATCTCAATATAGAATTGTAACCTTAAAATAAGGAAGGAGATGAGGGGCTTCTAGACCAACCCCTTTCTAAATCATCAATTCTGGCTTCAATATCCCCAAAAGTGGTCATCCAGTATCTGCTTCAAGATCTTCAGTGATAGGGCATTTGATTGTTTGCACCCTCTCCCCAAGGCAGTCAAATCTAATTTTTTGTTTCCCCAATTGCCAAAAAACATTTCCTTTGGCTCCTCCCAAAACCAGTCTTTCCTTGTTAATGTACTATGGCCATCTCCTATGGATACCAACACACCTTATGTCCTCTTGGGAGGGAAAAGCATTGTGTTATAAAGGAAGGGAGCTTCTGACATGTTGGGAAAAGGGAAGCAAAGATCTACAGAAGGTCTCAGATGAAAGTCAAACTTAGTTCCCCTGAGAATGAAATTTCATACCTTTTACTTCATCCACTAGAGTAAGAAAGATTTTATGATGGGCTGGAATATACTCCTTGATGTAGATCTTGAGTTTGTCATCATTATTACCGCTGTTATAGTAATAAAATTGCAAGCACTGAAACCCTCTCTTGGGGTAAAATAATCGGCTTTCCAGGATTGCCTTTTCCCCCCATTCAAAGAGCTGCTATTGAAGTGCATAAAGAAACAAGTACCTGGAATAAGATAGAGAAGATATTTGTGTCTTGAAGACCCTGAGAGCCAAAAGGGAAATTTCACAGGTAGGCATACTTAAGATTAATACATGAAGCTATCATAAACCCAGGATTTTTTTTTTCACTTCCTGCAACCTAAGCTACAGAGTCAGGATGTGGAAAATTGGCTTATTGACTTTATTCTAAACAAAATACTAGTCAATTGATGACATGTGTTCAAAAAAACCCCACACATTTACAATAGCAAAACACTCTGTTTTGACATAGCTCTAGGACTAATCACATTTAGCAAAATGGGAAACTGAGGCACAGGACTATTAAAAGGATCTAACACTATTATGTCATTTCAAACCCTGCCAAGGCAGCCAGACAGAATAGGGAAGGTTCAGGAGTGTGCTGGTAAATATTTAACAGTTGGATTACTTTGGGGGGGAAAACTGTATGCATGATAGATTTTTAAGTTTAATCTGCATGATCATTTTCTCCATCACTTCTTTAAGTGTAGAAATTCAACCAAAAAATACCCAAGCCCTGATTTTGAATGTTTGTTGATTTCTTTTTTTTTCTTTTTGGAGCGGGGAAGGCAGGGCAATTGGGGTTAAATGACTTGCCCAAGGTCACATAACTAGTAAGTGTTAAATGTCTGAGGCCGAATTTGAACTCAGGGCCTCCTGATTCCAGGGTCATACTCTATGCACTGTGCCACCTAGCCACCCCCGCTTGATTTCTGAATAATGAATTTTCACACTAAAAATTTGATTCCAGGTTGGAAATCCTTCCAGATCTGCACATATGTCCTCTCATTCCTCCCACAGCAGGAAAAGAAGTGCTCTCTGGAATGTGCCCTTAAGGGAACACCTATCAGGAATAGGAGAAAGGAAGAAGGGAGACCAAATGAGAAGAGGGATGCATTACACCAGTTAACAAGTAGTTTCCACAACTGCATATACTAGGGTTAATTCAAATCAAGGATCTGAATGTCCTCTCAGGAAATGTAAATGCACTTCCATTCTGAGGATTACAGAAATGGTGATGGCGGAGAAAACAAGGTCCTTTGATAGTCTGCCCTGATCGGCACTCTTCCTGAATTCTTGTGCCTTACTAGTCAATCATGATGATGAAAATAATAGTAGCTAACATTTATATTGTGCTTTCTATTATTTGTGCACTGAGCTAAGAACTTCACAGCTATCTGACTCTCCCCATTTTACAAATGAGGAAACTGAAGCAAGCAGAGATTAAGTAACTTGCTTAGTGCTACACAGCTAGTAAGACTCTGAGGCCACACTTGAACAAGGTTCTCCCTGACTCCAGGAAGATCATGGGTCAAAGTAGGTTATTCGCTTCTTAACTAGCCACTTAGGAGTTCCTTCATAAGTTTTTGCTCAGCACCAGCTATGTTCAAAGTGAACACTAAGACATAATAAAATATGGTCTTCTGGGAGTTCACATTTTATGGAAAAGACAAAATATTTGTAGGAGGAAAAAAATCTTAAATTATCTCTGATTTCAAATAATAACAATTCCAAAGTACAGGGGGAAAAAAAGCCAAAACCCTAAGTTCAGAGACTTCCTTCAGTCTGCCCCTCTATAACCTGCTTCCCTAACCCCCAGAACACAAGAACAATTAACACTTTCACTTATTATATTCTCTAACTACCCAATGATCATGTCCTAAGAAGCTGAAGAAAGAAACCCTGAAAGACCTCTCCTTAGACTCCAGACAGTTATAAAGAAGTGATGCCTAATAACTTTATGATGGAAAGAGCATTGTCTCAGCAGCAAGAGGACGTGGATTTAGATCCCACCTCTGACACTGCCCCTATCACCTGAGTAAATCAGTTACCTCCCCCGCACTAAAGTTTACTCAACTGTAAAATGAAAGAGTTGACAAAGATGGCCTCTGAGACCCCTTCTAGCTCTGAACCTCTGGCCTAGCATTCTGTCTCTCTTAGTGTCCTGACCTGACCGTTCAAACTAGTAACTGCTCTAAGTTTTAGCATCTGGTTTTACATGTTTGTTACATGTTAGAAACAGAGACGTCAAGTGTGGGACTAGCAATGTGGTGACTTAAGACGTTAGCCCAAACTAAACTGCAAAGGGAAATGTGCATCGGTTAGGATAAATGAGCTGTCATCTGCCAAGGTTATTCTCCTTCTTTGATCACCTAGGAAAATCACATTTTTTGAATAAAAATACAACATACAGTTTAATATCTCTCTCACTCTGCCTGTCTGTCTGTCTGTCTGTCTCTCTCTCTCTCTCTCTCTCTCACTCACACACACACACACACACACACACACACACACACAGAGTCGCAGCTTTTCCCTGGTAAAATATATGTTGTCCATTTTCTCCTCTTCTGTCTCTAAAGGGTCTAGTCATACCCTGTGGAAGGGCAAAAAAAAATTCACTCTACCATCCATCCTTTCTCAGATAATTCTACCTCCAGATTGGGGCCCGTTGCTTGAAGTAAACAGAACTGCCTGACCTAAATGGGCAGGCAGACAACAAACTGCAAGCACTGATTCATCCTGAATATAAAAAAAGTTTAAGACTTTGACTTCTTCCCCTCCCCTGCCCTGTCACCTTTTCTCCTTCCCACTCATTTATCACCAGTAGAACTCCTGGGGAGTGAGCAGAGCCCACAACTGCCCACCTCTTCCTACATTCCCTGCTACACACACACACGCACACACACACACACACACATACACATGCATACACACACAAACACACACATATGTACACACTGAAACACAATTGCTGAAGAAATCTCTCCTCAGGTTAGAAACACAGGATCTGAACTACAGACCAAAGATCTGGGACTAGAAAGACCTCTGAAGCCACTGAGTCCAACCTTTTCATTCTACAAATAAGAAAAGAAATTCAAAGAAGTTAAGTGATTCATAGGTATTAAAATCCAGGTGGGATTCAAACCCTACCATGCCAGAGTCACTGTCTTTTCCATCTCACCACTGTCCAAACTCACTGAGATGCTGTAGTTGCAGGAAGGTAAGGGAGAAGACTTTAATCATTCTAATTTACTATAGCCACAGGTCAAATTCCCAAACTGCTCTTAGAATAAATCTAAAACTAGATAATAAGTCTATTAAAACTGATAGAGGCGAGGCCAGGTGGCACAGTGAGTAAGAGCGCCAGCCCCACAGTCGGGAGACCTGGGATCAAATCCGGGCTCAGATACTTAGCACCACACCCAGAAATAACTGGCTGTGTAAGCTTGAGCAAGTTACTTAACCCCAATTGCTTTAAAAAAAAAAATACTGATAGAAGTGAGAAATAAGACCCCATTCTGCCTTTAGACAACACTTAGTGTCTTCCACTAGAGCACCAGCCTGGTGTAGGAGACAAACTTCCTGGGCTGGGAATCAAGAACACCTGAGTTCCCATCAGGTCCCTGGCACTGGCTGCCTGTGTGACCCTGGGCATGTCACTCAAACTCTGTGAACATCAATTTTCTCATCTGCAAAATGAAGAGGTTGGACTAGATGCCCTCTGAGGTGCCTAGCAGCTCTAAATCCATAATCCTAGGGCATGACTAAGCTGGTAAAGGTCAGTGCTAAGAGGCCTGCTGAAGAAAGCAAGGAAAGGCGTGTAAGAGCCAAGTCCTGATTATTACCTTTGCACTTGTCCAGGCTTGATTGATCAGTGTCAGGCCCACCAGGCACCTGTGAAACCCTCTGCCAGTCACCATTATCTTCTGAGCTTTGAATCATGCCACAGATATTTTCCAGTTCAAAATCACATGAATCCATAAAGGTTATGGAAGAAGCTACAGAAGGCAAAAGTCATTGAATGATTCTCTAGTCAGGAGGTAACCTATTTTTAGTTTAATGAATAACTGAGTTGAGGAAGGAAGACATTGCGGGGGAAATGGAGACCAGCAAGTCTTAGGCAGCGAGCTGAGTGCCCTGAGGAGCTCTGATTAATGCCAACTCACATAGCCAAAATAGAAAGGAACTCAGCAGCTTAGTAAAGCTGCCCTAACTTGGAAATGTTATTAAGGGATGTATTGAGTCAATGCCCATTTCTTTCTGTCTTCCTCAAATTACTGAGCTGGCTAGCAATAGTCCATCTCTCCTCCTTAGGAATTTGTGCATTTCATTGTCCCCCAAGTACTGTCTGAAAACAGTTTTTAATATGTCAAATACACCTATTCCTGGCTCTGTAACAGTCCTTCTGAAACCAGTCAGGCAGATAAATCCTGATGTCAAATTAATATTTCCTAAGGCAAATGTAAATCCATATCCCACAATGGATCAGATATGCTCCCAATCAAGAAGAAGATTTAGTTAGAAGAGGAATGCCATTGAGTCTTCCTTGTAGCTACATAGTATTTAAAGGAGTCAGTGGAGAATAGTGGCTAGAAGGCTAGTTTGGAAGTTAAGTCCTATTTCTGACACATAAGGCTTGTGTCAGTCTCAGTCAACTAGCACTTATTGCTAGAAAGCATTTTGTACATATCAGGCACTGTGCTAGGCACTAGGGACACAAAGAAAGGAAAAAAACAAATATTCCCTGATCTCAAGTTTAATGGGAATTACTCTAGGTAATTAATTTTGCTTCTCATTACCCCATGGCTGCACTCTACGACTATAAATTGTAGAGGAGGCACTGAGCTACACTGGCACTCACTAGGAGGGAGTCAATTAAATCTCATTCCAATAATCATGGTCCAATAATAGCTCACAGTTGTATGGTGATTTATAATTTATACAGCCTTCCTCACAATAAATCTGGGAGGATGCTGGTTAAAAACATTGCCTCTAATTTATAGAGAAGGAAACTGAGGCAAGTGACTTGCCCAAAGTGACAAAGCTAATAAATGACAGAGCTGTGACTCGACTATTGGTTTTCTGACTTCAAACTCACTGCCCCCAAACTGTCTCCCTAAAACACAATGTTGCATCAATGCCTATTCTAATTGTTCTTCCCTCATTTGTCATTATGACTAAACTTTTCCTAATTGCGAGAACCAAGCAGACTGAAACTTTTCCCTGCAGAACAGGAGGAAACAGCAGTGGTTCCCTAGAGACCAAGATGCTTACAGCAGTTGTAGTGTCAATTCAATTTTTCAATGTCATAATCACTGAAATCCATGTGTTGTCCAATCATATCCATGAAGTCAGGGTTTCTTGTTATAATTGTTGGTTCTGTTCCCCATTGGAAGGCAGTTTTGGAGTAACGCAACACAGATGTGTAGTCATAGGGAACATTCAGGGATTCTATTACCTTTTCACTAAAATGTGCAAAATTGAGCTCTGTGCCTAAAATAAATAAAATAATATTAATTATAATAATGATATAAAATTAAAAGTATGAATAATATTACATTTTAAAAGCTTAATGTTATCTTAAAGCAAATGCAAGGTAGTTGTGAATAATGTTTTCTTTCATGGTTCTCTTTTGTGCCCATGTCTTATTTCTTCAGTATGAGGGGCTCCCAGTGAGGAAATTCCTCCCACTAGTTCAGATTAGCAACTTAGTTCTAACTTACGGGCTCAGAGAATTACTTGGGAACACTGGGAGGCTCAAAGGCTAGCCTTTAGTCATGGAGCTAGTATGGGTTGGGGGCAGGTCTTGAATTTGGGCCTTCCTGACTCTCAGGCCTACACTCTATCCACCTTGCCATGTTGTATGGTACTAAATAGTATGACATTTCCACATATGGTATGCACACATTTCATACACAATATAGTATAAATGTATTAGCTACAACTATTTTGTTACAAAAGTGGGGGTTTTCTTGGTGCTCCTAAAGGACAAGAGCTGTCATTTACTTTTCTTTCCCTCTCCAGTGCCTGCCACATAGTAGGTGCTTAATAAATGTTTTTTGGCTGCCTGGAGTGTTGTGGGAGAGTAATGGGAGTTCTAAGGGGGTAGTGATCGTGATACAAAAGAAAAGGAAAGGAAAGAAGAGAAGAGAGAGGAGAGGAGGGGAGAGGAGGGGAGGGGAAGGGAGGGGAGGGGAGGGGAGGGAAGGGAAGAAGAAAAAGAAAAGAAGAGAAGAGAAAAGAACATTGATTAAACACTTTTTTTAAAGAGGGGATTCAGGAAGG
Organism: Petaurus breviceps papuanus; assembly: GCF_028583685.1. Taxonomy (NCBI): domain Eukaryota; kingdom Metazoa; phylum Chordata; class Mammalia; order Diprotodontia; family Petauridae; genus Petaurus; species Petaurus breviceps. The sequence continues at coordinate 49,429,272 of NW_027186304.1, read as the reverse complement.
GAAATAGACAAGAATGGTGGCATTGTTACTACTACATTAAATAGGATATATACCTTAAAAAAAAAAAACAAGTTTTACATGCCCTGTTCATGGTTTCATATTCAAGCCTCTTTTTATATCCTTTGAATATAAAAATCATTATGCTTGTTGATGACATTCAAGTTCATAATAAAACCTTAAAATAATATAATAAAAATAAACTATGTGGTATGGATACATTCTGAGACTAAAGAACTGACATCTATATTGTGTTTTACAATTATATTGCACTTTCAATAAAATATTTCATTTGATCCTTAATGTTCCAGTGGCATACATAGTATAAGACATATGTCCTTTTCATGAAAGAGAAAACTAAAGTTAAGTTAAACAACTGTTGGAGATCATATAATTGGAGGGTTGGAAGAGACCTCAGTGACCATCCCATTGATCCATCCAACCCATTGATGATCATTCAGTCAATAAGTGGCAGGGCTGGAATTGAAACTTAAATATTTTGATTTTCAAACTAATGCTCTTTCCATTCTATCCCTAAAACTCTTGGGTCATTTCTCTCTCTGAAGTTTTATGATTTTATTATACCCACATACTTTTTGCCATGCTTCCAAAATGGATAGAGTCTTGGCACTGGGATTAGGAAGATGTAGATTTAAGTCCTACCATTGACTTGATTTAATTATGTAATAATGGACAAGTCTCTTAATTCTCAGTGTTTCCAAGCTACTCTCTAAGACAATAAGTTCTAGACTACTTGCTGATCTGCACAGGTCAATGTATTTCCCCACAATGATGAAATCATAGCTCCTGACTCCCTCCCAAAAAGGAATTTATTATTTTCATGAGCATATGTTGACTTTCATCACACTTCAAATCTTAAGTCTTTCCTAAAAATAAGTTGCTTTGGTCAGCACCATAAATCATTGAATGACAGAAAAGCTACTTTAAACTTGAAGATACTCAGGAGTGAAGTGAGTGAATCAGACCAGGTGATGTAGAGGTCCATCCTTAAACTCCAATATCCATGGATATTGTAATGGCTCAGTCCCCTCTTTGCCAGCTAGCACCTATGTGGTGAAAGGAAGTTCTGGCAGAGAGGCACCAATAAGAGAGTGGAGTTCTTGGAACATAATGGTAAAAGGGGAAGAGAATTACTGAAATATGGAAGTAGAATATACTGGAAAATCATCTTGGAAAAGTTAAGATTATTGGCAGGTGAAATGGATATGTACAAGGAGGTGATGATGGGATATGTAGCACAGAGAGGATAGTGAAAGGAGAGGGCATCAGAAAGGAATGACAGAGTCAGGAGAATTTTGAAATTTTCTGAAATATGATCTATACAGATATATTTAGTTCAATGATTCAATATGGTTTCATCACTTTAGGTTCTCCCTCTACCACCATAGATTTCAACCTCACAATCTACTTAGATTGTCTTCATGAGAGGCTATAGTTGGAAAATTCACCTGCATGGGGTGACCCTCTGGGGACACTTAGCTCAAATATTTCATAGGTAAACTACACTCATTGCCAGGACCCTACCCTAAGATTGTCCACCTTGAGGTAAAGTCAAGATGGCAGAGTAGAGGGAGCATTTTAGTCAAACTCTCCCAACATTCCCCTCCAAACAACTTTAAAAAAAAGACGTCAGATTGAATCCTGGACCAGCCTAACCAACAGAAGGCCAGGGTGAGACATTCTCCCAGTTCTGGACATCCTAGGAGGTCAGAAGGAGAGGTCTGTGGCACTGGGATAGGGACTTGTTGGGAATACAGTATGGTGGCAACACCGTCTGTTGATCTTGGAGACAACAGCAGTGACGGCAAAAGCAAGAACAGTAGTGTGAGGAGTTCTCACAGCCTCAAAAATGATAAGGGGACTGAACACTGGTAAGAAAGATATCACAGGGGCACTTGTGGGCATGAGGTACAGGGCATGGCGCCATTTGCAGACTCTAAAACTCATGACCAGGTAGGTCATAGTTCCAAGGCAGAGAGGAATAACTGTGATTGTAAGGGAGCAGGGGCCCAAATTCTGGGTAGCAGTTCCAGCGTAGAAGAAGAGCAGGCTTCTAGCTCCTGGTCACAATTTGGGACAAAGAAGAGCTGCTAATGTCTGTTCTCATAAGGGAGCAGGTGTCTTTCCTGGGAAGGGCTAGAACCCAGACCAGGAGAGCATTGACCACACCTCTCCTTGGATCACACCACCTTGGAAGTACTTAAAACTTATAGATCCCCAGAAAACAGAAGGGCAAAAAAAAAAAAAAAAGCCTGAGATTGGGACAGTGACCCCACCTCAGAGGTGAAATTAAGAAGAATACTTCTAGATTTAGAACTATAGGGGAAAATGGAAATTAAAGGAAGTCATTGATAAACTCCTGATAGAGATCCCAAATGAAAACTCTCAGGAATATTATAATTAAATTCCAGAACTCCCAAGCCAAGGAAAATGTACCACAAGCAGAAAGAAAAAAAAAACCAGAACTATTCAAATATCATAATGCTAGAGCCAGGATCACAAAGGATTAAGAAACTACCAAAAAAAGGAGTGAAGGGTTTCAAATATAATTATTGGGAAGTGAAGGAGCTAGAATTACACAACTAAGAATAACCTCCCAAAGGGAGGTAGAAAAATTGGGACTCTAATGCATTGTTGGTGGAATTGTAAACTAGTTCCACCAATCTGGTGAACAACTTGGAACTATACCCAAAGAGCTATATAAATATGCATACCCTTTGACACCACAATACTACTACTATGTTTATATCCCAAAGAGATCAAAGAATAAGGAAAAGGACTTGTGTGTACAAAAGTATTTGTAGAAACTCGTTTTGTTATGGCAAAGAATTGGAAATTGAGAGGATGCACATCATTTGGAGAATGGTTAAACAAGTTGTAGTTTATGATTGTGATGGAATACTATTGTGTTCTGAGAAATGATGGACAGGATGCTTTCAGAAAAACCTGGGAAGTCTTATTTGAACTGATACAAAATGAAGTGAACAGAACCAGGAGAACATAGTACACCTTAACAACAATATTGTATAATAATGAAGTGTAAATGAAAGCTATTTTCAGCAATAATCGAAGACAATACCAAAGGATTTATGATGGGAAAATGCTATCAATCTCCCAAGAAAGAACTGATGGAATCTGAATAAAGATCAAAATATACTTTATTTTTTAACTTGCTCTGGGGGGGGGGGGAAGGTTGTCTGTTTTCTTTTGAAACATGTTTACTATGAAAATTGTTTTGCATGACTTCATATGTATAATTAATATCAAATTGCTTGCCTTCTCAAGCTGGGGGAGTAATGGGAGGGAAAGAGAATTTAGAACTCAAAACATTAATAAGAAATTAATGCTAATTTTTACATGTAGTTGGGAGATACTTAATAAATTCAATATTCTTAAAAAAAAAAAAAAGAATAACATGTCCAGCAAAACTAAGTATAATACTATAGGAGGGGAAATGGATATTTAATGAAATAGAGGACTTCTAGTCATTCCTGATGAAAACACTAGATCTGACTAGAACAATACAAACAAAGTTAAAATAAAAGCATGAAGCAGAATGTATTATGCTTCAACTAAGGCAAAAAAGACAGGAATGCAAAACATGATTTCAGAGAAACAAAAACAAAAATAGACCTAAGACCTAATCAAGGAAACTACATTTTGCTAACAGATACCATAGATAATGTAGTACTAAGCAAATAGGTAACAAATGGCATAGAATCCAAATTCTTAAAGGAAAAATTTGATGAGTTATGGGAGGAAATAGACAGTAAAACTATAGCAGTGGGGGACCTCAACTTTCCCCTCTCAGAACTAGGTAAATCTAAAACAAATTTTAAAAAAGTTAAGGAGATGAATTGAATTTTAGAAAAGATAGATATGATGGACTTCTGAATAATGTTGAGTGGGAATAAAAGGATATATACCCTTTTCTCAGATGTACATGGCACCTTCACAAAATTTAACCATATTTTAAGATATAATTTAAATTTAATTAATTTCAAAATTCCACAAACAAATGTAGAAAAGAAGAGATATTAAATGCATCCTTTTAAGACAATAATGCAATAAAAATTACATTCAACAAAGGACCTTGGAAGCATAGATTAGAATATAAATTCCTCGAGGGTATGGACATTTTAATTTGATATAGATCTAAACAAACATAACATCATTAACTACTAATTGTTGGCTGAGCCAATATAATAAAAATGACAATTCTACTTAAATTAATTTACTTATTCAAACACATACCATCCAAATTACCAAATAATTGTTTTATAAATCTAGAAAAAACAATTAAAAAATTCATCTGGAAGAACAAAAGGTCAAGAATATAAAGAAAATCAATGAAAAAATGTGAAGGAAGCCTACTGGCTTCCCTAGCTGCCTTCTATTAACTGACCTTTCCTCCTTGCTAATGCCTTCTGTCTGAGAGTATCTTGCATTTACTTTGTGTATAATTTGTATGTAAATAGTTGTTTGCATGTTATCTCTTCCATTAAAATGTGAACTATATGAGGACAGATGCCATATTTTTAAAATTTTTTCTTTGTATTGCTATTTTTTGGTACAAAATAAGTGCTTAATAAAGCTTGTTTAACACAATAATAATTGAAAGCAGACACCACCTTCCTGCTTCTAGTTCTAAACTTTTAACAAAAAGAAAAACAAGCAAAGAAATCATACCTGGAAAAATTCTGTCCTGTATTACTGTGATATAGTCATCTCAATCTGTACGGGAATGCTCATGCACAAATCCCAGGGTATGGAGGAGCTTGTGTTGAACTGTTCCTGTCTTGTCACAGAATTCTCCTATGGAAATGTCATGTTTGCCAAAATGTCTATTTCCCAATGTGGATCTGCACCTAAAAACAAGGCATAAAGTGGTAAGATGACTAACATTATAGCCCAGGTTTTCTCTCCAGATCTCTAAGTTTCATTTCAATCATTACTTTCAAATTATTGCCTACCCCAGCCTATGCCAGACAAAAAGGCTAACAAATAACAGAGCTGATTGGTTCCAGCTTCACCCCCTCTCCTTGCTCCTGCTCATGCACTACTTTAGAGACTGATAAACAGTGAAGAGGTAAAAAGAAAGGTGGAGCAAAAAAAGAGAAACAGAAGCAATGGAAAGCCTCAATAATCCCACAAATAATTATTAACAGTGGAATAATTGAGAGTTGAAGAAGAAAAAGGAAGAAATCCAATTAGTAAAACAAAGACATTCTGAATGGAATTGCTTATGCCAAAGAACCAAGGCATGGAATCCATATTAAATTATTGTGATTCTGCTGCAGTTGGGCTCCTATGGATGACGTCTATTTGTAAACATGTCTAGTACCTATTGAAGAATAGCACCTAAAAACAAGGCAGAAAGTGGTAAAATGACTGACACGGTGGCACTGTGTATTGACTGACATTAAATTCAAAGGCTGCAGTACTTCTGGAGATGATGCTAAGAGGCATGATTATTTAGCATGGTTAAACAATCACAGTTAGCCCACAAATACGAGTTCAAAGATACATCAGCAATATGCCAGCAAGGCTCTCTGCATGAAGAGTGAGAGAGCAGAGAGCTCCCATGAGAAAGCCCAGGAGAGGCTGGAAAGTAAATGGCAGTGATAAGTGTGGGACTATTATGCATTGAGATTGGGCCAGGCCAAGTGACCAGATTCCAAAGTTACTAGCACTTGGTCTAAAAATGCCAAAGAAAGCCAAGAAGGTCCAGGACTCTAAACCTAAAAGATAAAGGAGAACCTAAAACCTACTCTGTGTAGTGTGTATATTAGTAAAGACACTGGAGGTGGTCAGGACAGGAGCCCAAGTGAAACAGATTGAAATCAAGCAGGGTGGACCATCCCAACCAAAAACAGAACTAAAGGTAGAGCATGACCCTGACACAAACCCCAACTCAGGAACTAAGGCTAGAGAAATGAGCAAGTAGAAGACATGAATTACTAAACGAAAAAAAAAGTACTACAGATCTAGAGATACTCTCAAATCTGCATTACAATTTCCATAAAAACTTTAAGCAGGAGTTCAAAGGAAGAGTGCATTTTCCACAATGACCACATGAATATCTAGAAAAAATTAAGCAAGAGATGAAAAATGAGGTTAAATCTCTGGGGACCAATTAGAATAATAAATAGCTTAAAAGAGAAATGGTAAACTATTCCCATATTAAAAGCTTCCTAAAAATTAGAATACACCAAAACAGAAATCAGTAACTCCATAAAATAGAAAGAAATAATATCAAAAGATGATTAAAAATAGAAAATTAAAATTTCTTAAATTAAAAAAAAACTGATCTGGAAAAAAGCTCAAGGAAAGAGAATTTAAGAATCAATGGATTCCCAACAGACTATAATCAGAATTTGAAAGCCTAGGGCACTGTATTTCAAGAAATAATAAATGAAAACTGCCCGAATTACCTACTGACAGAGAGATGATAGACTCAAGATGGAGAGAAGACATAGATTTTGTTACATAAGCATAACTTGGATTCGTTTTGTTGCTAGGATTAGCATTTTTTATTCTGCTTTTAATTGGTAAGGGGAGGAGGGAAGAAGGGGAATTAACAATGGTGATTCCAAAAAGAGGACTTTTGAAACAATTTTTAAAAGAGCACAGAGAACAGGAGGATATACAGTAGGAAGCACAAACAAGAAAGTTTTGAATGAAAGTATTGAATTTAACATATACTTTTTAGAAGAATAAGAATTATGAAACAAATTAATGGCTTCGTATAAAATCCTCTTTTTATGTTCTACTTTGTATACTGAAAGGCCCAATTTGATTTGGTTTTGTTCAGAATATGAGGCTACATACAGTTAAGTTCAGAATATAAGGCTACAAATAGGAAATGAAGAATTTTTCTGGAAGTTCCTAGCTCAGGGTCTTGTATATTATAGGCAATCAATATCTATTTGTTAAACTAATGGATTAAGTAACTCTAAAAAGCAAACAAGGGTTGAGCTGTCTAAATTTTAGGAAAACATTTAATAAAATACTGTCTTATGGTAAATATAGATGTAAACTATCATAATACTGTTAAACTCAGAACAAGTTGAAAGGTCAGATGCAAAGAATAGTTATTAATAGTTAAATGTCAACTTGACAGGAAGTCTCAGTGGAGTGTCCTGAGGATTGTTTCTGGGTTGTTTGATATTTTTATCAATACCTTACATAGAGATCATTGCATAGAAGCCACTGCATGATCATCAGATTTTCTTATGATAAAAAAGGAGGGATAGCTAACCCATTTGATGGATAGTAAGAATCCAAAATAATTTTCCCAGACCAGAGTATTGGAGTTAATCCAATCAGATTAAATTTGATAGAAATAAATGTGAAGTTTTGTACTTGGGTTAAAAAGAAGTCAATGACAAAAGTAAAGAGCTGGGAAAGGAGAACATACTGTGTTTCCCCGATAATAAGACACTGTCTTATTATTTTTTTTTGGAAAGAAAAACACCAGAGGGCTTATTTTCAGGGGAGGTTTATGTTGTCCTGCCTCAGCTCTCCTCCGCGGCACTGCTCTCAATGGCGCCAGCAAGCAAATCACTGGGG
>NW_027186304.1:49299841-49421282 GCF_028583685.1 Petaurus breviceps papuanus | reverse complement strand
GGCAAAACATCAATATGACCTAGTAGTATGATATGGCAAACAAAAAAGCACATGACGTCTTGGACTGCATTAAAAGAGGCATACCTTCTGGAGAATCCAGCCAACTAGAATGGTGACATACATTGAGTCTACCTCATATCAGAAAATAGGAAGGCTTAGCCTGGAGAAGAAAAGGGTCAGGGGGAATATGAGAGCTGTGTTCAAGTATTTGAAGGGGTGTCACATAGAAGAAAAGCATCCAGCATGTATACCTGGAAGTAATCAGAAGATGCAAAGAAGCAAATTTTAAGTTTGGAGTCAGGAAAAATTTGCTAAGAGAGCTGTCCAAAAGTTCAATGAGTTGCCTAGTCTCCTGAGATGTTGGGTTGTCCCTCATTGAAGGTCTTCAAGAAGAGACTGAATGACTATTTGGAAAGTGTATGAGAACGGGGATTCCTTTTGGCTGTGGATTGGACTAGATGACTTGTCCCTTCAAACTCTCATATTCTATAATTCTATGAATCATTTTCTACTGTCTGTCATGCACATAGTTCCTTCCTACCAGAAGGGACACAGAGCAACAAGCAAAGCAGACCTTGTCTGAAAGGAGATTATATTCTAAGAAAGATCACGTACATTTGTATATAAGTAATATATAAAAAGTGATGGGGAAAGGGCAGCACTAGCAACTGAGGGAATCAGAAATTACTTCAGAAAGAAAGTTATAATTGAGTTGACCTTTGAAGGAAGTTAAGGATTCCATGAGGCAGATGTGAAGAGAGAAAACATTCTGAGAATTATAGAAAGTCTGTGCAAAGACAAGGAGACAGGACATAGAATTCTGCACAGGAAGAAGAGCAATCAGAAAAGTTTGGCTGGAATGTCACAGAGCTGAATTGTAATAATGTTGTAATAAGCCTGGGAAAATAGATGAGAATGTAGAAAGGAATAATATTGTGTGTGTGTGTGTGTGTGTAAACATATACACATATATAGGTATCAGATGAATGCCTTTGTTGGTTTTATTTTTCACAAGGGAAGGTTCAATATGGCGAGGCAGTGAAATGATTGGAAAAGAAAATTAATCAATAAATTGTATTTTGAAAGAAAAAGAAAGGGAAGAATGGAAGGAGGGAAAGGATGAAGAGGAGAAAGGACAAAAGAAAAAAAGAAAAGAAAGGAAAAAATGAAGGGGGAGAAAAGCTAGAGCCACATCATAATGGGTTTTAATTGCCAAATAGAGGAACTTATGGTTATTCTAGTGATAAAAAGGAACCCCTCTAAATTGAACTGAATGGTGCTATGTGGGGAATAAAAGGGAAATGTCATATGGATTTGTAAGAACCATCAGAATAGTTAAAATTGAAATAATCTGAGCCTTTCAAAAAATGCCAAGCAAGACAGGGAGCTTGGATACAGAGCAAGGAAGAGATGAAGCTGCCTGATTAAAGTGGAAAGAGCAAAGGCTAACAAATGACAGAGAAAAAATAAACCTGTTCATTTTCTACTTCGCTTCCATTTTTTCTCTCAGGGAGTTTAATCTTCTGGATGAAGAGAATAGAACAAAAATAGGCAAAAAGAAGTTAAATCTCAAGATAAACGGGAATGTTATGCAAGATCACTCAGAGTACTAGAAGATTTGGAAGATGTGAGTGCCCAGCAGCTGGAAGGTGACTTTGAGGAACTTTGGTAAACCCAAAAAGCTGACACTAGACTAGAGACAAACAGATGTATTCCCCTTTTCAAAAAGACAGAGCACAGATGGCTAAAACTATAGACTGCTGAGCTATATATTTATATATATAAACTGTAGACTACATCAAGATCAACAATGGCTGCAGTTCTAGATTGAATTATTAAATGTGCGGTTTGAGAGAACTGAGGGAAACTGATGAACGTGGGCCTGCAAGGGTTTATTACAGACAAGTAATTCTAAAATGACCTAATTTCCTTTTTGACCAGACTACCCTTTATTTTCTATCTGCATCTCTGAATGGTTTGAACTGGAAGGTCCATTATGTCCCTTGCAGGGCGCCCCCTGGTGGCCCATCCCAAAACCCTTTGTCCAGTTTCCTTTTGTATGTTGTCTTCTTCCCTTAGATTGTCAGTTCCTTGAGGGTAGGTACTATTTTTCTTATTTGTATCCCCAGAATTTTGCACAGTGCCTGGTACATAATAATAAGTGTTTATTGACTGATAGTTGATGAAATGACATAAACTTAGTATCCTGAATTTCAGCAAGTCATTTCACAAATGCTTGTGGCATAGGGATAGGGACTGGAATGGTGATTTCATTTATCTAGGGAACTCCCATATGAGGAAACTCTCTCCATGAATGCAGGCAGAAACAGGGACACTAAACAATACATAAAATCCATGGGTACAAACTGACTTACAAAACCACGTATTAGCATTATCTGTATTTTATTGTATCCTGATTTATTTTGTTTCATATTGCCCTATTACATTTTTTCTTTTTCTTTTTTTTTTTTTTTGAAAGCAATCAGGGTTAAGTAACTTGCTCAAGTTTACACGGCCAGTTATTTCTGGGTATGGTGCTAAGTATCTGAGCCCGGATTTGATCCCCAGGTCATCCCGACACTGGAGCCAGTGCTCTTACTGGATCTGCTACCTGGCCGCCCCACCCTATTACATTTTAATCTGGTTTAGGCTGCAGTAGAGATGGGTAAAAGACATGGTATTTGAAAACTCTGGCCTAGATCACTCAGAAGTTAAGTGACTTGCCCAGGATCTCACAACCAGATACAGGAATTTAGCCTAGGTCTTCCTGGCCTCAAGGTCAGTTCTGTAGCCACTATATCACATTGACTCTTATGGACAAAATATGGAAAGATTCCATTCAATTCAACAAGCAATTATTGAAAAGACTGAGTCATGTGGCTGATTACAATTACAGGGTTTGAAATTGGTTGCATAACAACACCTGAAGATGTTGACTAACGGAAAGATGTCAGGTTTCATGAAAGGATGGATTCTATCTTTGTTAGCTTTGCATCTTCATCATGTCTAACGCGTACTTTGCACATAGTAGGTCTGTAATAAATGTACAGAAAAGATTACAATAAACATCAATGATAGTCAAAGACATTGTTGAAGAGAGAGGAGGGAAAATCCCCCTCTTCCTTTCTTTGTACACAATTCGGGTACTTGGAGCTATAGGTATTGAGGATAGAGAAGTATATAATAATCCTCAGATCTAGCTTTTATTTTCTTCTTTTTTTCTTTCATTTTCTTTTTTGGAGGGAGGAAGGCAAGGCAATTGGGGTTAAGTGACTTGCCCAAGGTCACACAGCTAGCAAGTGTGTCAGTGTCTGAGGCCAGATTTGAACTCAGGTCCTCCTGACTCCAGGGCTAATGCTCTATTCATTGTGCCATCTAGCTGCCCCTTTTTTCTTTTTTTTTTTTTAAAGAAGACTTTGGCTACCACCTCCTTCTCTGTCTCCCTGAACCACTTCTCATGCACAAGTCAAATGTCTAAACTATATAAAGATCAGGACCTTGTCTTAATTGCTTTGGTTTACAACATGCTTAGTGTTTTCAGGAAATTCGTAGAATGTCAGATCTTTCTCTTACCCATATCCTTTGTGAAAATAAATATAGTTCTCTTCCCCTTCCCACTCTTTAAAGTCAATGCAGGTTTTTAAACGGTACTGCTCAAACGCTCTCATGATAACTCCTTTCGCATTTATTTCTGAAGGAAAAAAAAAAGACAAAAACAGTGCTTGTTAACTACTAATAGGATCCTGGATTAAGAGCTGGACTTTCCCCTTGGGGCTAAAAGCTACCAATGGCCAAATCCAAAAGTCCTTTTTGAAGGCTCATCTTTCTCGGACTTGCTGAAGCTTTTGACACTATCAATGGCTCCCACTTCTTCACACTTTCTCTTCCATTGGCTTCAAAGACACCATATCTTTTTAGTTCTCCATCTACCTCTCTAACCTCTCCTTCTCTGTCTCTTTCTCATTTTCACTGCCCTCATCCTAACTCTTTAACATGGGCATTCCTCAAAAGTCCGTCCTTGGTCCTCCTCTCTTCTTCTCCTTTGGCAGACTCATTCAATTTCAGGGCTTCAACTTCTGCTTCTGTTCACCTGAGTCCTAAATATCCTCATCATCATGAGAATTAGCATTTATATCATGCTTTCTACATACCAGGAACCGGACTAAGCATTTCCCCTATTATCTCATTTGATTCCTAATTTGCATCTGAAGAAACAGAGGCAAACAGGTTAAGTGACGTGCCTAAGATCATACAACTTCTGAGTCTAGATTTGCCTTCAGGGTCTTCCTTACTCCAGGCCCACCTCTTTATCCACTGAGTCACTCAACTGTCCTAAACATATCTTTAGCCCAAACCCCTCCTCTTAGCTATAGATTCATTATTTCTGTCTATAGGACCTTTCTACTTGAATGTTTTACCTGTCCCTCGTACTTAACATGTCCAGAAATTGGGCTTGTCACTTTCCCTATAAACCAGTTCCTCTTTCTTTTATTGGTCTTTCTGTCAGGGCTCTATTGTTCCCTGTTTTACCCATTTTGTAACCTGGAGGTTATCCTTGACTCTTCTATTCCTCTACCTCTCAATTCTAATCAATCTGAAAGTGGGTGATCAATAGTATCTAGAGAGCTGGCCTCACAGTCAGGAACACCTGAGTTCAAGTCTTACCTCTGATATGTACTGGCTGAGAGAGCCTGAGGAAATCACATAGCCCCTTAGTAGCCCAGCCCACTCTCTAAGGCAATAAATTGCAAAGCAAGTGCATTGACAAGGGGGAGCTTCAACATCTGGAAGTTCTCTATACTAGTGAGATCCCACTCCAGTCCTTATCCCCATCAATTCTATGCTGTCAATTTCACTTCCAAAATGTGTTTCAAATCTTTCCTCTACTCTTTGACCACTATTACCTCCTTAGAAAGGGGTAAAAAAAAAAAAAAGCAGGGGCAGCCAGGTAGCACAGCCAGTAGGAGCACTGGCCCCAGTGTCGGGATGACCTGGGATTGAATCCAGGCTCAGACACTTAGCACCCACCCAGAAACACCTGGCCGTGTAATCTTGAGCAAGTTACTTAACCCCAATTGCTTTTTTAAAAAAAAAAAGCATTTATTAGATGCCTAGCATTATGCTAAGTGCTTTACAAATAATATTTCAGGGGTGGCTAGGTGGCTCAGTGAGTAGAGCACCAGCCCTGGAGTCAGGAGGACCTGGGTTCGGATCTGACCTCAGACACTTAACACATACCAAAAAAAAAAAAAAACTAGCCATGCGTCCGTGGGCAAGTCACTTAACCCCAATTACCCTCCAAAAAAAAAAAAAAAAAAAGAAACAAATAATATTTCATTTGATCCTCATAACAACTCTGAGGTATCCTATTTTACAACTGAGGAAACTGAAGCAGGCAGTGTTTACATGTGTGTATGTGTTTGAGCTCAAGTTTGAATTCAGGCCTTTCTGACTCCAGGCCCATCACTCTATCGCCCAGAATTACCTGGCTTCCCTTTAAGACTGACTTAGATGCACCCGCACCATGACAATACCTGTCTAATAGTTCTTGTACTTTCCGCTCTCTGCTCTCTCCAATCCATCCCTCCCTCAGATCAGTATTTCTTATCTCTGTTCCCTTACAGGCCTTGCTCTGTAACTCCTTTGCAGTCATTTCCCTTCTTTGAGCTAGTGGATTAAGAGCTCCTCCAGTAGATTATAAACATCTTGAGGCCCAGTACCTTTAGAGCAGGGTGTAACAGGAAGTTGATTCCAATTGAATTCAGCTGTGTGACTCTGGGCAACTCATTTAACCTCTCTGGGCATAAGGTTCCTCATCGACAAAATGGGGGAATAATAACATTTCTACTACTTACCTTAAATGGTAAATTAAATGGCATGTGTAAATGGCTTCTAAGCTATAAAAGCTATACAAAGATGAGTTCTTATTTCAATAGCTTGCTGGGCTCCCTGCCTCGTCTCTCCTTTCTCTGATCTATCCTCTATATATCTGCCCAAGTGATTTTTCTAAATTCCAAATCTGACCAGGTCATCTCCTTACTCATTAAACTCCATTGGCTCCCTTCGAAATCTCGTCTCTCCTACCTTCCCCGACTTCTTATACCTTATTTCCCAACACAGTATCTAAGATCCAGCAGCACTGGCCATCTTGCTGTTCTTCATCATTGACACTCATCCACTTTCTCTGTCTGTCTCTCATGCACTGCCCCAAACCAAGGGTAACACCATTTTGGAGCATAAATTCACTTACAAAACCTTTAGGAGTGAAATAGAATAAAATTAAAGCAGTGAAAAGCAGTGGAAGGAAACCAAGTCCAGACTGATATTTCTATCAATAACAGTGTAAAAGTATCATCACTTATTTGATTAATCCCCAACATAAATCCCTCAGAAAAAATAAACAATTGATTGCTTGGCTTTCTACCTGTTAATTTCTCTAATTTCCACCATTAATGTAGTATATAAATACACATATTCAAACACAATTTTTTTAAAAAATAAAGCATTATATCCTTTTAAAAGCTAGTATCTTAATTTGTGTGGGGCAGATATTAGCTACTTAGCAACAATTATTTACTAAGCACCTATTATATGCAAAACACTTTTTGAGACTGAGAGAGAAAATTTGAATAAACCATGGCCTCTGCCCCCTTGTAGTTTGCAATCCTAAGGAGGGTTGTGAGATATAAACTTACTTCAATACTTTGAATACTTCCAGGTTCTTTTATTTTATCCATGAGGTCATACTCTCCATAGATTTAGATCACCCCCTTTTATAACCTAATTAGTGGTCTTCTGTGACTGCTAAATTCATCACCTTGCAGGTGATGGATAAAGAGTCTTTCCAAAATTAGCCAAGAGGTCCTTTACATGACAGAGAGTCTGTTACTATCCTCAAACAGAAAACCTTTCTATCTTGATAGGATCTGCCATTGCTTGAGTAGCACTAATATAACCTCTGAGAAATTAGAGTCACCTCCACACAGCAAGGAGGAATTAGAGGAAATCTTTACTGAAGAAGGAAATACAAAAGAGTGTACAAACACATGAGAGGTACAAATGGCTCTGTGGGTGTCCATTTCCCATCCATCTCATTGATCAGACTGAAAAAGGCCTGAGTAATCATGTACTTCAATCCTTCTATGAGGGAGGACCAGAAAGGATAAATGACTGATGATGCAAATTGTCAGATAGATGGTGAAGTAGAAAGAGTGGTGGGCCTGGAGTCAGAAAGCGCAGAGTTTAAGTCTAGCCTCACACATTGACTAGTTGGGGTACCCTGGGCAAGATATTTAATTTCTATCTGTCACACTGTCCTCACCCACAAAATGGAGATTATAATTTCAACTACCTCCAAGGATTATTGTGAGGATCAAATGAAATAATATTTGTAAATTAGCTTGGTAACCATAAAGTGTAACTAACTACTATGGTTGCTATTATTATTGTCCACTGTCACCTAAATAGTAAGGAGCAGTCAAGATTTGAACTAAATCCTGGACTCCACGTGGGTTCAGTGATCCTTCCACCACAACCCTCCTGTGTCCTTAGTTCCAAAGGAAGGTGAGGAAAATTATGTTCAGTATTATAAAGCTATGAGAGGAGGGGCTCCACTATGCTCTTCTGCTAGCTGTTTTGAAAAACTAAGAAAAATTTTTAATTTTAAATAGAAATATATTTGTATCTAAGCTTCTGGGTATTTATAGCCAATGTAATTCATCAGTCATCTCAATCTTTGTAGAGGATCATGGCCAGTGGGGCTCTGACCCTGATGGCTGAATAAACCCTCTCAGCATAAGACTCTGCTAACCAGGCCCAGATCAGTTCCCCATCCCCCAGGAAGGCTCACAGGCATGGGCTTCTCATCCTTGTGAGAAGTGTGGTATGCACTCCCGGCTTGGGTACAAGGACTCTCGAAGTGTTCTCAGGGAAAACTAGAATAATGTTGCAATGTAATATTAACTAGAAGCCTTGGGACAACTCCATCCTGTTCTAGGGAGGTTTAGGGAGGTTTGGAACATCCTGCCCAGAACTAGCACCCTGATACCAAGGATAGAGTACACGGCTGTCACATGTGAGGTGAATGAGAACTAGGGCAATGGTGTCATCCCAAAGATAGTGGCTTATGATGACTATGCAGTTTTACAATATATATACCAGACTCTTAGCTGAATAAAGTTGACTCAGTTTTCCACCATACTGGAGTCCTGTCTCATTTATGATTGTCAATCTCTGTATAAGTAACTCTTTTGAAGTCTATCTTTTCACTTAACTTTTCCTTCTCAGCTCTGCTGCTGGCCAGCAAGGCTCCTCTCTACCACTATCTCAGACACTGCCACAGAAAGGCAGGGGTCCTTGGGTGGGCTTGGCTTCCCACAAGTCTTCTACTTCATTGATTCTAGATAAAGACCACCTACCTATAAGTCATAGGATTTAGAAATCTTAGGACTAGGAGGGACTACGGCGATCATAGCTTCCTTTTATGAAATTCAACAACAGAGACAAATCTGTTTTTAATACCTGCCTCCGTTTCTCTCCCCAGTTCCATTCTAAAGTAAAAACAAAAAACTATTTCTGTCTTCAACTAAAGGAGGTCTAAGCCCAACAGCTCCTGTAACCTGCAGCCTGGAATTTTAACAAGGCCAGAGTCTAGAATAGAGAGTGATGGGACAAGAACTCTAACCCAAATGCTGTACCTACCCAGATTATCTGCAAGGATATAAGGGATTGTGAGGCCATTTAGTTTCATCACCAATAAGGGAATTTCTCTCTCTCTGAAAAGGAAAATAAACATAGGATATGCTTACCCCAAGGTTAGGCCACTACTTGAAGAAGGTTCAGTGTTTGTTGAGGGGGAAGGGGGGAAAATGGCAATGTAAAGAACTCCCAAATACCAGGAGAAACAAATAATTTGTGCATGAAAGTGGTTTCCCAGCAATTCTGTAAGAGGTCAGGAGAAGAATAATACCTCTGTAGCATTGATTTTGGGTAAGGACAGTTTGCAAAAGAGGCATGGGGAGTTTATATCTAGCAATGATTATGGGAGAAATCCAATCACCATTGACAGAAAAAGTGCATTGAATATTCTTGTACACAGTTTAGCTAAATAATTATCAGCAAGAAGAAAATTATAGCAAAAGCTCATTAATCTGAGCTGTACTATTTCAGAATTCATGATCATTCAGGCATATGTTGGGTTAAAGTCTACCACTGCACTGTGAAAATAGAGTGTACTTTTTAAAAATCGTTAAAAAGTGAGAATTATATTTATAATAGTTAAGTAAATAAACTGTTTTCAAGAATGCTTAGACTCTGATTTAGCTGTACTTGTTTTGATTAAACAATGGGCCATTTAAAGATGACTATTATTCATGCCTGTTCATCAAAAGAGTCTGGTAGTAAATCTATGGAGTAACATTTGATTAGTTTAGATTAGATTATTGAAGATCCTAAACTCCTTGAACATAGAGATATTTTCTTTTTTGTATCCCCAATTCCTGGTATGGTTCCTGGAACATACTAGGACTTAAATAAATAACATTTGATTGACAGATTGATAACTTGAAATTAACAAAACATGCCCTTTCAAAGTGTTTTCATATTTAGACTTTAAAATCAACTGATTTGAACTGACC
Source organism: Petaurus breviceps papuanus (assembly GCF_028583685.1). Taxonomy (NCBI): domain Eukaryota; kingdom Metazoa; phylum Chordata; class Mammalia; order Diprotodontia; family Petauridae; genus Petaurus; species Petaurus breviceps. Next base: position 49,411,647 of record NW_027186304.1, on the reverse strand, counting down.
TTTCTTAAATTCATCTCAATTGGTAAGGTTTTATCATATAATTAAAGCCTTCCAGATTGAAAACCTGACATAAATATCAAACTTATATATAATTTAAATGATTGAGAATTTTGGTCTTACATGAAAAAATGTACCTCTCTCTCCTTTCCTTGTAGAGGTGGGATACTATGAGTATGGAACACGGCTAACACTGTCAGACTCAGTTCATATGTTAGATTTGTTGAATTGTTTTTCCCCTCTCATTTTTATTCTTTGTTATAAGAATAATCAATTGATAAACATTATTAAGTGCCCACTTTGTGTCAGGAACTGTTAAATGTTGGGGATACAAAAGAAAAGGCAAAAAGTCCCTTCTCTCAATGGTCACACAATCTAAATGGGAGAGAAACATGCAAAAAAGGACACATACATACACATGTATGTATACATGCATACGTATATACATAGACATGCAGATATATATATATGTATAAAACAAGCTATACACAAGATAGACAGGAAATAATTAAGAGAGGAAAAGGACTGGAATTAAGATGGGTTTGAAAAGGCTTCCTGTAGAAGGTGGTAGTTTAGTTGAGACTTAAAAGAAGTCAGTAAGGTCAGTAATTGAAGTAGAAGAGGGAAAACGTTCCAAGCATTCGGGATAGCCAGAAAAAAATGCCTGGAACAAGAGATGGAGTATCTTCTTCATGAAAAGCCAGGAGGCCAGTGTCACTGGATCAATGATGAGGAGTAATGGATAAGAAGACCAGAAAGGTAGGAGTGGACAAATTATAAAGGGTTTTGTGGGGGGAAGGGGTGACATAATTGGAGATCAAGCTAGGATTAAGAATCATCAGCATAGAGATGGTAATTCATCCACTAGAGTTGTTGAGACCACCAAGTGATACAGTTTAGAGGGAGAAGAGAAGAGGTTCCAGGACAGAAATCTGAGGAATAAATACCTATGGTTAGAGTGAACAAGTCAGTGGAGGTTCTAGAAAAGGAGCAGTCAGATAGCAGGAGGAAAACCAAGAGAGAGTGGTGTCTCAAAAGCCTAGAGAGAAGAGGAATCACTGTGGCAGTGATCAAGTGTCAAAGACTTCAGACTCTAATCCATAACAAGGAGAAGTGAGAAAAAGCCATTGAATTTAGTAACCAAGAAATCATTAGTAACACTAGAGAAAGTGAGTAGTTCCAATGAAATGATAATATGGGAAGCCAGATTGTAAGGGGTTAAAAAAAGAGTGAAAGTAACATGGAAATATGTTTAATATGATTGCATGTGTATAACTATATCAGATTGCTTCCTGTCTTGGGGAAGGGGAAGAGAGGGAGGGAGAGAGAAAAATTTGGAACTCAAAATCTTATTTTAAAAAATGAATGTTTAAAACTATCTTTACATGTAAATGGAAAAAAAAAAAAAATATATAAAAAAAAAAAAAAAAAGCCGCGAGTGAGAGGAAAGAAAAGGAGGCACCCTGTTGTAGACAGCCTTTTGGAGGAGTTTAACTACAAAAGACAGAAAAAATATACCATGATAATTAGCAGGGATAGAAGGATAAAGTGAGGGTTTTTCCAGGAGAAAGGAGACACCGCATATTTCTAGGTAGTTGGAAATGAACCAGTAGAGAGGGAGAGATTGAAAATAAATGAAAGAGGCCGGCTATGTGGTGCAGTGAATAGAGCACTGGCCCTGGAGTCGGGAGGACCTGAGTTCAAATCCAGCCTCAGACACTTAACAAAAAATAGCTGTGTGACCTTGGGTAAGTCACTTAACTCCAACTGCCCTCCAAAAAAAAGAAAAGAAAAGAAATGAAAGAGTAGGAGTGACAGAAAGGGCAATCTGTTGCCCAAGATGAGATACAATGGGATCACTTGAACAACCAGAGGGCTGAGCCTTGGTAAGGCCTAAGACCACTTCATCATGTGAAGCAATGGTGAAGTAAGAAGTACTTGTACAAGGAACCTAAGTAATAGGAGATGAGGAAGTGGGGAGAGAGAGAATTCAAGGTAAATGGCTTCAATTTTTTCTGTAAAATATGAAGCAAGGTTCTTAGCTGAGAGAGTAAGGGGAAGGGAACCATGGAAGTCTGAGGAGGGATGAGAAGGTTTGTAAGAGCCATTGTGGAGAGTAGAATAGTGAATTGATAAGGGAAGTGTAGTAGAATTGCTTAGCAGTGACATGGGTCCACTTGAAGTTAATATAACACAAGTTTGTTCAGCTACATGTTTGTAGGCTTGAAAGTGATGAATGGGGGGTATGAGTCCAAGGCTGAGGCCTGGCTAGGCATAATCAGTGATATAATGAGGGGGCTAAGGATTCAAGAGAGGAGTCAATATGAGGAGAAGAGAAAAGGGTGTATGTAATGTATCTAATGTAGGGGAGATGGCCTGGGAAAGAAATGGCAATATCAAGGAGATCAATAGCTCTGTGTGTAACTGAAGGGAGGTATGAGAGTAGCTCATGGAAGATTAGTAGGTTGAGGAACTGAGTGACTGGGGTATTTGAGGGGGAATTAATATGGATGTTAAAGTCCTCTAGTATGAGTCCAGGAGTTGAGGAGGAGAGAAAAACTGTAACACAGATATTGAACTCATTGAGGATGGAAAGGAAGTGCCCTGGGGGTCTTTAGACAACAGCTTACCAGGATTTTGATTGGGTGGTAGGTAGGAATATTATCAACCTCAAAGAAATAGAGGTTACTGAGTGATGGAGGAAGGGGGAGAATATGGGCATGAGAGTGGGAAGGATGGAGCATTCAACTTCCCCTCAACCAGTGGGTGAAGAAGAATGAGTGAAGATGCAGTCAGACTATACTAGAAAGGCTGGCTAGCAAGGTTGTTTCGTCAAGGGAGGGCCAGGTTTCAGCAAGAGCTAGTAGGTAAAAAGAGTAGAGTAGATTTCGGATGAAGGGAAGCTTGTTGCTTGTGGCACAGGCACTCCAAAGGGCATGGCAGAAAGGCTAGGTAGAGTTAGGGTGTTTGAGTAGAGTTTGGGTGGGAGGGTTGACGGGATAGGAATAAGGACTCTGTGTGCAGGGGATATGGAGTGAGGTTTAGATGATGATCTATAAAAGGTCAGAGTCACTGGGATGTGAAGGGTGTGACCATGTGTGAGAAGATGTATTATGAAGTGGAGGGCCCTACTCCTCTACCTCAAAGGGCAGGCACTGCCGGAAATGGGGGACCTGAATCTGAAGGGAGGGTTACTCTTTGCACTTGAGATTCTCTACATTCAAGTTGGGAGATTGGGCTGGCAGCAAGAGATGGAAGATGCCTCGTGCTGGTACAGACAGAAGTGCTTGCTTTGATGCTGATGGAAGGTGTCTGGCCCAGCCACAAGCCGTGCTTCCTCTGGAACACACTGAACTGAGCAAGACAGAGAAGGTTCAGGATGCTAGTGCATCTGCATTCTGAGGTAGTTAGCTGAACAGGGGAAGGGGGGAAGGAATATATTTAGAAATGAAAATAATGTAAAACTACAAGTTATCAATTTTTAAAAATTATAAACCTATCAGATTTAGATCAATATAATAATCAATTAATAATGGTGGCCGTGGAACTAACTTACAGTAAATCACAGTAAGGGAAAGATGATGATATTGATATGAATCAAGTCATTTTTTTCCAGCACAATTTGCTTATGAAGCTTTGTGAAAATGCACAGATGCACGATTACCATTGATTCTGAGCCACCTCCAATAGTTAGGGTTAACACATTGGTTGACAAGCTTCAGAGAGGCAGTATTTTAGCTTGCTTGGGCCAACAGAAGCATTGATATCATTGCAGCATGCCAACTCACCCCACCAAGGTCGATGTCTCCCTCAAACAGGTTCAGTCCTAAAGCTAAAAGGTAAGACAAGACCTGACATCAGCAAATGGATAAAACCCTATACCTGATTTCGGCATTTTTAAAAGAAAGGAATCCACTAACCATGATTGATGTCAAATATGTCATTGTTCTTGCCACCATCTACATCTATTATTAAAAGACAAATAAAAAAACATAGGAGAATAAAGGTTAATCATGGCTGATATGTTTCAGATGTTACCTCAATGTGAAACTGTAGGTTATTATATTAGGGTCACATTGTATACTCTGAATTCCTATTTCCTTTAAGAATTATAAGAATAACTTGGGGCAGCTAGGTTGCACAGTGAATAGAGCACCGGCCCTGGAGTCAGAAGGACCTGAGTTTAAATCCGGCCTCAGACACTTAACACAAAAAAATACTGTGTGACCTTGGGCAAGTCACTTAACCCCAATTGCCCTCCAAAAAAAAATTTGACTGACTTTGGGAATAAATAAATAGGTCATAACAAATGGCTCCCTCTATGCAAGATGAAAGCCAGACTGGGAAGAAGGTCCATTGATACATACAGGATGTACTGAATTGGAACCAAATGGCTGCAGGCTAATACAGTCAGCCTTGACTTGTCCATATGTGTCCACTTCAATGTAGATTGAAGCTTTTAATAAATGGCAGAGACCAAAGCTTCCAGTTAAACCTGAATTTCTTTCTAAATCTCTATAAAACAGAAACCTTAATTGTTCTTCTGACTGTATGAGTACAGGTGGATAGGAGTGGAATGTCATATTTGGCCCATCTAATCTGACAGAACCCATCTTTCCAGTTCTAATCTCTCCCTCAAGGGGTAAGGTTGGATTTAAGTAATAGCCCACTGCATACACTTACTATTTAGATGATACAGGAAAATCTACTTTCATGATATATGACTTGTTGGTAATCAAGGAACAAGCATGGCATAATGGACTTGGAATCAGGCAGACCTGTGTTCGAATTCAACCTCAGACACTTAATAACTGTAAGTGCCTCAAGTACTAACCTTCATGAAATTTGAGAATCTAAACTAAATTTTCACTTGAAAGATTATTTGTCATTAAAAACAAACAAACCAAAAAACTCATAGGGCACATTATTGCACCAATCCTGGAGCCTTGACTTGATCTAGTCATTCAGGAAAGTAATTTGGAATTATGTGAAAAAATTCATGAAAATGTTCATATCTTTTGACTCAGAGATTCCCCTGCTAAGCATATAACCCAAGGAGATCAATGAAAAAACTGTGTGACTCTGGAAAAGTCTCTTAACCTCCCTGAGCCTCAGTTTCCTTATCTATAAAATAGGGATAAAAGTATCTACCTAGTAGGCAGAGTCACTTGACTCTGTTTTCCTCAGCTTTTCATCTGCAAAATGGGCAGAAGGAAATGACAAACCACTTTGGTATCTTTGCCAAAAAAAAACAACATTTAGGTTGAGGTCATGAAGAGTTGGACACAACTGAAAGGACTGAGCGACAACAACTAATATTCAATTATTAAATATCATTTAATGATATTAAATGTCATTAAATATTCAAGTGGGATGGTGATGGTTGTAATGCATGGATTATTTTCTTAATCATCTAAAAAATGAGACTAAAATTCCCTTAGTTCCACTTATACTCTGGGGTCTCCTCATGGTCTTGATGGAACCCTAGGTTCTCAAGAGCTCTGCTTGCAGGTCCTTGGCCAAAGGACCAGCCTAGCTAAGTGTGGAGAGACCCTCTCAACATGGAGTTGGCCCCAGGTGATGAATTACAGGCACCGTACCCAGGGATGAAGCCAGCCTCTTAGATGTGCAGGCTTTATAATGTATGTGCCAGGTGAAGAATAGCAATAATAAAAGCTAACATTTATGTAGCGTGTTGCTGTTGCTGATTAATCATTCAGTTACATCTAGCTCTTCGTGACCCCATTTGGGGTTTTCTTGGCAAAATACTGCAGAGGTTTACCATGTTCTCCAGTTCATTTTGCAAGTAAGGAAACTCATCTCCTAACTCTGAGAACCAGACCTGAAGTCAGGAAAACCTAAATCCAAGTCTGTCCTCAGACACTTGCTAGCTGTGTGATCCTGGGTAAGTCACTTAATTCTGCTTGCCTCAGTTTCCTCAGCTGTAAAACAAGCTGGAGAAGGAAATGGCAAACCACTCCAGTATCCTTGCCAAGAAAACCACAAATGGAATTACAGAACCAGGCTTCAGTGAACCAACGGAAAACTTCCTAACTCCTCTGTGCCATCTAGTGGCCACATATAGCACATTAAGTATTTCAAATGTATTGTGTATTTGATCTCATTTGAGCCTCACTACAACCCTGGGAGGCAGGAGCTATTAACCCCCTTTTATGGAGAAAGGCGCTAATTTGTAACAGGTCTTGCCCAGGGTCACATGGTTAGGAATATCTGAAACAGGATTCAGACCTTCTTGTGAAATTACAGATCATTGGAAGTAGTGAAAAGAATAGAAATCAATAGATGACTCACCAAAGTTTTCTAGGTTTGGCTAAAGAACAAAAAAGAGAAGAAAACACAAACACATTACCATGATAGACAAGATTTATCAGTGCTTCTCTTGATCTTACTGTCCTATAGAGTAATAAAGGCATTTATTTACTACCTCATTAATACTAATTAGTTCCTCTGAGAGTACTAACTTTCATGAAATTTGAGAATTTAAACTGATTTTTTACTTGAATGATTACTTGTCATTAAAGAAACAAACAAACAAAAATCCCACAGGGCACATTAACGCACTGTTGGTGAAGCTCTAACTCAAGCCAGTCAGTCAGAAAAGTAATTTGGAATAATATGAAAAAAAAGTCATGAAAATGTCCGTACCCTTTGAATCAGAGATCCCACTGCTAGGCATATAACCCAAGGAGATGAATGAAAAAAGAAAGGCCCCCAAATATATACATCAAAATATTTATAGTTGCACTTTTTGTAGTACCAAAGAATATAAAACAATATCAATGCTCATTACTAGGTTAACCAAGCTGTAATACAGGAATGGAAAGGAATGTGTTCTAAGAAACTATAAATATGACAACTCCAGACATATATAGGAACATGTTCTAAGAAACTATGAATATGACAACTCCAGACATATATAGGAAGATTTCTACGAACTGAGACAAAATGAAGTAGGCAGAACCAAGAAAACAATGTATATAATGGTTATGACAATGTAATTATAAAGATTAACAACAAAAGCATTTAAATTTGAGTGCTGTGAAATTATAATGACCAACCTTGACCCTAAAGAAGTGATATAAGAAGAAACTCTCCCTCTTTCTTTGTAGAAGTAGAGGGAAATTAATGTGGATTTTTTCATATAATTTCAAACTTTTTTTTTGAGATGTCCCTAAATAGCAAATTGCTTATGCCTCAGTCTATTTCTTTGGTTCATATAAACAAGAAAGGAGATACAGAATCATTGTCAATTATAACTGTTTTCAGCAAAAGAAACAAGTTGGTGGTTTCAGGTTAATGCTATAAAATGGTTGCCCATAGCACATAATATACCATTGTATTTGACACCAAAAGGTTGTCTCACATATTAAGAATTTATCTGTATGTAGAAATACAAAACCATGCAAATACACTTATGCAATACATTTTTAGTAGTGTAATTTAAGACATACTTAAGATATAACACTTTTAAAAAGAAAATCATCTCTTCAAGATTTGACTGCTCTTTTAAATTTAGAACTTCAGCTTTCTCTCCCAAGCCTTTGACATATGACTTAGTGATTTTATTTTAGCTGTCCATTTTCAGCTGGTACAGGGTACCTCTCTACCTGCGCAAGGTTGGGCAAAAGCTAATGAGGGATAAGAAAAGAATTCTTACTCTGCTGGACCCTTCAAAGAGCACAGTCAAATCACGCACACTGAGATTTTTATTCAAGTAATTTCTAAAAAATCTATATGTGACCAGCCAATACCAAAAATTGAACTAAAACCAATTTCCCCTTTTTTCCAAATTGCTAAAAGCTAGTCTGGAAACAGTGAAACAAAAGCAAAAACAACCAACTACACCAACGTTTCTTCATCCCCTATTTCTTTCCCCTTGGGTCCCCTTCTTGTTTCCAAGTCCCTGCAATCAATCAATCTGTCCCAAACAGTAAATTTTCTCTTCTTGCCCCCCCCCATTTACCCTGCCTGATTCACGTGAAAGAAAACCACATAACTAAACAAGTTTTAATGCCATCACCCATGAAGGTAACACTGTCCTTGGTATTGCCTACTACATTCCAGTCTGCTTATTTCTTTCTCTTTATTTTCCATACATCTTGTAGTATATTCCTTTTAATTCCTTACCGTGCCAGAGACCACAAGAAGAGCCTCACAGAGCAGAACCCAAGGTAAATACCATGAATTCATGGTGCATCTGGAGCTAAAAGTCACAAAGTATGATTCCAAATGGGTTTTTTCCATTTAGATGCAAACATCATAAATTAGAACCTTTGATCCATGTGAGGCATCTTGTAGATTGATCTCTTCCTGGAGCAATTCTCCAAATCAAGAGAGGAAAGACTATCAAACTGAGCTCCTTTCTTAATTTGGGCAACTTAATCCGTTTATTTTCAAGAAGCAAATGCCTGGAAGGGGCCAGCCTGGGAGATTAAATATCTAATCTTCATTTCCTGGTGAATAATAGGAAATCACACATGGTAAGAAGGTCAGCAATTAATTTTCAAACATACATCTATTCTTCCACTCAACTACTCATTATAAATTATTGATCAGTGTAGTGTTAAATAAATGCTTATTGACTTAATGACTGATGAGCAATTGGATAGTTACAATGGAGGTGAGCCCACGTGGGTTTTGATTGCATCTTCCTATGGAGGCTCTCTAGGTCCATTGGGGATGAATTGGTTGACTTGGGGTCTTGTGGAGTGCAACCACTCCTTTGTACTGGATTTATTTTTTAAAAGGGAGGGTCAGTTAAAGAATTGACCTTTCTTTTTCCTTTTCAGGGATATCCAGAGGAAAAGAGAATGAAATCAGAGACATCATAATATAAATTTAGAGTGAAGAAAGCTTAGAGACCAGTCCAATAACCTCATTTTACAAGCCTAAAGAGGTTAAGTGACTTGCCCAGTCACACAAATAGTAAGCAGCAGAGCTGTGGATTAACCCCAAGTCCACTGATTCTAAAATTTGAAAGGGGACTTAAGTCTCTAGATAGATACATAGTTATGTGGAAAGAGGGGGGAAATGAGATAGAGAATAAAGGTAAGGAAAGGCTAGATGATTAGAAAATTCACCTGTTGCCTCTGGGCTAGACTTGTACCACCCGTTGCTCTCTGGAAATCTTCAGAAATGAAACATGCTACTATTTGCTACCATGCATTCTCAAGCTCTAAAGACACGTTGTGCATTATTGAATTTTATCATTCAGTGAGTAATTAATGAGAATAGTTGGAAATATTGAAGCTTCATAGTACCACGCACACAGTAGGTGCTTATATAGGAGTTGATCAGAAAATTCCATGACCAATATGATGGGGTTATAAGGAGGAGAATGTTTTTTTGACTTTGATCTGTTATCCCTATGTAGGCCAAGTGGTTCGTGGGCCAGAGTCAACTCTTTTCCCTTGACCTGTAAAAAGAGGGGTGAGGCACTGTCAGTCTTTTTTTCCCTTTTGGGAAAGATACCCAGGGGAAGTGGGACCAAATCCAAAAGTAAACTTGACCCCCAGAAGGCCCAGGGGCCTGCTAACCATTCCTTCCCCATTTATTGCCAGAGATAGCAACAGGTGGGAGGGTCTCAATCCAGACATAGAGAGTTTTATTACAGTTGCATATGTGCTCAATTACATGTCCCAGGATGAGAAACCAAGTGTCCAAGAAGTTGGAGCACCTGAATTCCACCCCCTACTCCTCGAGTAGGACAATTCTTTATTTCCCCTGGAGAAACTGGTGCTTCACATCTTTGTTCAGACCGGTCTGTCTGCCTCCATGACTCCTCCCCTTCATTTTGACAGGACCAGCATCTTAAGGAAAAAAGAAGTTTGGAGTCTTAGTTGTGCTGAGAGAGGAGGAACTCCAGGCCAGCACAAATCCTGTAACCTGCATAGTTAGAACAAATCCATAGCAGCATAAATGTGCAGCTGATACTTGACTCTGCTACTGCCCACATCCATGGATTCTGGAACTGGTCTCCCATTGCATGTAACCACTACCATCTTTGGGGCCAAAAGGCTTCCATCTAAAGGGCTGTGGATGTAGGGTGGGAATTAGTCAGCATTACCCTTGGAAAGACAAAATAATAATAGTATTACCTAGCATGTATACATTACTTTAAGGTTTGCAGACCACTTCGAATAGGTTAACTCACTATATTCTCACAACAGCCCTATGAGGCAGGGGATGCTATTTTAGAGTTGAGAAAAATAAGGTAAACAGAGGGTAAGTGACTTGCTAGGGATCACATAGCTATTAGGTATTTGAGGCAGGATTTTAACTCAGATTTTCCTGACTTCAAATCCCATACACTCTCCATTGTGCCACATACCAAGGACACACTGACCCTCCAGATCTTTCCAAAAATGGAAAAAGAAGCTGACTCTGAAGCTGGTCCTCCTCCCCAAGACTTACAACAGCTCATGCCAACCAGTTCATCACAAATACATGTACACAGCTTCCACAGGGATAATCAATCAAAATCCCAAAGTGTACCTCCTTGTAGTCTTGAGTTCAACTTCTATAAGCACCTACTGTATGCATACTACCATTCAGTTTTTATACTCATTACTTACTGAGTTATAAAATTCAATAATTTCCCATGAATCTCTAGAGCTTGAGAACATGGTGTAGCAAAAAATAATAGATTTCATTTCTGAACAATTGCATGATTCTGAACAATTGCTGATGCAAAGGCATTAATGCAGTGCAACTGGTGAATTTATTAAATATCTAATCATTCCTTATCTTTATTCCTAACTTCATCTTTGTCCTCTTTGTCTATTACTACCCATTCTTTAACTCAAAGGTTCTACCCCTCCGGCAGTTTCCTAAAGCCTGTGGATATCAGGATAATATTTTCCAGTGCTTTAAATAAAATGCATGGGATTTCCAGAAATTGATTCTCTTGAAACACAATTATCCTTAAAAAAAAAAAATTAACATCTCCCAGGATAAGAATCCCTGCTTTAACTCATCTACAACAAATCCCTCTTAATTTTGTTACCTCCTCACTCTGATCTGAGGAAATCTTATTATATTCTTGACCTGAAAAGTGGTAACAGGCATTAGGGAGGGTGGAAAAAAGATATCCCTGGAATGCCATGAATCACTCAAGGAAACGATGAGCTCGAGGATCTTCGAGAAACATAGACTTGCATTAAATAATGAAGAGTGAAATGAGAAGGACAAAGAAAATGTTGTGTAGAGTAACAGCAATATTGTTTTAAGAACAAGTTTGAGCAGCTAAATCATTTTGACTATTATAAATACACAAATTGGGGCATCTAGGTGGCACAGTGAATAGAGCACCGGCCCTGGAGTCAGAAGGACATGAGTTTAAATCTGGCCTCAGACACTTAACACAAAAAACTAGCCGTGTGACCTTGGGCAAGTCACTTAACCCAAATTGCCCTACCTTCCCCTCTCCAAAAAAAGCAATAAATAAATTTAAAAAATACGCAAATTAATGACAATGGACCTGTGAAGGAAGATGCTATCCGCATCCAGAGAAAGAACTGATAAGTAAAAGTATATATAGAATGACATTACATACATACACATATATGTATGTGTATATATATATGTATATACACATAGAATTGGGGGGAAGAAAAAAAAGAAAGTTACATGATAACTTTATATTTTAAAGGAATAGCAAGTTGTACTAATAGTTTTACATTTTCATGTACAATCATCTCTTTTTCTATTCTACTATGTTATGGAAATGCTAGTTTTATTTCTTAAGTTCAGAATAAAATATTTAAAAAACAATAATGACAAACAAATATATACTTTATCACTTTTTACCTTATAGACTATGAAATACTCTGCAGTAGAGTGGGGGGGGGGCAGATAGGCACAAAATCTATTCTTTATGAAGTTCAAAATTTAAAATGTTGCTGAAAGACCTAAGATGATGGCTGGCAGGAAGCTAATGAAAGAGGCAGATGAACTATTGCTGAAATCCAAAACATAATCCTTATTTTAAATGTCATGATCAAAGGGCTTTTATTCATTCCATTCTATATTCATTCCATTTAGAGGAGACAGGAAATCAATTTTTACTAGTGGAATCATTTCAGTTCTCCAGAAGCTGTATCTGCTTAATCCAAAAGTGGGCCTCCAGCTCCCTTCACATGTATCTTGGGGTGTAGGGTGTGTTCAGAGAAGACTAGCACCTCTCTGTGAGTGCTGTCAAGTCCCTTTCAGGGCTGCTTTCCACCTTTGGTGTCCACTTGATACACCTGTGGCTCCAAGAAATAGTATGCACTATGCATAGCAAGAAGCTGTATGCACAGCACCCTGGTAACCATTTTGGCAGACGGGCTAAACCAATTTGAGGGTAACCGAGGAGTCTCAAACCCTTCTGTGAGTTGGGGGGGGTGTACCCCAAGCATGTAAAGACTTCCCCTACTGAAACAGGCAGATGAGAACAATTTTTTCCAACAGCCATGAAGGCAACTGAAGCAGGTGCTGTGGAGTGCTTAGAGCTTCGTTAGATATCAAGGATGCCAAGGTCATCCACTGCATCTAGAGCTATCACCAGTCATTTTGACTCTGCCCTGCCACTGGGCCATGATGAGAGTGGCAAAGGTAATGTGTGGTGCAGAGCGCTGGACTGATCATAGACTTATTCTCTCTAAGCTAAATATTAGGGTTGAACAAAAGCAGGGCCCCAAGGCACAATGACCACCAGAAGAATTAATGTCAAGATTAGAGTGCTTCTCTGAGACGGAACAGTTTGTTACTAACTGGGAGAGAAAGTTGAACCAACACACAATTGGCAACAATGGAGCGGAAAAGGAGTGGGCAACTCTCAGAGATTTAGTGTACAGCACTGCATTTGCTCATCTGGGTCAAAACACTCACAAACATCAAGACTGGTTTGATGAAAATGATGGGGAAATTCAGAAGCTGCTAAATGAAAAACAAGAACTCTACAAAGCTTACCAGCAGGATAGTTCATCTATCTTTAAGAAGGAAGTATATAATTCCATCAAATGCAAAGTACAAACAAAGCTTAGAGAGATGCAAGATACTTGACTTAGTAAGAAAGCAGATGAAATTCAGTTATATGCTGATAGTAAAAATCCAAAGTCCTTTTATGATTCCCTGAAGGCTATTTATGGGCCAACACATATTCATACTGCTAACCTAAAAACACTCAGAATACAGATCTTTTTAACCTTTTTCAGAAGTTATAAGCTCTTATGACATAGAGGCCACTACCTATATTACATTTCATTCTTCATTTCCTAGGCCTCTTTATCTAAATAACGTGACTATTAATCAAAAGTTCAAGTTTCTCCAACTTCTTCCCCAAATATTCATAGAACTACATTAGCTTACTCTTATTTTGATCAAAATGCAAATACTCTATGTAACCATATGTTATAGTTTTCTGCTTCTATGGGCATTCTGACACAATTGAATGCTGATAATGTTTCTGCCACTAACAAACTTATTTCAATCTTTCTGTGATCATTTTTTTTAAATAATATTAATTACAGGCATACCCCTTACAATAAAGATATTACAACCTAGTTGCTAAAATAAAAAAGGGGGAGCAATTAGCTGTATTAGCTACTGCTTCATACACCCAAAATACATTAGCTTAATAAAAACATTGCTAAAAATGAGTATACACTGGTAGTAAAACAATGTGAAAGGTGCATACTCCCCAAAATGAAGGTAATGTGGAATTTATTACTGTGGGGGCGAGGCTGTGCTTATATATTTTCCAGAAGCTGGGGAATGACCATTGAAGGTGCCAGAAAAGAAATGTCAAGGTGTGTACTCCAAATCACCCAGAAAGATGAAAAAGCTCCAGCTGCAGCAGAACTCACAAAGACAGAACATGGGAATGAAGAAGAAGAGATCTCCTAATGCAACCAAAACAAAAAAGCTATGCCCCCATGGGCTCAGAACATTTTTATATCCACCCAAAGAACTGAAAAACCTGTTACCCCAGGATTTGTGTTTCTTGCTGTGATCACTCTGCTTTCTATACAAACTGAATTGGTTCCATCCTGATTTACATTTTGATACATCTAGCCCTGTTGCATCACTTGTTTCATATATAACTGTAATTGTGACTACATGTATTTGACCTCCTCAAGCCTTCCTTACTTCTACTCATATAAACCATTTACAGATGATAAAAGTCAATACTATATTTTATTGGAATCTACCCTGCTTTAACTGTACTCTTAAACAATGTATTAGTGTTTATGATGTCATACTGTTTGTAGAACCACCCTCTTTTGGTTTCAGACTTTGGGGGAACCTGCACAAAAGTGATTTCTGGACTTTTATTCATGGGACTAATTGCAACTGTATCTTCTATTCTCCTTCTCCAATGTACTTATGGATACATCTGTCTATGTATGACTCCTTTGTGTGGAATATTGTTTGCATTCATTGTACTCCTCCTATCTAGAAGGGATATGTACTATTATTTTGTCTGCTATCATTGATAATTTCAACCACTGTGTCTTTGTATTTAGGTAATAAGTTAAATAGGGACTTTCAGCAAAAATTAGATGTTTTAAAAGATACTAGAATTTGTGAAAGACAAGCCAGCAGAAACTGAGTTTTGTTGAAGTGTGAAATTCTCTGGTCCCTCCTTAAATCCACCCTAACCTCTTTGTACGCTTCCCCCCCTCATCAACCCTTCCATGATAATTTGTAGGCACTCTGAGCTAAACAAGAGAGGGGACATGTTAGGGGATGTACGTGCAGTTCCCCTGGAGGCATGAGACCCGGAACATGCTGACTCTGCAGTGATAAAGTACATGCCAACCTTGGCACAAGCACTGTGGAGGAGACTCAGACATTCCGTGAGATATGCCCTGTTCCAGGACTAGAGCTCCATGACCTCCTGACTTGTGGCCTTGGGGTTAGCTCAGACTTGGCGCCGTGGCAACTTCTGCCTCAGGAGAAAGGGGGCAGAAGGGGGATAAAAGTAGGGAAGCTCAAAGAGGAGTTAGGAGTTAGGATGTAATTGCAAAAGAAGCTACTGAATAAAGTCTTGCTACTCTTTGACTCTCCTGGCTTGTGACTCTGTTCTTGGAGAACATGGCTGGCCACTTCCTGACGCACACAGAAGTACCGAGGCAGATAAGACCCGGCAGCCCCTGACCCTCAAGGGTCAGAACGCTGGACAATAGATAATGCTCTCATGATTTCCCAATTACCAACAGAGTGAAATAAGACTGTGTGCTTGCTCGAATGTTTTTTAGCATGATGTTTTCAGCCATGTTATCAAATGCCGTCAATGAAGACAAACATAGCATCAAGGTCAGTTACTACACTGATGGTATATTTTTCAACTTGAAAAAAGCTACAAGCCAACATTAAAGTGAAGGGAGTGTTGGTGCATGATTTTTTGTTTGCAGATGATTGTGCACTCAAGGCAGCCTCTGAACCTGAGATGCAACAAAGTATGTATCAGTTCTCTGCTGCTTGTGCTAATTTTGTCATAACAATGAACAGCAAGAAAACAAAGGTGCTCCATGAGCCAGCACCACACCATCCATATGTGGAACCATCAGTTAAAGCAAATGGAGAAGTTTTGTATGCTGTGGATAAGTTCACTTACCTTGGCAGTATACTTTCCAAGTATGTATACATTAATAATGAGATTGACACATGCATTGCCAGAGCTTGCTTAGTGTTTGGGAGGCTCTGAAGGAAAGGGTTGGAGGAAAGAGATATTAGACTGACTACCAAACTGAAGGTCTACAGAGCCGTTGTGCTGACTTCGTTGTTGTATGCCAGTGAAACCTGGACAGAATACCAGCTCCATGCCAGGAGACTGAATCACTTCCTTGAATTATCAATTCAAAAATCAATTACTTGAATTATCTTAGGAAAATCCTGAAGATCACTTGGAAGTATAAGATACCAAACACTGAGGTCCTTTTTTTTTTTAAGCATTTAGGGTTAAGTAACTTGCTCAAAGTTACACAGCCAGTTATTTCTGGGTGTGGTACTAAGTATCAGAGCCCAGATTCAATCCCAGGTCATCCCAACTCTGGGGCCAGTGCTCTTACTTGCTGTGCTACCTGGCCACCCCAACTGAGGTCCTTTCTTGAGCTAATCTGCCAGGCATTCAAAATCTACTGCAGAGAGCACAACTCTGATGGGCTGGCCACATTCAAATGCCAAACACACTTGAAAAAAAAAAAGACTATTTTACTGAGAACTCACACAGGGCAAGAGTTCACATGGTGGTCAGGAGAAGTGATACAAGGACACTCTCAAGGTCTCTCTTAAGAACTTTGGAACTGAATGTGTGACATGGGAGACACTGGCACAGGACCGCTCAGCGTGACGTGCCCTCATCAGAAGAGGTGCTGTGCTCTGTGAGCACAGCAGAATTGGTGTAGCTCAAAAGAAATGTGAGATGAGCGAATTTAGGGAATCCACCCCAAATGCTCACATGGACTATTTGTGCCTGGCCTGTTAGAGCCTTCTGAGCTCACATCCGTCTGAGCAGCCAGTCAGATACTCTGTAACTTGACCCTAACATATGATGCTGTTTTGGTCCTCTTTGAGAACAAAGAACAACATCCAACCAACCATGTGCCTTGGCAATTGGAGGGCTGCTAAAACATCTATCTCTGGACCACTATGAATCCCTTCAACCTCCATGCTATCTTTGATAAAATGCCAAGTAATCTTTCCTTTGGCTGGATGTTGTTCAGTTGTATCTGACGCTTCACGACCCATTTGGGGTTTTCTTGGCAAAGATACTAGAGTGGTTTGCCATTGCCTTCTCCAGCTCATTTTTCAAATGAGGAACTGAGGCAAACAGGATTAAGTGACTTGCCCAGGGTCCCACAGCTAATGTGTATGAGGCCAAATTTTAACTCAGAAAGATGAGTCATCCTGGTTGCAAACCCAGCACTGTATCCTTTGCTCCACCTAGCTGCCCCCTCTGATTGGCTGCCAAGTTATAAAGCCACCTCTGATCCTAATATCCAAGGCAACAAGCTTAGCAACAAGGGTGGATAGGGTGGCAAACCCAATGGTAAACTCAATGTGCCAAGTTCTATTCCTCAAAGCCTTACTACTCTGGGAATTTCCCAGGCTTCCAGGGAAATTGTTCTAAGTGGGCTTGCAGTCTTTGGCTCAATAAGGAACATTATATGCAAAAAAATGATGTCCCACCTGCCAATGAGTTTTAGTCAAGCAGCCTAATAGAAAGGGATAGGAACTGGACCTGTGATTTCACTGATGTAGGAAGCCTGAGGATGACCTCTATCACAACAGGTTCAAACCACATCTGCAATTTAGAGCTGCCTAGAGCAGAAGCATCAAACAAGGGGAACACTACCAAATGGGAATCTGATCAGAACCAGATTAAAATGTATCTGGGAAATAGTTAACAAAATAAATAGAAATACAATAGAATATGGATGATGTTAATATGTGGTTTTCTAAGTAGAATAATGGATTCTTTATGGATAATTTAGGGGGTTCCTGTTTCTATTTGGGTTTGATACCAGTAGCCGAGAACACTGATAGAAGGTGATGTTCCATGAATGTGGCAGAGGGTTTGACAGTTTCTGTCACCCCTGCCAGCCTTCTGAAGTCAACTATCTTGTCTCTGCTCTTGCTACCTGATGCTCCTACTGCTAATGAGGTCTCATCCCACCCTCAATGTACTACTTCCATAGAAGAAGGCAGTAAGAACAGGGACAGGATAAGTGCCTTCAAAAATGTGGCAACTATTTGGGGGGATGTGGAAACTGAAACCTAGAGAGCTGAACTGACTTGGCCAAGGTAACACAGGCATTAAATGACAGCACTGGGATTTGACCCAGGTTTTCTGTTTCCACATCCTACATCAAAGTTAATATGTGCTATGGTGGTGATGATGATGTCTTCTTTTGTTGCCTAGACTAGAGCCATTCCTTGTCTTAAATAACTGGGAAATGTCTTGGCTTGCCACATTCGTATGATGTCATTGGTCCTCTCTTTTCTAGTCACATTCCTCCCCTCTTTAGTTCCACTCCTCAACCTCGACCTTGATTCCTTTCAACCCTACCAACATTCTAACCTTAGCTGTAGGAAGAAGTTTCAGGACATTTACCCATTTTATTCCAAGGCATATGTGAAATCTCTTATTTTAACATCCATAAAACAATCTGTAAACTCTATAAACCTTTCACACACTTTATCTCCTAAAGGATAAGCCCTTGAATAAATTCATTATTTTTGTTATGCCTCTCCCTTCAACTATAAAACGATGAATAAATCTGAAGTCTGATGAATGAGTATGACTCATCTTCCTTCTGGTCTTTGTGTGAGTGTCCCCTGAGGCTCAAGGCTAGGCTTTTTGTCTCTCTCTAAATCTTTCCTTTTTTCCTTTGATGACCTCTTCAACTCCCACATGTCTAGCATATCTGTTCAGACGACTCTTCCCAGATATACACAGAGACATTGACACAGAAACACACATACAAACCCACTAGATATGTGAATGTGTATCTGTATAGACATATAACTAAGGTTAGATGGTTGTATATACATTAATAAATACATAAATATAAGAAACATATTGTGTATGTGTGGGGGGTGTGGGTGTGTATCATCTAAACTAAATTTCCATATTACCAGCAAGTTCACCTGGATCTCCTGTTGATATCTCAAACTCAACATAGCCAACAAATATATCTCAAATTTCATTTCTATCAATAATAGAATCATAAAATTATGGATCTAGAGATGACCAAAGCCAGTGCTGTGGTGAACTTAATGTCTGCAAAATCTATATCTGCTGGGGGGTTATTTTTCCCAGAGCTTTGCCCTCCCTGAAGACCACAGGAGTTTTCCGTGTCATTTTGGGTAGCATCCTTCTCCCTCCCATGGCATAGAAATGGCTTCTTCCCCAGGAGAACCCAAACCTTTTGGATTACTCTGCTCTAGTCTTCCTTAACTAGCTCAAGGTCATAAGCAGAAAGGAGAGGGAGAGATGGGGAGAGAGAGGGAGAGAGAGAGAGAGAGAGAGAGAGAGAGAGAGAGAGAGAGAGAGAGAGAGAGAGAGAGAGAGAGAGAGAGAGAGAGAGATTCTAATCTCAAGGGAATCAACATTTCTTACATTAGAGTTCTTTCCAAATCTGCCCAGGATAAACAGAGACAGAGGAGTGTCCTTCTGGAATGCTTTGCTGGTATCTCCCTGCATTCCCCTTCTATAGATGTCCCCCCTTTTAGCAGTACCTCACCTATACCCTTCAGTAGCATTTCATTACAGATGGAGGCTTCCTCCCATGGAATTAATGATATGTCTCACCCAAGGAAACCAATTCATGTAAAATTTACATACTGGAGACCAAAGGCAAGCCTAGCTTCCCCCTAAAAATCATATTCCATATAGGAGCCCTCAGGCCTTATTCTTCTTACATATATTTTGAATTTAATTATCTAAGTACCTGCCTCATTCTTCAGTTAAAAGGAAGCTCCCTAAAGACAAGGAAGGCTTCTTTTTGTTTGTTTGTTTTTGTATCCCCAGCCCTATCTGAATCTGGCACTGATTAGATAAATAACAAATTAGATAACTGAATTAATAAACTCAATTTAATTTAATGTGAAGGCAGGTTTCTGGCAAAGAATAAAGGTCAAATGTCCAGTCTGGGAAGTCTAGAATGCTATTCACCCACCAGAGTTTTGCCAAAGGTTGGACTTGATCCCAATAAGCTTTGGTAACATTCTATATTTTGTTAGATCTAAAACCTCCAATTTCTGCTCATTCTCTATTGCCTTGAGTGATTTAGAACTATAGGTGCAGTCTTAGTTAGTCTCAAAGTAATTGTCACAGAGGTAAAGGGTTTGGTTAGGAATGAATATAATTCATTTAAATAAAGGCAAATAAGTGTTCTCACTTTCTCTTTCCCCCGCCCTCCCCCCCAAATAAAGGAGTTTAATATTAACAATTTTAAACTTTGACTCTAACCATTAATCAAAAATTTTGGTTCCAGGTATCCATGTAAAATAAACTGGCAAAAATTTATTTGTTTTCATGTGTGTGCCTTGGTATTCTGTGTGGGTATATTCATATGGATAAAATTGGAAATCTTTTCTCATGTGGTCATAGAACCTAAAATCTAATTCCTAAAGATCATCTCTATCTCATGTTCAAGTTGGAAATTCCTGAGCATTAAGTAATTAAAACTTGCTTATAAAACTGGAAGGTATTTTCATTTTTATTATTTGTATTTTTGTTTCCATCATTGTCATTTATCAAAAGCTACACTAGAAGAGAGCAAGTCTATGCCCAGAGCTCATATGCAAATGAGGCAGTGAGTTTTGCCTAAACAAATAAAGAAATCTCTCCAAAGCACCAGTCCAGCTCAATTACAATTGAACTACATGGGGAGGAGAGTATGGGGGAAAGAGGGGTGGGGTGGAGAGAAACCATTTGGTGCAAGTGGGGAAAAGTACAGTTGTCAGGTGACCTGTTATTTTCTTCTCCTCTTCTAGTCTCTGCCATCAGCAATTCCTTCACCTCTTCCATGGCACAACCCATCAGGGTGCATGGGCTGATGGGAAACTGTGAAGTAGTAAAGCATGGGGATGGTGGGCTCTGGACTCTAGCGTTAGAGGAGTATATCACACCACCCCTCACCAGATTTGGCACCTGGGACAAAGCTCCATCAAAATAAAAGAAAAACTGGAATTTAAGAATACCTCAAAGCAACAAAGTTTTGTGTCAGCTGATGAGCCTGGTCCTTGCAGAGTTTAATAAAATGTAAGCTCTTTGAGATCAGGGGCTGGGTTTTTTGCCTTTGTATCATCAGTCCCTAGCATAGTTCCTGGCACATAATAAGACTTAATAAAGGCTTGCTCTTTGATTGATTGCTGCTCTCTAGTTATAGTTGAGGATATATGGGACAGTCAATTCTGCATGCTAGACTTTGTCCTGATGCTGGGTCACACTAAGACACACCACAGACCTAAGAACTGATCAGCTTTGGGGCGGCTAGGTGGCACAGCGAATAGAGAACTGGCCCTAGAGTCAGGAGGACCTAAGTTCAAATCCAGCCTCAGACACTTAACTAGCTGTGTGATTAGCAAGTCACTTAACCCCAATTGCCCTACCTTCCCCCTCCAAAAAGCAAAAAAAAAAAAAAATTGATCAGCTTTGTCCAAGACTTCAGACATATTATGACACATTAAGTGATCCGTTATCTTCCCAATTTGCGTCCATTTGTACGTAGGAATACATAAGTTACTCAGACCCCCACATATGTGAGTATTAGCTAAACCCAAATGTATAACTTTTTAGTTTTTTTCCTTTGCCACCTTGTGGATACACCTGATAAATGTATGCATCTTCTGGATTTTTTTCTGCCAATGACACCCCACCCCCCACCCCTCACCATGGAGTTGAGGGGAAAGCCAAGCCTGGGCAGCTGGCACTATTTTATTCCTTAATTGATGACATACATAATTGGAGAGAATAAGATCCTTATGCATACATCTTTTTTTTTCTTTTTTTTTTATTAAGCAATTGGAGTTAAGTAACTTGCTCAAGGTTACACGGCCAGTTATTTCTGGGTGTGGTGCTAAGTATCTGAGCCCGGATTCTATCCCCAGGTCATCCCAACACTGGGGCCAGTGCTCTTACTCACTGAGCCACCTGGCCGTCCCTGCATATATCTTTTCTTATTTTTTTTCCATTTTTTTTTTGGAGGGGGTAGGCGAGGCAATCAGGGTTAAGTGACTTGCCCAAGGCCACACAGCTATTAATGTCAAGTGTCTGAGGTAGGATTTGAACTCAGGTCCTTCTGATTCCAGGGTGGGTGCTCTATTCACTGCGCCACCTAGTGCCCTCAGATGCACCTTTTCTTAAACAAAGTTCTTGTCCCACAAACAACGAAGACATAAGTATAGGAAATTCCTAGAAAAATCCAAGACAAAGGCATATAAAATACAATCAAGGTACTAACAGAGTAATTTTCTTTACTTCAAAGTTTCTCCACAGAAAGTATGAAAAAAAGACCAGTTGCTCTGGTCTTTTTATCAGGAATGTTTGGAAATCCTCTATTTCATTAAAAAAAATTCATTTTTCCCTGGCAGCATTAAACTCAGTTTTGCTAGGTAAGCTATTCTTGGCTATAAGCCCCTGTCCTTTGCCCTCTGGAATATCACCTTCCCAGTTCTCTGCTCCTAGATTATGATAACTAGTAAATCATACATGATTCTGACTGCGGTTCCTGGCAAACTTGAATTCTTTCTTTCTGGCTGCATGCATATTTCTTCTTTGACTGTGAAGCACTGGGTTTGGGCTATAATATTCCTGAGGGTTTTCATTTTTGGTGTTTCTTTCAAGAGAGGATTGGTGTGTTCTTTCTACTTCCATTTAACCTTCCTAAGAGACCTAGGCAATTTTTATTTTAAAAAGATTTCTTAAAATATGATGTCTAACAACGTATGTGTGATGACCAACTTTGATAGACTGGACTCTTCTCAGCAATGCAGTGATATCAGTCAATCCCAAAAGACTCATGATGGAGAGAGATATCTACATCCAGAGAAAGAACTAGAAAGAACTGAGTTTGAATCCAGATTGAAACAAACCCCCTGATCTTTTTCTTTTTCTTGTTTGGTTTTGTCTCCTCTTTACCATTTTTCATTCCATCTGATACAATCCGTCTTTATAACCTGACTAATGTCTAATATGAAAGTATATGCAGATCCTATATTTGATTGTATGCCGTCATGGGCAGGGCGGGAGGAGGGAGGGAGAGAAAATTTGAAACTCAAGGAATTGTGGAATTGAATCTTGTAAACTAAAAGTAAACAAACAAATTAATAAAGAAAAAAAGATTTATCTAAAAAAATATGATGTCTAAACTCTTCTTTTAGGTCACAGTGGTAAAATAGTTTGATAATTCTGAAATTTTTTCCCTTCAATCTGTTTTCCAGGTCAATTCTTTTTGCCAATATATATCTTACACTTTCTTCAATGTTTTCAGCCTTTGATTCTGTTTTAATATTTCTTGCTGTCTCATGAAGTAATTGGCTTGTTTGGTTGATTCTAATTTTCATGGAGTCTGTTGCTTTAGGAAGGTTTAATAACTTTTGCCAAGCTATGGATTCTGTTTCTAATTCTTTCTTCTATAGCTCTCATTGCTTTTCCCATGCTGGGGCAGAGGGAATGGGGAGGATGAGAAGAATAAAAGAGATTTTGCAGAGATGGATTCAACAGGACTTAATAACTAATTGAATACGAGGTAGAAGAGAGTACAGTACTCTCATTCCAGAGGTAAAGAAACTGAGGCCTCCTAGGAGGCCTCAAGTTATAAAGAAAGCAAAATAGCAGAACCAGGATTCAAATCCAGCTTCTCTGACAACAAATCCAGTGCTCATTACATTTATTGTTTAGCCCAATCCCTAATGCTCAGCCAGAGAGATAGGCTGCCTCTGGACAAAGATAAAACAGAAGATGACTATGAATGACACAGTAACTGAAGTTGTGCCATTCCTGACACCTCAAGAAAAGGGACTGGTGCCTTAATAAATCAATTCTGAAGGGCTGAAAATCACAGGGATGGGTGGGGAGTTCCCTCTTGAACAGCCTGAGCTATTTCTTCCAAACACATCAAAACAACTGAAATCACACAGAAATTGAATGACTTTTATGAGAAAGAAAAATCCAGTGATAATACTTCCAATTATTGACTCAGAGCATATTTTCAGCAGAATAAAAATGATAACAAATTGCAAAAACTGTCATTTCTCACAGCCTAAATTTGTTCCTGGGTGAATCCATGATGAGTAGGCAAGCATTTTCCAATTTCTTTTTATTGTCAGTGTTGTTACTGTTTAATATCTTCAAAAATGTTTTCAGAAAGATGTGTCCCGCTAAAAAGAGAAAGGACAATACATGACACAATTCATGAATGTGAAAGTTATAAATTGAACGAATCCCAATGAAATGGTCTAATTTTTAAATGAAGTCCTTGTCAATGATTTTCTGGAATCATTCCATGATGGCATCTAGCAATACCCACTGCCTCTGAGATTCTCCAAATTCAATTGACTGAATTCAAGGAATATTTCTTAAATCTTATGAGCAAGGCAATATGGGAATACAAAGGCTAGGCACTGAGGATACAAAGATGAAAAAAAATCGATCTGTATCTACCCTCAAGAGACTTACAATCTAATACAACCTATAAGAAACCAGCATGATATGAAAGGGTCAAAGAAGAAACAAAGAAAAAGAGCTCTAGGAAAATGTGAGACAGGAGAGATTGGCCAAATGATTGATCTGACCTGTTGGGGTCACTTTATATACATTATGAAATGCTAAGGTAGGCACAGGCTTTGGCAGAACACTTTAAGGTCTGATCTAATTATTCCTCACTGTTAACAATGAGATGGCTGTGAATGTTTAAAGACTGGGTAAGATTTAAGATAGTCCCTCACTTGTAGAAA
Organism: Petaurus breviceps papuanus; assembly: GCF_028583685.1. Lineage (NCBI taxonomy): Eukaryota > Metazoa > Chordata > Mammalia > Diprotodontia > Petauridae > Petaurus > Petaurus breviceps. The sequence goes on along the minus strand of NW_027186304.1, from coordinate 49,387,179 downwards.
AATAAGTAAGGTTAAAATAGATATCCTTCATTTGGCTTACCATTACCCATTAAACATCCCCCTGAATCTCCCTCTTTAACACATTTCATTCTCTCCAGGTCAAATCTCCCCATTAAAATGATGATATTAGTACTTATGTTATCTTTTTTTCAAGGTTATTATGAGAAAAGACCCATGTAAACCATAAAGTATTACATAAATATAAAATGCTATCCTCTCCTTTTAAAAAAAAATATTTTCACTTTCCCCCTTCTTTTCTACTTTAGCTGTAAAATAGAGATAATAATAGGAACCTACCTTGGAAAGCTATTGTAAGGATCAAAATTAGAAGGTCTATGTTAAATGCTTAAATAAATATATCAAGTCAAGTCAACAAGCATTTTTTAAGCACCAACTATATACCAGGTACTGTAGTAAGTGGTGGTGATACAAAGAAAGACAAAAACCAGCCCTGACGTCGAGAAACAACATACAAACATGTACAAATGAGACAAATGCAAGATAAATGAATATGTAGTAGTCTCTGAGGGAAGGCACAAGCATTCAGGAGGAATGGGAAGGGCTTTTTGTGGAGAAAGGCTTTTAGAGTACATTTGAAGGAAGCCAGGGAAGCCAGAGACTGAGATGAGGAAGGAGAGCTGCAGGCATGAGGGACAACAAGTGAAAATGCACAAAGTTGGGAGATGGAGTGAATATTGTGTATGAGGAGTAGCAAGGAGGTAAGTCACTGAATTGTAGAGTACTGGGAGGTAAGTGACACGTAATAATATGGGAAAGGTCAGAAGGGGCCATGTTATGAAGAGTTTTTAAAATAAAAGGGGTTTTTTTTTTGGCTTCTTGGAGGGGGGAGGGCAATTGGGGTGACTTGCCCAAGAACACTTGGCTAGTAAGTGTTAAGTGTCTGAGGCCGGATTTAAACTCAGGTCCTCCTGACTCTAGGGCCCGTGCTCTATTCACTGTGCCACCTAGCCTCCCAGTCAAAGGATTTTTAAAATTTGATTAAGAGTCACTGGAATTTATTAAATGAAGGAGGTAGTGGGGTGGGGGAGGAGAGTGTGTGTGTGTGTGTGTGTGTGTATGTGACTCAGACCTATGCTTTAGGAAAATCAATTTGACAGCTGGCTGGAGTGGGAAGAGACTAAATGTGGGAAACTAACCAAAAGGCTATTACAGTAGTCCGGGTACCAGTTGAGGAGGTCCTGATCCAAGGTAGCAGCACTATTAAATTAGAGTAGGGAGTATAGGAGAGATATTACGGAGGTAGAATTTAGAGGACTTAGAAGCTGAAAGTATATGGGGAATGAAAGAGTGAAAAGTTTATATGGAACTAGGTTATAAGCCTAGGTAAAAGGGCGAATAGTGATCCCCCTCAATAAAAAAGGGAAATTATGAAAAGAGAGCTTAGGGAGAAAGATGAGTTAAGTATATATGTGTGTGTGTATACATATGTATGTGTGTATACATATGTATGTGTGTGTGGTATGTGTGTGTATATATATATAATATATATGTTATGATGATGATGATGATGATGATGATGATGATGATGTTTTCTTGCCTAGACTAGAACCTTTCCATATCTTAAGTAAAGCTTGTACTTTTACTGGGAAATGTCTTGGTTTGCCCCATCTGCATAATGTAAGTGGTCCTCTCTTCTTTGGTCATATTCCTCTATTCTTTAGTTCCATTCCTCAACCTTGACTTTGATTCCATTCAACCCTATCAGCCTTCCAATCTTAGTAGCAGGAAGAAGTTTCAGGATATTTACCCATTGGATCTGGTCTCAGCATATGTGAAATCTTGGCATCAGATTTAACACCCATAAAACAATTTGTAGACTCTATAAAACTTTCAGGTACATTTTTATCTCTAAAATGATGTCTGTTACTAAATTTATTGTTTTACTATGCTTTGTTTTTTGATAAACTTAGAAAGATTTTCTGTCATAACTTTATATAATCAGCTGTAAAATGGGATCTGATAAAAAAAAATATATGACTGTCTTTCTGGCCCCTGAGGTTCAGGGTTGGGTTTCTCTCTCCATATTCTTTTGATGTTGACCTCTTTAGTTCCTATTGTCTAATTATCATTCCTGTTCAGATGACTCCAAATATATATGTATATATTATGTATGTGTATATACATGTATGTGTGTATGTGTATATGTATATATATATATGAATATATACAATACTCAATAAGGACAGACTGGTTTACCTTTTATATAAGGAAATATAAAACATGTATCTAAGATCGTTATTAGTAATTAGGTAGTTCATTAGAAAGATTGGAGTAGACAAGTATGATATGATTTTTAGAAGTAAAACTATTTAGGAACAAGTAAAAAGAATAATTGTTTTATACAAATGAGGTGCTAGAGGAAGAACTGGTGCAGAGAATGGGGAGAGCCACTAGTTCTGGAATCCTATTTTTATCAGGAATGAATTTAAAAGGGAACAATACATATTTATCTAAAAGGGTACAAAAGTCTTCCAAATTCAGAAAGAAATAAAAGGCTAAGGGGAAATAAAGGGGGGAGAGGATAAGGGAGGGATCCTTGGAGGGGGAGTAGGTTAAGTAACAGGAGGGCAAGGTAGCTGGTAGAAGTAAAGTAGAGGAAGCAGGAGGGATAGGAAATAAGACATATACACAAACATAAAATAAAGATCAGGAGTAGAATTTCTTAGGGAAAAAAAAGCAGGAGTAGTAATCATTATCTCAAACAAAGTTAAAGCTAAAATAGATTTAATCATAAGAGAAAAATAGGGAAATTAAAGCTAAAATAGATTTAATCATAAGAGAAAAATAGGGAAACTACACTATCTGTCAGTCATATTAATCAATACTGTTTTAGACTATTTAAAATAACTAGACAAGGGGCAGATAGGTGGCGCAGTGAGTAAGAGCACTGGCCCCGGAGTCGGGAGGACCCGGGATCAGTTCCAGCCTCAGATACTTAACACCCACACAAAAAACTGGTTGTGTAACCTTGAGCAAGTAACTTAACCCCAACTGCTTTAAAAAATAAAAATAAAAATAAATAACTGGACAGTATAAGGATGTCATATTGCTGTGGTGTAGGAAATGATGAGTTGGTAGACTTAGAAAAATATGGAAAGACTCAGACTTATGAAGAGGTTATCCACCCTCAGAAATATAGAGGGGTGGCCAGGTAGCACAGCGAGTAAGAGCATCGGCTCCAGTGTTGAGAAGACCTGGAGATCGAATCCTGGGCTCAGACACTTAGCACCCACCCAGAAACACCTGGCCGTGTAACCTTGAGCAAGTTACTTAACCCCAATTGCTTAGGGCGGCCAGGTGGCTCAGCAAGTAAGAGCACCGGCTCCAGTGTTGGGATGACCTGGATCAAATCTGGGCTCAGATACTCAGCACCACACCCAGAAATAACTGGCCGTGTAACCTTGAGCAAGTTACTTAACCCCTATTGCTTTAAAAAAAAAAAAAAGAAAGAAATATAGAGGACAAATAAGTATAGGTACAGTCTTACATAAATGCATAAGAATGTATATGTCTATGTATGAATATTATTATAAATATCTAATTATATATGTAAATATATGCATGTATGTGTATATATCTTTGTGTGTGTATATATATGTATATTGCACACTTAATTATATGGGGGAAGGTAAGAAGGAAAGGGGAAAAAAGAGCAAAGTAAAAAGTGCACAGCAAAGAACAAAAGAAAACTTACAATGAAGCAAAGAAAAGAGCTCTCAACACAATGCATATTATTTATTATGTAAGTTTTCTTGAAATATATTGTATCCTTTAACGTTCTGCTATGCACACAGAAATGCTTTTTTTTTATTTTGTATTTAAATTTTATTTTTTGAGCTTATAATAAGTTTCTTTTTCTTTTCTTATTGTATATTTGGGGGTTTTTTAGTTTTAAATAAATTAATAATTTTGAAAATAAATACATTTTTTTCCTGTTACAAACTTCCCCATTTCTTTTGAAGCCACTACTATCCACTATGGCTGGAACCTTCCTAAACTATACATTGCCTTATATCTAATCAGTTGCTATGTCTGTTTGATGTTATCTTCACAATATCGCTTGAATGATTGACTTTCCTTTCCCATGTACATGGCCATCACCTTAATTCAAACCTTTGTCACCTTAATAATAAGAGCTGGCATTTATATAGATCGAACTTTAAGATTTACATTGTTCTTTAAAAAATAGTATCTCATTTAATCCTCACAACAACTTTAGGAGGTAGGTGTAATTATTTCCATTTTGCCAGTGAAGAAACTGAGGCAGACAGAGGTTAAATGACTTGCCCACGTCATACAGCTGGTATGTATCTGAGGTCACATTTGAACTCCAGTCAGTGGCACAGAGGATAGAGTGCTGGGCCTTGAGTCAGGAAGACTCATCTTTCTGAGTTCAAATCCGACTGGTTCCAAATGTGGAAGTCATTTAACCTTGTTTGCCTCAGTTTCTTATCTATAAAATGAGCTGGAGAAGGAAATGGCAAACCACTCCAGTATCTGTACCAAGAAAATCCCAAACTAGGGTCCCAGAGAGTCAGACAGGACTGAAAAATGACTAAACAACAATTTCCTAATTCCAGGTCCAGGACTCTATCAACTATGCCACTGTAGCCACCTTCTTGCTTGAACTCTTGCAATGGCCTCCTAATTAATCTTCTTGTCTTCACTTTCTCACCTTTTCAATCCAACCACCACACAGTTTTTCAATTCATATTGCTAACATGGAGACTAAACATGTCATTCTGCCTTCCCCCACTCAAAAATGTCCAGTAGCTCCCAGTTGCTTTTAAAGCCTTTTCAATAATATAAAGAGTTGTAGGCTTGGAATCACTGGGTTCAAATCCAATCTTTGACCCTTGTTATATAACATAAGCTGGTCTTATGTCCTTAAGAAGCATCTAAGAGGTATAGAGGATAGAGTTAACTGAGTCTAGAGTCAGAAGACCTAGATTCAAGTGTTACTTCAGACACCTATTAGCTGTGTGACCCTAGGCAAGTCACTTAATCTCTGTCTCATTTCCTTCTTTTTAAAAATAAAGATAATAATATCATGTGTCAAAAATTTTTACACATAGAAGAAAAAAAGATCTTGGAAGTTAGAAGGAGCCCTATGCTTACAGTCTGTGTCTTTCTTTTTAAAAATAAGTTCCAAAGATGAATTTGTTGTTAATTTTATATATATATATATATGCATATATATATATATATATATATATCCCTCCAAAACTGAACCCTCACTTATAACAAAGAAAAACAGTCATGTAGAAGCAAATGATGATGACCACAAGTATTTTTCTGCCCCCATAGTCCCACACATCTATGCCAGGAGGAGGGGACACATATTTCATTATCTAGTCTCTGGGACTAAGATTATACTTTATTATGATGACTCAGAATATGGTTTCCTTTTAGCATTTTTGTTCTTTCACATTATTGCATACTTACATTTTCTGAGGTCATATTAGATGTACTGGCATTGCTCCTTTTACTGTATTTCTTCTTAACACAGTAGACACTCACAAGAGTCACTATCAGCATAGCAGCAAATACAGACATAGTGGATGAAACTGCTATAACAATGGTGTCCTTGGTGGAGCCCTTAGTCTCACATTTTTCCCCAACATACCACCAGTCTTCCCCTGATTGACACCTAGAGAATAAGAAATTGGACTCTGAAAGAGTGTAAAAAAGATATACTTCAACAGTTATTTGGCTAACATTCAACATGCTCACATTCAGTGTCAGCAATTCCATAGCAGGAAAGATCACTGGAAAAAGACATATTTGCTGAGCTGCAATGGTTTAATCGTGTTATGTCTGACTATGATATTGAGAGCCTAACATAATACATCCTCTAGAGAAAGAGAGTTATGTATCATCCCTCCCCTGACTTGTGGAAAGATGCCGCAAGTTACAGGATAATAGCAGAACAGACAGTAATGGGGAAAGCAGTGAATAGATCTGAACCCAAAACATGTCCCAAATTCCCATAGCCTGGGCTCTGTTATGGAAACCACAGCAATGCAGTGAGTCAGAGAGAATGAAACTGCTCTCCAGCTGGTACTAGAAAAAGTCCAAGATTCAAATAAAATTAGCTAATGAATGGGGCTGCCATCTATGCTTGGTAAGTCAAATGATTTACCAAGGGTCATATAGACTGCTATCAGCAAAGACATTCCTACACACATGCATACACAAATAAACATACACATATACACATATCATGCCATGTATATGTTTTATTTTTGTTATCTTTTCCCTTTAAGCAAGGATAATGTGGTGTGCCCAGAAGAGCTCATTGAATTAGACAATGTAGAGCTAGAAGAGACTTTTGAGATAATCCAGTCAGACCCCCTCATTTCATAGAGGAGGAAACTGAGGCCCAAAGTGATCTGTCTAAGGTCACATAGCCAATAAGTGCCAGAGTCAGAACTTGATATTCAATAGTCTTCTAATTGGTCTCCCTGCCTCATATCTCCCATCCTACATGTTGCTATGAAAGTAACTTTCCTTAAGTGTAGACCATGTAACTCCCATACTTATCCAATTCCAGGGGTCTCCTATTGACTGTGGGACACATTCTAAGCTCCAGTGTTTAGCATTGAAAGCCTGGCACAATTTGGCCTCAATCTATCTTGCCAATTTCATTGGGTGGTACTTCCCCTTCTACAGTGTGAGATCTAGCAAACTGCTTTCTCTCTGCTCCTCATATACAGTGTTATGTTTCCCAACTCTAGGCCTGTCTTTCTTCTTTTTCACTGGCCATTCCTCATGCCTGGAATATTCTCTCTCCTTGCCTTGACCTCCTACTATAAGATGCAATTTAGGCATTGTCCTCTGCATGAAGCCTTTCCTGATCTTCCCAGCTACTAGTGACCTCCCTCTCAAATAAGCTTGTATTTAATCGTTCTGTATTAATATTTAATAGCATTTAACTAAATTGATATTTTATAGTAATTAATAAGAATAATATTCTATTCGCTGTATATTTCTGCTGTGTACAGTTTTATACATAGAACATAAGCTTATTAAGAGTAGGGATTATTTCATTATGTGCACTTATATACCCATCAAAGTGCCTGATGTAATAAATGCTTAATAAAAACTTGTTGATTGATTTATTGATCCTGTGCCCTGAAGAACATCTATCAATCTTCTTCCTTTTTGAGAAGGAAGTATTCATCTTTCTATAGCCGCCTTAGTGTGATGCACCCTTTGTTTTACTAATATTGAATTATATTATTAACATTGTATAAATGTAAGGTGTTTGGACATTTTCTAAATTTATAATTATACTTTTTTAGGATAGGGATAGTGACTGATCTTTTTTATTTTATTTTACATTTTAAACAGGAAGTCTCAATCAGATGAAGATCTCTACTGATCCAGGTCAGTAGCTTCTCTAGAACTTAGAACCCCAGAGAGTTATCTGTTATCTAGACTCTAGAGCTCTCACAGGTCAAATAACTTACCAAGGGTCGTATAGACAATACTCATCTGAAACAGGACTTGAAATTATCAAGTCTTCCTGATTTTAAGGAAAATTCTTCATCCAACAAGCATTGCTTCTCAATTTCCATTATACTGTCCCAAAAGTATATATAAAAAGACTGGGAAATGTTCATTACTCTAAACATGTTCTTCCCATTTCACTTTGGGGTGATTACACTTTAGGAGTCAACATTAATACTACGGTTGAGAGCCTGGATGACTGGGATGATGATGTTGTCCTTGACAATAATGTGAAAGTTGGTAAGAGGGGCAGCCAGGTAGCACAGCGAGTAAAAGCACCGGCTCCAGTGTTGAGAAGACCTGGAGATCAAATCCCAGGCTCAGACACTCAGCACCCACCTAGAAACACCTGGCTGTGTAACCTTGAGCAAGTTATTTAACCCCAATTGCTTAGGGGCGGCCAGGTGGCTCAGCGAGTAAGAGCACCGGCTCCAGTGTCAGGATGACCTGGATCAAATCCGGGCTCAGATACTCAGCACCACACCCAGAAATAACTGGCCCTGTAACCTTGAGCAAGTTACTTAACCCCGGTTGCTTTTAAAAAAAAAAAAAAAGAAAGTTGGTAAGAGGAGAGAGTTTGGGGGGAAAATAATAAGTTCTGGGTTTTTTTTATGTTGAGTTGGGGATATCTATGGTATATCCAATTTGAGATGTCTCACACTGCTGTGATGTGAGAGTGGAAGTGATGACAGGGCTGGATAAATAGATCTGGTATCATCAGCATAGGGACTTAATTGAACCCATAGGACCTAATAAGATTACTGATAGAGATAGTATGAAGGGAGAAGAAACGAGGGCTCAGGATAAATTAGCCTTGCAGGGTTAGGAGGGCCATCCACAGTTAGGGACACCTACAATTAGTGGGGAAGACATAGAGGAAGATCTAGCAAATATGTCTGAAGAAATAAAAGAAAGTAACAGTTGCTAGACTATGCTAAGTCACAATTTTGTATTAATTTTATTTGAGGATGTTATTTTTGTGGGGTCTTTTGGGGGTTTTTTTGCTTTTTGGAGGGGAGGAAGGCAGGGCAATTGGGGTTAAGTGACTTGCCCAAGGTCACATGGCTAGTTTTGTGTTAAGTGTCTGAGGCCAGATTTTAACTCAGGTCCTCCTGACTCCAGGGCCAGTGCTCTATTCACTGTGCCACCTAGCTGCCCTGAGGATGATAAGTTTTTAAAAAGTACCTGGAACTATGCTGCTATAAACCTTTTACTACTACCACCACCATTCCAAAAAAATAAAGAATTATCTAAAATTACAACTTTATTTCAATAAAGAATAAACTTTCTTCATAAAGCAAAAAGCAAGAACCCATTTGAATTCAAACCTGGTGGACTGTTTTTCATTATCTCATGAGCATTCTCCTCATTACTAGCCCTTGGAGGACATAAAATAAATTACAGTGCAATGGCACCTGCAATAGAAAACATAGTATTCAGAAGCAAAGGATTTTAGGGGTGGCCAGGTGGTGCAGTGAGTAAGAGCAGCGGCCCCGGCCTCAGGAGACCCGGGATCGGCTCTGGCCTCAGGTACTCGGCACTCACACAAAATAACTGACCATATAACCTTGAGCAAGTTACTTAACCCCAATTGCTTCAAAAAAAAAAAGCAGAGGATTTGGGTTCAAATCCTGCCTCTGCCTCTTTTACCTGCATGACCCCTATGGGTCTTAGTTTCCTCATCTGTAAAATCAGAGGGTTGGATTCACTGACACTGCCAGTGCTTTCCAGCTGTAAGTCTATGATATGTGGGCTGCATTATGAGGGATGTAGGCATGGGAACATACCTTTCATTAACTTCCAGACCTCTTTTTTTATAACTGGAGACACTTCACACAGAAGCCATATAAATCAAAGCATGCCTAAAGATATAAGCTGTCTTTTTACCTGCATTCTGCTTTGTCATTGCGGATAACACAGATGCCGTCATTCTGACAAACGAAGGTTTCACAGGGATCGGCTTGAGGATTTGTTGGAGCGACTGGTTCCTGTGAAGGGTTAGGTGATGGCTCAGTAGAAATGAGATTTGATATATCTAAAGGAGAAAGGGGTTCATAAATGGAGGCTGGTTTTTGAACCATTAAATCATAAAGTTTTGTATTACAGGAATGGCAGGACATTTAGAGCCATTGAGAAACTAAGACCTAGTCCATTAGTCAACATGCATTTATTAAGTGTTTAATATGTGCCACCCATTGTGCTAAGTGACAGGGAAATAAATACGCCCTTGCCATCAAGGAGTACCCATTCTAAAGGAAAGAATAGACAACATGTGAGTAACTAGATACAGAGCAGATATAAGCAGAATCAATAGGAGGTATCTAAAAGGTGAGGTACTAGTCACTAAATTCCCCAACACCGGAGGTTTTCAAGAGGAGGTTAGATAAGCAGTCAATGAGGATGTTGTAGAACAGATGGACGTTCCAATGCAGAAAATCATACTATGCTGTGTGCTTCAGGAGGTTTCAGAATGAGGAAGCTGGCAGGGATAAATCTGTGTGTGCTCAGAGTTAAAACATTTTATCTGGTTTTAATAATTAGAAGGCACTTATTTCTAAAGCACCTACTATGTCCCAGGCACTATGGATGCAAAAATAAAGTAATAAATGTGAAATTAATATATGATCTGGCAAAACTTATGAAACTGTCACTCTTAGTGCTTAGATCAATATTTTTGGGTTTTGGGGTTTGGGTTTTTTTTTTTCTGCTTTTTGGAGGGGAGAATGGAGGGCAATTGGGGTTAAATGACTTGCCCAAGGTCACACGGCTAGTTTTGTGTTATGTCTTGAGGCCGGATTTAAACTCAGGTCCTCCTGGCTCCAGGGCTGGTGCTTTATTCACTGCACCACCTAGCTGCCCCAGAGTAATATTTTTATCTCCCTCCAGAAGAATAGGACAATGCTAAGGGATGCCTGCCAAGGGATATAATCTAGTTTTGCTTCTATCAAACATATGAAAGTCAAAATACTCCAATACTTTGAACTGGGCCGCTTGCTATCACAAGACTTCTTATCAACTCTTAAGTCAGGAAGATCAAAGAGTAGAATATGTTAGAGCCAAAGACCTTAAATAAAAAATAGTCCCATCACCCTCATTTTACAGATGAGGAAACTGAGACCCAGAGAGCAACCAAGGTATGGTGGGTGATTTGGTATAGACCTGTAATTTCATTAGTGTGCAGAGCTCACAGTGAGTCAACTCCCTCTACCAGTATAGAGCTAATTTATAATCTTGAAGAGATCCCTGGAGCACTGAGAGGTTAAGGACCTTACCCAAAGTCACATGGTCAGTATGTGTAGGATGCAGGACTTAAATCCAGCTCATCCTGACTCCCATGCCAGTTCTCTGTCCTGGATGTCACACTGCTTCTCATAAGTCATACATAACATGAAATAAATTATTGTTCTAATTAACAAAACATGAGAACTATTGAATTTGAAATAGAAAATAATACTCCAATGCCTCATCATGGTCATCAAAAGCAATATCAATGGAATACAAGCTCTGGCAGGTCAAACCGTCTCATAAGAGCTGATTGTTAAATTTCCATTATGAGTATTTACACTTCAGAAACCAGCAAATGCTATGAATCAGGAGTTTATTTGTTGATTGTATACGCTTTAAAAAAGTAATAGAAAAATGTTAATAATTCAGATTAAACTTAAAAACATGTTTTACATACGTTTATCTTCTGAAGAGCCATTTGTTAAGCATTTACCCAGCATGCCCCTGGTCTTACCAAGCTAAAAAGGTTACCAGTGGGTGCATTGTCCAAAGCCCAGCCTAACTACACTTGGCATCAGTACAGCATCAAAAGACCAAGTATCAAGAAACTATTTTATTGGGTACAGAAGCTCATGAAACATTACCTAATGAGGTATATAAGGATATCAGTGGAGAAAGTGCACCCATCAGGCTGAAATCACAGATCTACATTTATTAACTGTCAGAGCTCAACTGCTTTAAGAGGTAAATGGATTTTTTTTTTTTACTTCTAGAAATCTAGGCAAAGAAAAACACACAAACATATGTGAAAACATATTTGTTCTATGAAATATGGATTCAGTCAAAGGGCCACACTTGAGGCCAAGGGTTCACCATCCCAGTCTACTCCAATTTTCTCACATTGTAGATGGGGAAATTGAGACTGAGTCCTAGAGAAATGTACTACTAAATAACATGGATAATTAATAGCAGGGTTGAAACTAAAACCCAGGAGTACTAACTGTCAGGCCAGGGGTCTTTCCTATATACAGCCCTGTCTCCCAGTTGACTAGTTGCAAGATCTAAGTTGGACATGTTCTTCCTTACTCTATGAACCTTCACTGGGCTACAGCTAAATTATTTGTTTCACAATGTAAATATCTCCAGAGGGTCTGGAAATGTCTCTTGCTCTCCCCCTCCCTACCCTGCTCTTTTCTCCTAAGAACACATCCCATATACCTGAAAATAGAACATAGAAACCACACTGTAAGTCACCTATTGCACATAAAGAAAACATTCTCTACAGAAGTACCTTGTATTGACATACCTTCCATGGTCACAAGCATGTAAACATTGTCTCCTTTGATAAAATCTCTGCTTCGCATCCTTTGGTGAGTTATATAGACACTGGTTCCATATCCTGGACCTCTGCTATATAATGTTCCATTAGGGAAAGCTGTTGTCTGTCCTACTTTGGAGGGCTTGTCCCAAATAAAGATTTCACTATTGCTATCTGAAAAAGCAATTCATATTCATAGGTTACATACAGTAAGGTCAGGTTTTTGTGAGGCTGTGAAAACAAAAAAGGTATGAAGGTCTAAGTGCAAAGTTAGGATGGAGATCAAGCCTAAATGGTCCTTGCAGACTGGGATACTTTCTCTGCCAGGTCTGTGGAGATGTACTTGAGGTTAAAGGAATTCATGGTAAACAGAACTGACCCACACTATAGTTTAAGCTTGTGACCACCAGTGCAATGTAACTTGAAAGGTGACAAAAATCCTATTCCAAAATATTGTAATGGTAATGGGAATTTGAAGATCTTCCCTGACCCTTAATAGGCCTAAGGGGATTTGAAGACCTTCCTTGCTTTGAAGATATACCCTGCTCTCTGATAGACTGGATGTAATCACATGGAGCCTGTGGTGGGAGGAGTTTGCTGAAGGTGGAGGAAGCTGGGAGTCAGAGAGGTAGAGACTGGATGGAAGAAAGGACACACCCAAGGGAGACAGTTAGGCTTGTGAGTAAATGTTGGTTTGTGGGAAGGTTAAAGGATACTGTGGCTCTCTGTGCTGTTATGGCTTATTAATTTCTCTGCTACTATGATGAAATTGGTTTACTGGTTTTGGGATTCAGTTTTCTAGTGTCTGAATAAATGTTTTGCTTCTGTCTTCTATATGGAGAGTCTGCTACATTTTGCAATCGCACACTACACTGGCATATTTACAGTGGCCATTCGCACTGTGAATATTTTGTTGGCACTACAAATATCTACTGTACTGACCTGTTCTAATTCCCACCATTGGAATTGCTTTTTAGGAGTTTTCTGGAGACATGCTCATTTTAACTGGGTTAAAGACGTGTGATAACTTGGTAGGATAACATATTAGTGCAGATTAATTTTTTTAATTAAACTAGTCAGAATAATTGATTGTCACTTGCTAGGGAACAAAGTTCTGAGGGAATGTGACAACAAGAAAAAAGCACAGTATGCCAATGAGGCTTGGAAATAGAGGACTCAAGTCATCCAGAGGCATTTATAGAATCCTAGAGGGAACCCAAAGGAATCCAGGGAGGAAGGGAATGGAAAAAAGAGATTATTCAAAAAGTGAACTTCGTTTAACTTTACAATTTTGTCTATACTAGTACTGAGCTCCATTTTCCCAAATATACACTCAAAAATTAAAAACAAAATGAAACACAGAACCTAGTGAGTCTATGGAGTCTACTAAAAGGATAAAAGTAAACTATTTTCTATTTGTGTCCCTGTTTATGATCCACCTGAGGAAATGTCAAAATATACCCTGATACACAGAAAAGAATTAATTACTTATTTTTTTTATTCTAGCTGGATCTTTTTTTCAAACTGGACCAGGTCCATCTATATTCCTATAGCATGGAACACTTGCCTTGTTATTCAGTCTTGAATCAGAGGCTTCCATATTTAGAATCAGAAGTGACCTTAGGGAAGGTCTATTCCAAATACTCATTCTAACAATGAGGAAACTGAGGTCCAGGGAAGTAAAATGATTTGTCCAGGATCATAGATAAATGCTATTTCCATAATACCTTAATTTCTGACTCCAGTGTGATTTGTTTTAGTTACTTAGCAACACTCAAAATGGGTTGAGGAAATCACAGAGGAATCAATACTCAATCCATGGAAGACAGTTCCATCCCCTTCTCTGTGGCTCTAAAGATGGCACATTCTGCTTAGGCTACAAGTTCACCCTGTCTTCTTGCCCTGTACTGAGTCCAGTCCTCACAAATACTGGGTCATGGGAGAAATATGGGGGAGGCACTGCTCTCTCAAAGAATGTGACCACTCAATATTTCTGGGTCATTCTTCCACGTAATTTGGGAAAGAATGATTTCTAAAAAGTGATTTCAGAACATTATTTCCTAAGGAGCCTAAGCCATGTTCATTTCACTCCTATCTCAACTATCTTTCCAAACTTCTTTATCTCCTCCCCAGTCATCTTGTCTACCTGATACACTTTTCTCCTCCCCTCCTCACTCTGTGTTGTCTTTCTCCATTAGAATGGAACATCTTGAGAGTAAGGACTTTCGTGTTTGCTTGTATTTTATCCCCATCTCTTAATACAGTGCCTGGCACATAATAAATGCTTACCTGTTCTCATTTATTTACCTTACCTATCTATGGTGAGGGATACTGCTGTCCATGGGTTCTGTGCATTTGTTTCCCTCTAAGATTATGATATCTCTTACCTTCTCTAGCACAGAAGTTCAGTCTTTTTTACAATAAAGTTCAAACTTAAGGCTAACAGTAATTCTTTGGAACATCCTCCCTCTTTATTTTTATCAAGTCTCCACAAGGTACTTTAAAAATAATAAAGTCAGGGCGTCTAGGTGATGCAGTGAATAGAACACCGGCCCTGGAATCAGGAGGACCTGGGTTTGGATTCGGCCTTAGACACGTAACACAAAAACTAGCCGTGTGACCTTGGGCAAGTCACTTAACCCCAATTGCCCTCCAAAAAGCAAAATAATAATAATAAAGTCAAATCACCCCTGAAGATGATGAGCACAGAAAACACAACAAACTCTTTCAACATTCCCCTCTAAGCAACTTTAAAATGATGCTTCAAATCTAATTCTGGAATGTAGTCAACAAAAGGATAAGATGAGACATTTTTCCAGCCCAAGACAATCTAAGTGGTCAGAAGGAAACACTGGGGTGGGAGACAACCCAGAGCTCATATGAGGGTAACATTAGCTGTGGGATTTGAAGGTAGCCTGCAGCAGCAGCCATAAATCAACTTCAGAAGCCCTTGGGCCAGAGAGGTTAAGAGGATCAGGCAACTGGTCAGAAAGACATGACAGGGGAGCCCTTTACTAGCAGTGGGAGCAGGACCAGGTGATGTCTGGCAACTCCAGTGACCACACCCACTTCTGGGTCTTAGTTCCAGGATAAAAAGGTAGTACCTGAGGGAGCAGGGAACCTGAGAAGCAGTATCGCTTTCAGTCCCAAGAGAGCAGGGGCCCCGAGGATCAGTATTGCTTACAGTGACAAGGAAACAGGTGCCTTTTCTTCACTTAGTGAAAACCAGAAGAGTAGTGACCACACTACTCCCCTGATCACACTACCTTGGAAGCACCAAAAATTTCCAAACTCCCAGAATGAGTTCTTAAAACATCACTACAAAAAACCTAAAGCATGGGACGGTGCTCCTCATCCCAGGAAAACAGACCAATTTTAACATAAAGTTCAATGTCAAGAAATAGGCTAGAAATTGAGTAAACAAACAAAAAGAAGAAGCTGATCATAAAAAGCTACTATGATGACAGGGAAGATCAAGATACAAACTCAGAAGAAGACAATGAGGTCAAAACAGCTACAAGCAAAGCCTCAAAAGCAGGGTAGGGTATGTGAATTGAACACAAGTCCAACAAGAATTCCTAAAAGAACTAAAAAATAATTTTTGAATGATTTAAAATTGGTAGAGAAAAAATTGAGAAAAGAAATGCAAAATTTTATGAAAATACAATTAACAGCATGTTTAAAAGAGGCAACAAAAAATGCTAAAGAAAATAAAGCCCTGAGGGGTGGCCAGGTGGCTCATCAAGTAAGAGCACCTGCTCCAGTGTCAGGATGACATGGGGATTGAATCCAGGCTCAGACACTTAGCATCCACCCAGAAACACCTGGCCGTGTAACCTTGAGCAAGTTACTTAACCCGGATTGCTTAAAAAAAAAAAGAAAGAAAAGAAAGCCTTAAAAAAACAGAACTGGTCAAATGATAAAAGAGGTAGAAAACTTCAAAGATGAAAATAACTCCTTAAAAAGCAGTCTTGGCCAAAGGAAAAAAAATACAAAAGCTCACTTGAAAAAATAATTCCTTAAAAATCAGAATGGAGGGGCAGCCAAGTAGCACAGCGAGTAAGAGCACAGGCTCCAGTGTCCGGATGACTTGGGGGATCAAATCCCGGGCTCAGACACTTAGCACCAACCCAGAAACACCTGACTGTGTAACCTTTAGCAAGTTACTTAACCCCAATTGCTTAAAAAAAAAATCAGAATTGGACAAGTGAAAGTAAATAAGTCTATGAGATAGCAAAAGACAAAGTTAAGGCAAAAAAGAAAAAGAAAAATAGAAGAAAGTGTGAAATATTCATTAGAAAAACAATTAATTGATAAATAGAGCAAGGAGAGATAATCTGAGGTTTATTGGATTACCTGAAAGCTGTGATCAAAGAAAGAGTATAGACATCACATATTAAGAAATTATCAAGAAAAACTGCCCTGATATTCTAGAATACATAGAAATTAAAAGAGTTCCTTGATCACTTCTTGCAAGAGATGCCAAGATAAAAACTCCCAGCAATACTCTAGTCAAATTCCAGAGCAACCAGGTCAAAAAAATATGCTTCAAGCAGCAAGAAAGAAATCGTTAAAATACCATGGAACTCTAATCAGAATCACATAAGATTTAGCAGCTATCATGTTAAAAGAACAGAAGGCATGGGATATGATATCCTAAAAGACAAATAAGTTAGGATTACACGGAAAATTTCGTTTAATCCTTCAGGGTGGAGATGCAAGGACAGATATCTAACAAAATTAAGCACTTTCAAGCATTTGTAATGAATAGAACAAAGAAAAATAGGAAATCTGACTTTCAAATACAAGACTCAAGAGAAGTGTAAAAAGGTAAACATAAAAGAGAAGTCATAAAGGATTCAATAAAGTAAAACCATTTACATTCCTATATGGGAAAATGATACATGTAACTGCTAAGAACTTTACCATTATTAGTACATTTAGAAGGACTCTACATAGACAGATGACATGAGTATGAGTTGATTCTGTTGAAATGATCTTCAAAAAAAATGGATGGGTGAGAAAAGGAATGTACTAAGAGAAGTGGGAAGGGAGAGAGAAAATAGGGGAAATTATCTCACATAAAAGAGGTACACAAGGAAAATCTTTTATAGTGGAAGGGAAAATAATGGGAAGGGAGTTGGCAATGCTTGAACCTCATGCTCATCCAAATTGGTTCAAAGAGGGACAATACGTGTGTGTGTGTGTGTGTACACATGTATATGTGAAAATATAAACATATATCTATACAAATATATGTGTGTGTACACACTCAATTTGGAATAAAAATCCATCTTACTCAATAGGGAAGGAGGAAGAAAAGAAAAGAAGAGAAAGGTGGGTTTAAAAAGGAGAGTAGATTAAGGAAGCTAGTAGTCAGAAGCACAACAGACTTGAGGAGGAGACAAAGTAAAAAGAGAGAGAGAAAGATAAACAAGACAAAAGGATGGAGAGAAATGCATAGTTACTGATCATGACTGTGAATATGAATGGGATTAATTCATCCATAAAATGACAACAGATAGCAGAATGGACTAGAAACCAGAACTAAACAATATGTTGTTTATAGGAAACACACTTGAAACAGACACACACTCAGTTAAAATAAGGGTCTAGGGCAGAATTTATTAGATAGCTGAAGTAAAAAAGGTGGAGGTATGGATCATTATCTCAAATAAAACAAAAACAAAAATAGACCTGATTAAAAGAAAATAAGCAGGGAAACTACATCTTGTTAAAAGGTGTCATAGAAATGAACAAATATCAATTAGGAGTTATTTTGTAAAATTATATACCAGCAAATATAACAATCTAATTGAAATGCATACTTACAAAAACATAAATAGCCAAGATTGAAAGAGGAGGAAATTGAATACTTAAACAACCTTCTTTTAGAAAAAGAAATTGAACAAGCCATAAATGACTTTCTCCAAGAAAAATTTCCCAGGACCAGCTGGATTTACAAGTGAATTCTACCAAACATTTAAGAAACAATTAATCCCGATGCAATATAAACTATTTCCTTAACAGATAAAGAAGTACCACCAAATCTCTTTCATGACACAAATATTATTTTGCTACCTAAACCAGGAAGAACAAAAAGAGACAAAGAAAACTATAGAATAAATTCCCTAATAAATATTTTAAATAAAAAATATTTTAAATAAAATTTTAAATATTTTATTTTAACATTTTAAATTAAAATATTTCAAATAAATATAATTTTAGATAAATTTTAATATTTTGAATAAAATTTAAATATTTTAAATAAATTTTTATTTTTTTATTTTAAATTTTTTAAATAAAAAACTAGCAAGGAGAGCATACCAATATGCCACAAAGATCATACACTATGACCTGGTAGGACTTATACCACCAATGCAGGATTGGCTTGATATTTGGAAAACTTTAAGTATAAATCAATAACAGAAACAACAAAACTCAATAGATGCAAAAAAAAGTTTTTGACAAAATGCAACACCCATTCCTATTAAAATTACAAGGTAACATAATAATAAATAGCTTTTCCTAAAATGGCAAGTAATATCTATCCTATAACCTATAACCCTACAACCATTATCTATAATGGTGATAAACTTGAAGCCTTCCCAATAATATCAGGGGGAAACAAGGATGTTCATTTTCACTACTATTATTCAATATTGTATTAGAAAAACTAGCAATAGCAATAAGGCAAGAAAAATGAATAAAAATAGAAAATGACAAAACAAAACTATCACTCTGCAGATGAAATAAGGGTATGTTTAGAAAATCGTAGAAATACAACTAAAAAACTAGTTGAAACAACTTTAGCAAAGTTACAGAATATAAAATAAACCCACATGAATCATTAGCATTTATATATATATATATATTACCAATGAAGTCCAGCAGGAAATGACAGAGAAATTCCATTTCAAAATAACTGCAGATAATATAAAATACGTGGGAGTCTACCTGCTAAGACAAACCCAGGAAATATATAAACATAATTAGAAAACAGTCTTCACAAATAAAGTCAGATCTAAACAATTGGAGAAAACTAATTGCTCATAGGCAGGCAGAGTCAATATAATAAAAAATGAGAGTTCTACCTAAATTTACTAACTTATTCAGTTCCATACCAATCAAACTACCAAGGAATTATTTTTAAGAGCCAAAAAAAAATAATAACAAAATGTATCTGCAAGAACAAAGGATCAGACTATCAAGGGAATCAATGAAAAAAATATAAGAGAAGGCAGCCTAGCAGATTTCAAACTATATAACAAAGCAATAATTATCAAAACATCTGGATTTGACTAGAAAATGGAGTGGTGGATCAGTGGAATAGACTAGCTCCACAAAATATAGCACTAAATGACCATAGTAATCTAGTGTTTGATAAACCCAAATGTCCAAAAACTCACCATTTGACAAAAATTGCTGGGAAAAATTGGAAAGCAGTCTGTAAGAAATTAGGCATAGACATCTCACACTGTATGCCAAAATAAAGTCAAGATAGGTATATGATTTAGACATAAAGGGTGATATCAGAAGTAAATTACGAAATCATGGAAAAAATTACCTGTAAGATCTATAGATAAGGGAAGAATTTGTAAATAAGCAGGAAACATAGAGAATAGCTAGGTAAAATTGATAATCTTGATTACATGAAATTAAAAGGGGTTTGCGCAAAGAAAACCAATGCAGTCAAAATTGAAAAGTAAGAAATGGAGAGAAAAAAGTTTCTCTGACAAAGGCCTCATTTCTCAAATACATAGAGAACTGATCCAAAATTATAAAAACTAGATCCATTCCCCAACTGATAAATGGTTAAAGGATGTGAACAGTCCATTTTCATAAGAATAATGTAAAGCTACTAATGTTCATATGAAAAAATGTTTTAAATCACTATTGATTAGAGAAATGAAAATTAAAATAACTCTTAAGTACCACCTCACCCCTATCAGATTGGTTAAAATGAAAATAATAAATGTTGGAGGGAATATGGAAAAATAAGTACACTAATGCACTATTGAGAGAGTTGTGAACTGATCCAACCACTCTTGAGAACAATTTGGAACTATGCCCAAAGATTCTAAAACTGTACATACCCTTTGACCCAGCAATATGCTACTAGTCCTGTATCCTAAAGATATTTTTTAAAGAAGAGAAAGGACCTATTTGTACCAAAATATTTATAGCAACTATTTTTGTGGTGGCAAACAATTGAAAACTGAGGGAATGCTCAACAATTAGAGAATGGCTAAGCAAATTTCAGTATGTGATTGTGATGGAATAGTATTGTGCTATGAAAAATATTGTTGTTTCAGAAAAATTTGGGAATACCTTTATGAACTAATTCAGTGAAGTGAGCCATACCAGGCGAACACTGTACCCAGTAACAATATTGTAAGAATGGTAAACTATAGTGGACTAAGCTACTCTGATCAAGATAATGATCCAAGAAAATTGCAATTGATGAAAAATGCTATTCACTTTCTGATGAAGTATGAGTACAGATTGAAGCACACTTTTTTCCACTTCACTTACTTTTCATGATTTTTTGGCAACAGAGCTAATATAAAAATATGTTTTTCATAACTTCACATGTATAACTGATATCATATCACCTTCCTTCTCAATGCGTGGAAAGAGGAGTGGGATAGAGGAAGAGAATTTGACATTCAAAATTTTTAAATGAATGTTAAAAATAAATATATAATTTAAAATAATAAAGTCAGAAGATCATCCTCTAAATACCATTCTTTTTAAGAACTAAAAAAAGAGTCATGGTGGTCACAGCATGGAACAATCCTTAGGAATTCTTCAATGCCTAAATTATACTCCTCTCCCCCAATACCATCCTTTCCCCTGTTGCCCCTGCTTGACCCAATTCATTCATTCATTCAACAACCATTTATTAATCAAGTCTGTTCTACTTAAGAACTGAATTATACTACTATCATGTCCAAACCTGGTATAATCAGGGTAGTTGGGTGACACCTAGGGGAGCCAGGAAAGTGAAGTAACCAAGAAATAGGAGTGATACATAAATCAAAGGTGAAGAATCAGTTGGGGAGAGTGGTTACCCTTCGCATCCATCCTGTCCTAGCCCATGCTTCTCATGTGGCCACTCTTCTCACTCCAAGTTTTTCTGTTAGAGCTTTTGCTGCCCACCATTCCTGACACTCACCTTGCCACAATCACTGCAATACTTGCTCAAAAGATCCATTACTCCAAAGACTCTGGAATTTTATAACAAACCATCTGGTGGTCTCTATTAAGTGATCAGCAAGGAGCGCCACTTTCAACCCTTCTTCCCTCCTTTCTTTCCTCCTCCCTCCCTAATTTTCCAGTATAAAGAACATATTGAGTCAAGAACAAAGAAAAAATTCACAAACCACTTTTCTCAGATGGATCTGTAGTCACACTCCGCTGGTTGGACATGCGCCGACGAATATCAGGTTCTTGATCTAATAGCGTCATTGTGGCTTGTTGCCATGGACATGGCCACTGTAATTGTTCATCATTGGCTCCAGAGATCAGGGATAAATATATCCCTATATTAGTCTGATCCTTTACATCTAAGTGAACCTCAAAGGCATAGCCTAGAGGAGAATAAAATGGAGGGCTAACGATGACTTCTCTTAAGCTACTGAGTTGTGTAAAATTGCTTATCTTCCACACGTGATGAGGACAGCGTGTTTCTGAAAGGTTGATGTCGTCAATGGAGAGGCTACCAGCTGATGTGCCAACACCGCGAGTTCCTTCAAACACCACTCTGAATTTGGTGGTAACTGCCAACGGTACATGATAGAGTTGCCAGCTCCCGATGGACGCATCTGTAATAGGAGAGAACTTTTGGCTTTTCAAAACTAGACAACTACCAAGTCACATACTAATGAATAAGAACAGTTCATAACCTCCATGACTACAACTGGTAGTTCAAAAATCAGTAATGTACTGTGTCATGGTTTTATCTGCTCTCTAGTTCAAATATTTTACTTCCCAATAGTCATGCCAGATCATATGACCTTAGAGAATGCTTGAGCACATTTCTAGAGATCTATGAATTTGCCTATATTTTTCTAGGGCTAAATAAAGAAGCCATACTCAGCAATCAAGCTTTACTTCTGTGCTGCTTACAAGAATATAAGAACTAATACTTATAAGAGCTAGAATTTAAATAGCACTTTAAGGTTTGCAAAGCACTTTACAAATAGCTCATGTGATCTTCATCACAACATTGGGAAGTAGGTGTTATTATTATTCCCATTTTACAGATGAGAAAACTAAGGTAGACAGGAGGAAAATGCCTTACCTACAGTTACACAGCTAGCAAGTACCTGAGACTGAATTTGAACTCAGGTCTTTGAACTACCACACTGAGTCAGATAAATGGCCCTTATATCCTTGTACTTACCTCTGTTTGACAGTCACATCATAAATTGTTTTAAAGAAGAGTGTCCTGATAGGATGGCAGATTTCGCTAGAAGGGACTTTATAGGCAACTCATTCATTTTACAGATCAGAAAGCTAAGGCTTCCAGGTGTTAGGTGGCTTTCCTTTATTGTCAGTTAGTAAGTGGCAATGCCATCATTTGAACCCAGGTCTTCTGATCACTAACCCATCACCCCCTCCACTGCACCATGATATTCATCTCCTGAAGCATTATCTTCAAAGTCCAGTGTTTTGTCATCCCATCATGTCCAAAGTTAGCTAAATAGTCCATGAGACTTTAGATCTATATAGAACTCCAAGATCCTACTAACTTGAAAGTCCTAGAAATGTATGAATTCCTAGGGAAAAAAATATGGCAAGTTTACTACCAGCTAACCAGTGATGATGCACAGATTGATATCAATCCTTAGAAAGATCACTTTCTGAAATCTTGCTCCCTAGAAACTCACCTCAATGTCTTGGTATTTGGGCAATTTACCTGGCCTACTGCCACAAGGAAGAGGGGAACAAGCATTTAT
The DNA here is from genome assembly GCF_028583685.1 of Petaurus breviceps papuanus. Classification (NCBI taxonomy): domain Eukaryota; kingdom Metazoa; phylum Chordata; class Mammalia; order Diprotodontia; family Petauridae; genus Petaurus; species Petaurus breviceps. The sequence goes on along the minus strand of NW_027186304.1, from coordinate 49,364,139 downwards.
TAAGCATCCACTACAAGCCTTGGGAGGCGACTACTTTCATCCCCATTTTATAGCTAAGAAAATCAAGGCAGATGGAGGTTAAAATGCTGGCCCAGGGTCACAGACATAATAAGTATCTGATTTGAATTCAAGTCTTCCTGACTCCAGCCTCAGTGCTCTATCCACTGCTCCACCTCTCGCTCTGAGTTTATCTATAAAGAAGTAGATATCTTGATATAGGGTGCAGTGAGGTAGTGCAATAGAGAGAGCACAGGATCTGAAGTCAGGAAGGCTCATCTTCCTAAGTTCAAATCTGGTCTTAGACACTTAACTAACTGGGTGACCCTGGGTAAGTCACCTAACCCTGTTTGCCACAGTTTCCTCTTATGTAAAATTATCTGGAGAAGGAAATAGCAAACCACTCCAGTATCTTTGCCCAAAAAAAACCCAAATGCGGTCATGAAGAGTCAGACACGACTAGAGCGACTAAACATTAACAAAAACCTTGACATAGAATTATAAACAGAGTGAAGAAGGAGATGAGGAATCTTCTAGACTAGGGGTGGGGAACCTGCAGCCTCAAGGTCACATGTGACCTCTTAAGTTCTTGAGCGCAGCCTTTTGACTGAGTCCACATTTTACAAAACAAAACTTGTTTTGTAAAAAAAAAAATTGTTTTGTTTTGTTTTACAAAATTTGTTTTGTAAAAATAAAAAATCTCTTTTATTAAAGGGATTTGTTCTGTAAAGTTTAGATTTGGTCAAAGGGTCACACTTGAGATCCTAGAGGGCCACATGTGGTCTTGAGGCTGCAGGTTCCTCATCCCTGTACTAGACCAACCCCTGTCTAAATCATTCATTCTAGCTGCACCATCTTCAAAAGTGATCCTTCAATATCTATTTCAAAATCTTTATTGATAGGACATTTACTATTTGCACCGTCTCTCCAAGGCTGTTCAATCTATTTTTTTACTTTCCTAATTTTTAAAAAACCATTTTCTTTGGTTCTTCATAAAACCAGTCCTTTCTTGCTAGTTAGTGTATTATGCCCATTTCCCTTGTATACATTATGGCCTCTTACCCCATTCCCTCTCACCACATCCCCAAGAGGAGGAAGGGAAGGATATATAAAAAGGCATCCCAGAAATCCCTAGCCAGTCCAAAACTAAACTGAGGAACTAATGACAGTGAAGCACTAAACAGAAATGAGTACTATAAAATGAATGGAAGAGAGAGGCAGCATGGCATTTTATCTACAGAGCCAGCCTTGGAGTCAGGAAGTCTTGCCTCTGATGCATACTTGGTATGTGGTCTTGGGCAAGTCTTTGAAATGGGCCCAGGCAACTCTCTAAGATAAGAATTTCAATGCTGTGACTGATTTAATTGGCACAGGTGCAGACCAACATAAAGTAAAATAAAGGGGGCATAACTGGCATTTGGGAAGATGCTTGACTAGCAAGACAGTTTCCCCTCAACTATAGAAAATGGCTACCTAGCCCCAGTCTATGCTAGACTAAAGGGGTTTCCAGGGCCCATCAGGTTTCAGTGATCCTGAACCCTGAATTATTCAAGAGGCAGCAGTTTGAGATTTAACCTCAAGTCCTCCAAGGAAAAGTTTTAGAAACGCTCCTTTAGCCTCTTGTTAATGGCAAGACCTTTAGGTCAATTGCTTGTTCTCTGATTTGTAAAAAAAAAAAAATGGCTGTCAGAAAAAGAAACGGATGTTTGGTATCACAAACCTGATCAAGGAAAAGAGAAGGCAGAATTAAAAAGTGAAAGTCCTGAACCAGATAATCAGTAGGGTTGTTTCTAGCAGGGAATCTTACATGCATCTCAAACCATCAGAAGACCAAAGCACTGTGTTATAAAGGAGGAAAGGCCAAGAGTTATTAGAGGAAGGGAAGCAAAGAGCTACAGAAGGTCTCAGATCAAAGTCAAGCTTAATCATCTGAGGATGAAATCTCATACCTTTCACTTCATCCACCAGAGTAAGAGAGCCATTACCATTTTCTGAAGTATACTCCCTAACATAAATCTTGAGCTGGTCATCACTGTTACCGCTGTTGTAGTAAAAAAACTGCAAGCACTGAAACTCTCTCTTGGGGTAAAATATGCGGCTTTCCAGGATTGCCTTTTCCCCCTCCTTCACAGAGCTGCTGTTGAAGTGCATAAAGAAACCCGAGTCTGGGAGAAGACAAAGAAGAGATTAGACACTTGAAGACCCTGGTGTTGGAAGAAAAAAATTCACAGGTGGGTGTACTTAATATTAATACATGAAATCATCAAAAACTCAGTATTTTTTTTTTCACACCCTACAGCCTAAGCTACAGTCAAGACTTAGAAAATTACCTTCGTTGAGTCAATGCTAAATAAACTATTAGTCAGTCACACATGGGGGGGGAGACATTTACAATACAAAACACTCCGCTTTTACATGGCTCCATGCCTAACCACATTTGGCAAGAGGGGAAACTGAGGCAAAAGATAATTACAAGTACCAACACATTAAAAATCTAGTGTGTCATTTTACATCCTGCAGCCAGGTAGAGTGCAGCTGGTTCAGGTGTATGCTAGTAAACATGTGGGGCAATATTCTATACATATGACACATTTTTAAGTTTAATCTGCATTAACATTTTTCTCCATCATTTTCTCAAGTCTAGACAATCAACAAAAACAAAAAAAATAAAGTCCTGATTGGCAATGTTTCTTGATTTCTGAAGCATAAATGTTCACATCAAAAATTAGGCTCCAGGTTTAAGCTCCTTCCAAATCTGCACACAAACACACACCTTACTCTCTCCACAGCAGGAAAAGAAGTTCTCTGTGAATGTGTCCCTAAGGGTACATATGCATCAGGAATATTAGGAAGGAAGAAGAGAGAAATCCTGATTTGATAATCAGGAAAGGGGCTCCAGAGGGGTCCAAACTTCATGAACTATTTCACTTTCTCAGCCTCATTTTTCTCATCTGTAAAAAGCTTCAGGTTTATAAAACTGCTAGATGTTCTCAAAGTTCCTTTCTGCTCTAATGTTCTATCACTATAATTCTAATTACTCAACCTTCTGAGTAAAAGTCATATTCTCCCCTAATTACCATTCCCTGAGTTTAAGAATTGGGAGTGTCCAGAGTCCTTAGAGTTTATAAAGTAGTAATTACTTATGACTTTACAGTGTAAAGAACATTGTCTCAATAGCCAGAAGTCAACGGATTCAGATCCCATCTGAGCCACTGCCCCTGTGACCTTGAGCAAATCAGTTACCTCTCCTGCAAGTTTACTCAACTATAAAATGAAGGGGTTGACCAAGAAGGTTTCTGAGACCCCTTCTAGCCCTGAACCTCTAGGCCCAGGATTCTCTCTCTCTTTGTATCCTGATCTAATCATTTGAATTAAGGATAATTAATAGCCCTAAGTTTTGGCATCTTTTTTTTTTGTTTGTTGTCAATAACAGAGACATCAAGTTTGGGACTAGCAATGTGGTCTTTTAGCCCAAACCAAACTGCAAAGAGAAACGCGAAATAAATAAATGCGATGTCTTCTGCCAAAGTTTTTCACTTGCTTTGATCATCTGAGGTCAGATTTTTCAAGGACAAAAAATATATACATTTTAATCTCTCTCTCTCTCTCTCTCTCTCTCTCTCTCTCTCTCTCTCTCTCTCTCTCTCTCTCTCTCTCTCTCTCTCTCTCTCTCTCTCTCTCTCTCTCTCTCATACACACACACAAACAAAATTGCTGAAGACATCTTTCCCCAGGTTGGAGGCCTGAAATCTGAACTGCAGATCAAAAATCTAGACCTCTGAGGGCATCAAGCTCAACTCTCTAATTTTACCAATTAGGAAGCTGAGATTCAAGGGGTTTAAGTGACTTATAGACAGTAAAATTATGGGGGGATTTGAACCTAGAATCTTCTAAAGGTAGAACCACTGTTTTTTTTTAACCTTACCATAGTCCAAACTCAGTGAAATGTTACATATACAGGAGTGAAAGGAAGAAGACCTTAATCTCAATTTACTACAGTAACAACTCACATTTCCAAACTACTCTTAGTATGCATTTAAAAGTAGACAATAAGTCTAATAACACATATAAAAGTTTGAAATAAGACCCCATTCTTTCTTTAGACAATATTCAGCTTCTTCCTTTAGGGTAGTAGCCTGGTGTAGGAGATAAATTTCCTAGACTGGGAATCCAGAAGACTCGAGTTCTCATCAGCCTTCAGGCTCTCGGTATCTGTGTGACCCTGACCATGTCACCCAAATTTTATGAACTTTGGTTCTCTCATTGTGCAATGAAAAGGTTAAACTGGGTGACTCTGAGGTCATGTGCAGTTCTAACTTTATTATCATTTCATAGATATGATATCATGACTATACTGATAAAAGCAAAGGCTGAGAGGGCTACTGAAGATAGCAAGGCAAGAGCTGTTTGGTCCCACCCATGGTAGTTACCTTTGCACTTGCCCAGGTTTGATTGATCAGTTTCAGGCCCACCAGGTACCTGTGAAACCCTCTGCCAGTCAGTGTCATCTTCTGAATTTTGAATCATGCCACAGATATTTTCCAGTTCAAAATCACATGAGTCCATAAAGGTTAAGAAAGAAGCTAGAGAAAGAAGATAAAAATCATTGAGTGACTCTAGTCAGAGAGAATTTTTATTCCGTTTTTAGAATAACTAAAACTATTTTTAGTTCATTGTATAACTAAATTGAGGAAGAAGGAAGGCAGTCCAGCACGTCTTGGGTAGTGAGTGCCCTGAGGAGCTCTGATTCATGCCAGCCCACATAGCCAGAATAGGAAGGTATCCCACAGCTAGGCAGAGCTATCCTAACTTGGAGCTGTTTATTAAGGGATGGGTTGAATCAAAGCATACTTCCAACAATCCTTCTCAAATAACTGAGCTGGCTAAGCGATAGTCCAACTTCTTTCATTACACCTCCTCAAGAAACCATACATTTCATTGTCTTCCAGGTACTGTTTTTTTTTTTCAAACAGCTTTCACTACATCAAATATAGCTATTCCTGGTCCAGGAGCAGTCCTTCAGAAACCTGTCTGATAGATCCTGATGTCAAATTTACATTTGCAAAAGCAAATATGTATATATATACACATGTAAATATATACATATATGTATCCCACAGAGCACAAGATGTGTTTTCAGATCAGAAAGATCTATTTAGAAGAATACCTTTGAGTCCTCTTTGTAACCATATAGTATTTAAGGCAGTCAATGCAGTAGTGGCTAGAGAGTTAGTCTAGAAATCAGGAGTATCTATAGTCAAGTCCTGCTTCTGACACATAAGCCTTATGTTAGTCAATTAGCAATTAGCAATTGATTGCTATTAGGCACCTCCTAAATGCCAGGCACTGTTCTAAGCATCCAGAACATAATGAAAAGCAAAAAACCCCAAATATTCCCTGATCTCAAGTCTAATGGCAGCTACCCTGGGCGTAGCATTTTAGCAGCCCAAGAACCCTAAGACTGTAAATCATAGAACAGACATGAAGCTACACTGGTAGAGCTGTCTCACTGCCAATGAAATGTCATTCTGATAAAGCTGTCCAATAACAGCTCACAGTTTATACAGCCTTTCTCACAATAAATCTGTGAGATTCGGGTACAAACATCTCCATTTTATAGGGGCAGAAGCTGAGGTAAGTGACTTCCTAAAATGACATGGTTAATAAATGGCAGAACCACAACCTGGTTCTTGGTTTTGTGACGTCAAGCCCACTGCCCCAAACTGCCTACCTAAAACACTATGCCCCTATAATGTAGATTTAATTCTAGTTATTCTTTCTCCATTTTTCATTATGACTGAACTTTTCCTAATTGCAGGAACCAAGCAGGCTGAAACTCTTCCAAACTGAGCTGGAAGGAACAGCCATGGTTCCCTAGAGGCCAGGGTACTTACAGCAGTTGTAGAGCCGATTCAATTTTTCCAGGTCATAATCACTGAAATCCATTCTCTGTCCAATCACATCCATGAAGTCAGGGATCCTGGTCACAATTGTTGGCTCTGTTCCATTTTGGAAGGCAGTTTTGCTGTAGTGCATCACAGAGGTATAATCATAGGGAACATTTAGAGAGTCTGATACCGTGTCATCATAAGTATTGAAATTGTTCTCTCTGCCTAAAATAAAAATTGCAACATAAGTAACACAATATAAATACGAAATTTTTAAAGTTTAGCGTTTATGAACCTTAAGTTGTCCAATAGCAAATGCAAGGCAGCTGTGAATAGTATTCTCTTACAAAGCTCTATTTGATATATGTCTCTGATTTCATCAGTGTGAGGTGCTCCCAGTGAGAAAACTCCTCCACTAGTGCAGATCAGCTGCCTAAATCTAGTTTATGGCCTTAGAGGCTCTGAGAGGCTCAATGACTTGTCCTTGGTCACAGAGCCAGTATGTGTCAGAGGCTGATCTTGAAGTCTGGTCTTCCTGACTACCCACTATACTGTAGTATGGCATGGTACTATATGGCACAATGTTTCAAAGTGTGTGGTATGCAACACAACATAAATGTGTGTGTGTTTTACTGTACCTATGTGTTAATAAGGTAGGGTTTTGATTGGATCTCCTCAAGGACAGAAACCATCTTTTTCCTTTCTTTGCTTCCCCAGTACTTAGCACATAGTAGATGATCCATAAATGTTTATAGATTGACTGAAGTGTTGTGAAAATAGTAAAAGTTGTGAGGGATAATGACACACACAGAAAAAGAAAAGAAAATAGATTAAATATTTTTTAATATGCAAAAGAGAGGAGGAAATTCAGAAAGGGATATAATCAAGAAAGGCAGAATTGTTGCTCACATTTTAAAGAGAATGTATACTTTTAAAAAACAAGTTTTTAATTTTTACATTTGAAAATTAAGATAAATAAGAAATAATGATCTGGTCAAGAATACCTTATTTGTTAGGCTAGCAGTAACCAATAAATTGGGCCAATGGACTTTTTCAATGACCAAACACCCCAAGGTAGGACTCACCAGCTTAATATAGTTTTGGGAAGTACAGAGTTGGGTAGATGGGGAAGAGGTTACAATTAATTACAGGGTAGACAGCATCCTGGAGGTGAGGATAACATGACTGGCTATTTTAAAGAAAGCATCTAAGGGGGGCTAGCAAACAGCCCTCTCAGAAAATTAGAGTGTTAATTGTTTTATGCCACCCATCAGAATCTTGCAGGCCAAGGCAGCTAGGTGGCACAGTGAATAGAGCACTGGCTCTGGAGTCAGGAGGACCTGAGTTCAAATCCGGCCTGATTTCTAGACTAACTCTCTAGCCACTACTGCATTGACTCCCTTAAATACTATATGGTTACAAAGAGGACTCAAAGGTATTCTTCTAAATAGATCTTTTTGATCTGAAAACACATCTTGTGCTTTGTGGGATACATATATGTGTATATTTACATATGTATATATATGTATATTTGCTTTCGCAAATGTAACACAAAAAAAAACTAGCTGTGTGACCTTGGGCAAGTCACAACCCCAATTGCACTCCAAAAAAAAAAAGGCAGAATCTTTTAGGCCCTGTTAGCTGAACTGAGTTAGCAGACTCCCTGGAACCTAGAAGGATTTGTTAGAGAGATAAGAATGTTGCAAGGATGTACAATATACCTTTTGGGGATGATAACAAGTTAACTTGTAACTAACTCAGAGGAAGATCTGATTAGGGGGTGGAGAAATGCAAACTGAGCAATTATGCAAAATGGGGCAATAATATGAAATAGAGTCAGTGAAAGAATAGAACAAATTATTAAATGATAAAGAATAATTTTAATTTCCACAACATTGCAGATTTATACTTTCATATGTAATTCTCTTTTTATGTCCTTTGCATATAAAAATGTTCATGTTTCTTGATGACTAAGTTTATAATTTTAAAAATCTATTTGAAAAATAAAAATAAGGTCTGCAATATGGATTCATTCTGAGGCTAATATCTATATTGTGCTTTACAATTACAGAGGACTTTCTCATCTCCTTTGATCCTCAATGGCCCAGTGGCATACAGAGTACAATACATATTCCCACTTTCTGGATCAGGAAACTATGTTCAGTGAAGTTAAATGCCTACCAGAGATATCAGAATCAGAAATCTGGAAGGGATATCAGTGACTATTTAGTTCAGCCCATTAAAGACTATTCAACCATAAAGTGGCAGAGGTGGAATTCAAACCTAAGTCTTTTTTACTCCCTAACCAATGATCTTTCTGTTCTATCACTACCACTCTCAGGTCATTTCTAGCTCTGAAGTTTTATGATTCTTATTATATCCACATACTTGCTGCCATACCCCAAAATTAGAGTCTTGGCCTTGGGATGAGGAAGACCCAGGTTCAGTCCCTACCTCAGACACTGGCTAGTTATGTATCAATGGACAAGTCCCTTAAACTCTCAGTGTCCCCTGCAGCTCTCATTTAAGACAAGAAGTTGTAGACAAGATATTGATCTGCACTGGTAGATGGATTGCCCCCCAATGATGAAATCATATCTCCTAACCAAAAAAAAAAAAACAATCTTATAATTTTATGTAAAGCCTAGAATTGTGGTGTTATGAGGATATGTTGACTTTCATCACACTTCAAGTCTTAAACATCATCTTTTGGCTCCTAAAAGTTAAATTTGGTGAGTACCATAAGTTATTGAGTGACAGCAAAGCTACTTTAAGCCCTAAGAGACTCAGGAGTGAAAGTGAACCGGACCTTGAAATGCTGACTCAGAGCTTCATCCTTTAGCTCCAATCCCCATGGAGATTCTAATATCTCGGTCCCCTCTTTCCCAAGTAGCACCCATCCTGTGATAGGAAAGTCTAACAAGAGATGGTAATAGAAATGGAATCCTTGGAATGTAATGGTGAAAGGTGAGAACTACTGACAACTGGAAAGGAGAGTATACTGGAAAAGTCATATTGGGAAAGTCTGAATCATTGGTAGATAAGAATGGGTAGGAAGAGGCAATGATGGGACATGTAGCACCAAGAGAAGAATGAAGGGAGGTGCATCAGAAAGAAATGACAGACCCAGGAGAATTTTACAGTGAATAACAGTGTCTAAAATAGACCTATACAGATATATTTACTTCAACACTTCAATGGTGTCTCGCTGATTTAAATTTTACCTACCACCATGGCTTACAAACCTATAACTATCTAGGTAAATGGTCTTTAAGAGCAGTTGTAGTTTTTAAAAAATTACCTCCTACAACATCACACCTGTCAGATTGGCTAAAATGATGAAGCAGGAAAATTATAAATGCTGGAGAAGATGTAGGAAAATTGGAATACTAAAGCATTGTTGGTGGAGTTGTGAACTGATTCAACCATTCTGAAGAGCAATTTAGAACTATGCCCAAATGGCTATAAAAATGTACATACCCTTTGACCCTGCAATACCACTTCTAGGACCGTATCCCCAAAAAATCATAAAATGGGAAAAGAAGCCACATACAAAAATATTTATAGCAGCTATTTTTGTTGGGACAAAAAAAAATACTGGAAATTGAGGGGATGCCCATCCATTGGGAAATGGCTGAACAAGTTGTGGCATATGAATGTAATGGAATACCATTGTGCTATAAGAAATGATGAACAGGAGGATTTCAGAAAAACCTGGAAAATTTATATGAACTGATGCTAAGTGAGGGGAGCAGAACCAGGAGAACACTGTACGCAGTAACAGCCACACTGTGCAATGACTAACTTTGATAGACTTTGCTCTTCTCAGCAATGCAAGGTTCTAAGACAACTCCAAAAGGCTCATGATGGAAAACGCTATTCATATCCAGAGAAAGAATTAGAGACTCTGAACATAGATCAAAGCATACATTTGCTCTCTCTCTTTTTGTTTTGTTTTGTTTATCATGGTTCATTTCATTGGTTATAATTCTTCTTTGCAACATAACTAATGTGAAAATATGTTTAGGGGCAGCTAGGTGGAGCAGTGAATAGACCACCGGCCCTGGAGTCAGGAGGCCCTGAGTTCAAATTTAACCTCATACACTTAACACTTACTAGCTGCGTGACCTTGAGCAAGTCACTTAACCCCAATTGCCCTGCCTTTCCCCCTCCAAAAAGAAAAAAAAATATGTTTAGTGTGAATCTATATAGAGAGCCTATATCAGATTGCACACCATCTTGGGGAGGAGAAGATTTAAAACTCAGAAGCTTGTGGAACTGAATGTTGTAAACTAAAATTAAATAATTCTTTTTTAAAATATATTTTTAAATCACCTCCTAATGGGCACCCTCTGATGACAGACACTTAGTTCAGATGCTCCATGGGTGATACAGTCCATTGCCAGGGACCTACTCAAGAACTGTCTAGCTTGATAGCCGCTGAGTCTGCCAAAGTGTGTGGTCCACTGACGTAGCCATCAAGAGACCAGGGTGAACACAACAGCACAAAGAAGTATTGAAGCAGGACTTCCATAACATAAAAAAAAATTAACTAACCACATTTGGAGAGGGATTAGATTGTTCAAGATCTTAAATTCTTTAAAAAGTGATTTGTAATATCAAGCTAAAATCTGACTGCAAAAAAATTAGTTTTTGAATCAAATTCTTTATGAGGATTTTATGGCATTCATAACCCTTGTAATACCCGCATCAAATGAGGGACATCTTCCTCAGAAATAAGTCAGGCAGAGTCCTAAGGCATCAGTCTCTAGCATCAATTTAAATACTCTTGCTGAGCATATTATTTAGAGTCCTAGCTAGCCCTTGTTCTCTGTCACCCAATGGGCCAATTCCCCCTGCCAGCTGGGCAAGAAAGACAAGAATTTCCACACAATGTATACTGAATACATTTATCTACTTGATATTTACATTGTATATAGTATTATTAGGATTATATAGAATATATAGTAGCCGTACTGTGCATATAGCACGTTACACAAAACATTATATCATGATACTATCTACATATGGCAGTATATGTAATTACGGAACCCTTATGAGCTGATGAGATCACCAAGCAAGTTAGTACAGAGGGTCAATATGAGATCCTTGGTCTCATTCTAATAGTAGAAAGGGCATGATTGGTTTCTCATTCTGTCTCTGCCATTGGCCAGTGGACTATGTGACAGTGAACATGCCTATTAAACTCTCTGAAATTCAGCTTCTTCATCTCTCGTAACATCTGCCAAAGTGAATTTTTTAATCTCCACTCTCATCAACCTTCAATCTCTCACTGTCAACCAGATAATTCCCTGCAACCCACAAGTACATCTATCTCACCCTCACATGATGTAACTACCCTCACCAGTCCCCATATCTCTCCTACATCAACTATATCACGCCTTTCTTTTGTTGTCCAAAGTCTTATAAGCTCTTTCTCTGTTTTCTCTCCTCTCCCTCTCTTTTTAACTCTCTGCAGCCTGGATTCTGACCTCATTATTTAAATGAAACTTCTCTCTGCAAAGTCAGCCGTGATCTTTCAGTTTCCGAACCTAATGGATTTTTTCTCAATTTCCATCTTTTTTGACTTCTTCAGAACCTTTGACGTTGTTGATTATCCTCTTCTCCTTCATACTCTCTCCCCTCTGGGATTTCATGACATTCTTCTCTCTTGGCTCTCTTCCTGCTTATCTGACCAATCCTTCTTAGTCTCCTTTGCTATACTATCTTCCAAATAATGACCACTGGCACTGATTGTCACCAAGGGTCTCATACTGACCTTCTGTACTAACTTGCTTGGTGATCTCATCAGCTCAGAAGGGTTCCGTAATCACAAATAATTCACCAAGGAGACGATTCCCATATCTATTTATCTATCTCCTTATTACCAATGGATCAAATATAAATAATGGATCTCCTCTGTTTGGCTTTTAAAGATCTTCATAATCTGACCTCTTCCTACTTTTACATTCTTCTTATCCTTTATTCCCCTCTATATACTTGATGGTCTAGAATCAATGGTCTTCTTGCTGTTTCTCAAACATAACTCTCTGTCTCCTAACTCCATGCATTTTTACTGGCTATCCCCTATAGCTGGAATGCTCATTTTCCTTGTCTCAGTCTCCTGGCTTCCCTGGCTACCTGCAAGACTCAGTTCAAATCTTACCTTCTATAACTGTCTTTTCCCCTCATTATCAATACCTTCGCTATGAAAATATCTCTCATTTGCATTGTATATACCCTGAATGCAAATAGTTGTTTGCATGTTGTCTCTCCCTTTAGAATATGAGTTTCTCCAGGGCGAAGACCACCTTCTTGCCTTTCTTGGTGCTTTGTATAATGCCTGGCACATAATACGTGCTTAATAAAAACTTGTTGATTCACGAATGACTGAAAGGAGGTACAATCACTTGACTCTAGTCTTAAACTCTCTGAAATAAAAAGAAAAACAAGCAAGGAAACCATACCTGACAGAATTCTGTCCTCCATTATTTCGACATAGTCATCTCGATCTGAACGAGACTGTTCATGCCAGAATCCCAGGGCGTGGAGGAACTCGTGTTGAACGGTCGCTATTCTGTCACAGCCAGATCCTATGGAAATTACCTGTTTGCCAGCACGTCTATTTCCCACTGAAGAATAGCACCTGAAGACAAGATACAAAGTGGTCAAATGACTGACATTAACTGCAAAGGTTACACGTGTGCTGGAGATGATGGTAAGAGGCATGATTAGTTTGCATGGTTAAAGACTAACAATTAGCCCTCAAATAGGACTTCATAAATGGATTAGCAATATGATAATTAAAAAAGCCAGCAATAGCTATACATATATATGTATATATATACATGTGTGTGTATATATATATATATAGAGAGAGAGAGAGAGAGTTTTCTACTTGAAGGGAGCAAGAGCAGAGAGCTCCCACAAGAAAGTCCAAGAGTAGTTAGAAACCTATACTGTAGCTCTTAGAAGTAAATGGCAGTGGTAAGTATGGACCCTGTAGCTTTCACACTAGGTCAGGCCAAGTGCCAAGATTCTCAAGTTCTTATTCCTCTGTCCTGAGATGCCACAGAAGGTCATGAAGACCCAGTGCTGTGAACCCCAAAGATCAAGGAGGACCTAAAATCTCCTCCCACTGGTGTACATTAGTGTAGTCCCACTATTTGGAGGTGGAAATCAGCACAGGAACCAAAGAGGCCCACATTGAGACCTAGCAGGATGGAGAGTCCCAATCAAAATCAGAGTATGAGGTAGACTATGACCCTGGCATAAAGCCCTACTTGAGGAATGAAGGCTAGAGTAATGAATAAACAGAAGGAGACACAGACCACTATAAAAGTATTTCTAGATCCAGAGATAACTCGAAATTCACATTACAAGGAATGTGTAGCTCTATACTAGGGATTCAAAGGAAAAATGCATTTTCTGCAATGACCATATAAATGTCTAGAAGAAATGAGGACTGAGATGAAACATGAGATTAAAACTCTGGAGGGAAGAATTAGAAGGATTAAAAAAAAGAGCTTAGAGAAAGTAGTAACCTAGCCACCTACAACAAACTCCCTGAAAATAAGAATGCACCAAACAGAAATCAGTGACTCCATGAAGCAGTGAGAAATAATGCAGCAAAATCAAAAGATTTTTTGAAAAGAGAAAAAAATTAAGACATACAATATAAAAAAACTGACTTGGAAAAAAAAGGCAAGTAGAAATAACTTAAGAATCATTGGTGCTCCTAAAAACTATGATTTAAAAAAGAAGTCCTGGACAAGAAATCATAAATGAAAACTGCCCAGATCACCTACTGACAGAAAAATAACAATCTAGAAGTCTAGAGGAAACATAAATTTTTGGATGTGGATACTCTGGATTTGTTTTGATCAACTATGCTTATTTGATACAAGGCTTAGATTTTTCTGTTTTTAATTGGTAACGGGAAGAGAGGAGTACTGATAATAGTGATGCCAAAAAAAGAAAAAGAAAATTAGAAAAGAAAAAAAAGAGATTAATGAAACATTTTTAAAAGCACACAGATGAGCCCAGGAGAAAATTCAGAAGAAAGCACAAACAGGAAAGTTTTAAATGTAAGGTGCTGAATTTAATATATACCTTTTTAGAAAAATCAAGCCATGTAAAATATAAATTTATGGTTTCATATAAAATCTTTTTTATATATTGAAATGTTTAATTTGAGGGGTGTTTACTAGGTGCAGACTCCAAAAAAGTAATTTTTTTAAAGGGTACAAATAGGAAATTAAAATTATTCTAGGAAGTTCCTACATCAAGATCTTACACATTATAAGTAATTGATAGTCATTTGCTTGGAACTGGTTGAATGACAAGTCCTAAAAGTATTAATTAATGGAATAATGTTGGACTTCATGAAAGGATAGATTCTGTCTTTATCAGCTGCATCCTTACCATGTCTAACATGGTGTTGTACACATTGTAGGTGCTTAACAAATGGGTAAAATTAGATTATAATAAACATCAATGGCAGACAGTCATACCTACATGAGAGAGAAGAAGGAAAATTTACCCTCTTAGTTTCCTTGTTCCTTAGTTTGGGTGTTGGGGGTGTAGGTATTAGAGATAAGTATATAATAAACTTCTGGGTTTTGTTTGTTTGTTTTGGCTTGGTTTTTGCTTGTTTGTTTATTTTAATAAGATCTGTATCACTCCTCCTTCCCTGTCTTCCTAGTTTGTCATTTTCTTCTCCAGCTCATTTTACAGACAAGAAACTAAGGCAAACAGGGTCAAGTGACTTGCCCAGAGTCACACAGCTAGCAAGTGTCTAAGGTCAGATTTGAAATCAGAAAGATGAGTCTTCCTGACTCCAGGCCTGACGCTCTATCCACTCTATCCCAAGTCAAACATAGGCAACACAGAACGATAAGGTCTGGGGAGGGGGGGGGGCGGTAATTCCTCTGATTTGCAACATGCTAAAGGCCCCCAGTTTTCAGAAAGTTCTTACAATGTCAGATCTTTCTCTTACCCACTTCCTTTGAACACTGAAATATAGTTATCTTCCCCTTCCCATGGCTTAAAGTCAATGCAGGTTTTTAAACGGTACCGTTCAAATGCATTCAGGATAACTCCTTTAGCATTCATATCTGAAGAAAAAGAGGAGACAAAAACAGTGCTTGTTAACCACCAAGATTAGATTTAGAGCTGGACTTTCTCCCCTGAGCTAAACCATGTCCCTCAAAGGCCACCATGATCAAAGCCAAAGGTCCTTTGTCAGGCGTCATTGTCAGACCCTCTGCAGCTTTTGACACTCTCAGCGGCTCCCCCTTCTTCAGAGATACCATTTCCTCCTGGTTCTTCCCCTACCTCTCACCTCTCCTTTGTCTTCTTCACTTGTTCTCTACCCTCATCCTAATCCTTTAACATGGGTATCCTCCATGTTCTGTCCTCAGGCTTCTTCTCTTTCTCTCTTTTGGCAGATTCTTTCAATTCCTTAGCTTCAACCTCAGCCTCTGTGCAGATGAGTCCTAAACATCAGCAGCAGCACCATGAGATTATTTATACTGTGTTTCCTGCATACCACGCACCATGCTAAATATGTTTCCCTATTATCTCATTTGATCCTCACAACATCCTTGAGAGGTAGGTGCTATTCCAATCCTAATTTTACAGTTAAGGAAACTGAGGCAAACAGAGGTAAAGTGACTTACCTACGATCACATAAATACCTTCTGGGGTTAGATTTTAATTCAAGTCTTGAGGCTCACTGCTCTATCCACTGAACCAGGAGCTATTTTAACCCTTTCTTCTTAGCTAAAGACTCATGTAAAGACATCTACAGGACGTCTCTGCTTAGATGTTTCATCTACCTCTCAAATTCAACTTGTCCAAAAAGGAGCTTGTCATCTTCTCTCTAAAACTGCTCCTCCTTCTTACATCATTATATCTGTCAGCAATACCATCATCCGCTCTTTTCCCCATTTTATAATAACTCTCGCTATTTCTTCACTTCTCAGCTCTGTCATTTGTTTTTAGTCATTTATGATTCTTTGTGACCCAATTTAGGTTTTTCTTGGTAAAGATACTAGTTTTCCATTTCTTTCTCCAGCTCATTTTACACATAAGGAAACTGAGGTAAAGGAGGTTAAGTGACTTGTCCAGGGTCATACAGTTAGTGTCTGAAGTCAGGTTTGAACTCAGAAAGATGAATCTTCCTGACTCCAGGCCCAGCGCTCTATCTACTGTGCTACCTAGCTGCCCTGCTCTCAGCTCTAATCACTTTGAAAGACAATAGTCAATAGTGGCTAGAGAGCTGGCCTCAGAGTCAGGAATACCTGGGTTCAAATCACACCTCGGACATGTATTGTCTGAGGGCCCCTGAACAAGTCACATGGCTTCTCGGTGATCTAATCGACTCTCTAAGACTACAAATTGCAAAAAATGTGTCAACCTGCATTGATAGAGGGAGCTTCATAACTTGGAAGTTTTCTATACTAATGAAATCACAGATCCAGTCCATATCCCTGTCCCTATGATGTCAATCTCACTCCTGAAACCTGTCTTAAATCTGTTTCCTCTTCTCTTTTGCCCCTATTACCTTCCTAAAAAAGAGGGAACAAAATATTTATTAAGTGTCTAATATGTGTCAGACACTAGGCTAACTGCTTTTACAAATATCTCACAACAGCCCTGGGAGGTAGGTACCATTACTGTTCCCATTTTACACTTGAGGAAACTGAGACAGGCAGTGGTTAAGTGCCTTGCCCAGGGTCACAAAGTTAGTTTATATCTGAAGTTAAATTTGAACTAAGGTATTCCTGACTCCAGGCTCAGCACTCTGTCAACTAGACCTTTTACAAGTTGCCTTGTAAAAATTCAGATTAATATGCCATGAAATAGATTTCTAACAGTTCTTACACTCTCCACTCTGCTCTTTCCAGTCCATCCTTCCTTCAGATCAGTATTTCTCCTCAGTTTACTTATAAACATTTCTTTGTCACTCCTTTGCTGTCATTTTCCTACTTTAGGTTAATAAATTAGGAGCTCCTTAGGTAGATTATAAACACATTGAGGCCCAGTACACTTAGACAATGGTGCAGCAGGAAGCAAATTCAGATTGGACCCAGCTATGTGGTACTTAACTTTCAGGGGATAAGTTTCCTCATCTACAAAATGAAAGTGATAACATTCCCACTACTTAAACTGTCATTGGGAGGATCAAATGAAATAATACATAAAAATGGCTTATGAATTATAACTAGCAATACAAATGTGAGTTCTTACTGCAATAGCTTGCTAGTGGGTCTACTTACCTCAGTTTCTCCCTATTCCTATCGATCATCCTTGTAGCTAGCTACCCAAGTGATTTTCCTACAGCACAGATCTAACCAGGTCACCTCCCTACCTGATAAACTCCAGGGGCTCCCTTTATAACCTGGCATCTCCTACCTCCCCAGTTTTCTTATACTTTACCCCTACCTACATTCTCTAAGATGCAGCCACACTGGCCTTCTTGCTATTCCTCAAATAGACACTCGTCTCCTTTTCTTGTCTCTTTTTCTCTCACACTTCCTCACCCCCATCCCCAAACTGGGCATAGATTGCTCTCCTTATTCATTCCCATTTCCCAGCTGCCCTGGCTTCTTTAAAGACTCCGTTTCCAAATTCATCATTTGCAAGAGCCCTTTCCAAATTCCCCACCTCACCTCCAAACCCATTCCAGGGCTAGTGCCTTTCCTCCAAGATTGGTTTCCATTTATACTAAAAATATCTTGTATGTAGATTAATTTTGGATGTTGTGCCCCCTCCCATTAAAATGTGAGCTCTACTTTGTGTCCTCAGAGCACAACACTGTACCTGTTTCCTTAATTCTAGTGCCCTACCTCTACTGATTATTTCAAATTTATCCTACAGAGAGCTTGATTGTGCGTAATCCAGTTCTCCCCGGTTCTACTAAGTTTCCTGAGAACAAGGATGGCCATTTACCTTTCTTTGCATCCTCAGTGTTTAAAACAATGCCTTGTAAATAGTAAGAGCTTAATAAATTTTTATCAACTTACTGGCACATACTTAGTGCTTAATAAATACTTGTTGACTATTATTAAATTCTTCTTCATTGCCTCATTGAACAAAATAGGTGCTGTATAAATATCTTTTTTTCAATTAAATAGTCCCAAATTCTGAGTGATGGTATAGCTATTATAAGTATACATTACAGCAACTCTATTCTATATCACTTTATAGACCCATAACAGCTCTTCTATTCATTATATCTATTCTATAGAGAGAATAGGTGATAAGATGTATTTCTCTCCTCTGTGTAGTAGGGAGCCATGGCAGATGTAGAATGTCACATAAACTGTTAGACAAGGTCTACGTACGTGTTGATTGGTTTTGTTTATCAGTTTTTCTTTGGGGGAGGTGCTTATTGTGAATTTTGAGGGAGAAAATCTCAGAAATAACAATGACATAAAAAGAAAAGGTATCAATAAAATGTTAAGGACTTTAATTCCAATGCCATGCCTTGAATAATAAAATATTAAAGCACATAAAATCTTCTGATTTGGTCTACATGAATAAATATAATTCAGTTCATTAGGATCACATAGGGTTAAAGATTCTATGAGTACTCCTCTGCTTAAAGTACCACTTTAGTCTTCTAGAATCCTATTGAATTCAATTTTCCTGTTTTCTCATCTATAAAAATGGAAAGAATAATAGAACCTACCTCCCAAGATTGCTGTGGGGATAAAATGAGATGCTATTTGGAAAAAAGCTTGGCAAACCTTAAAGCACTATATAAATATTGGCCATTATTGTTGTTAAAATTAAGAGGAATCAAGGTCCCTGATCTGAATGACAAAAAAGATGCTCAAAAAGAGAATAGTTGAATACTATACCCCTCCAAAGTTAAATTTTCATCTCCAGGCTAGAGCAAAAAAGGCCTAGTCAAATGCCTCTGAACTTTTGAAAGATGGGATAATGGAAAACAATAAACAATGGAACACAAGTCCCGGCATGACCTCACAAGCTAGAAAAATATTTACAATAATAATGGAAACAAAATTTGTTTGTCTATGGACCACACTGACTGAATACAGATGCTTCATCCTATAAGCTGGTAACTGGACACAGCACCTCATAAACAAAGAAAAACATAAAACGACTATTCAAACAGGGTCGACCCCTTCCCCTTCTCTATTGATGGGATACAATAGCAAAAAAGAAGGCAGTGGGTGAAAGTAATCACAGCTTTCAGATGATCCACAGACAGTTTAAGCCTAAATTGTTAGAAGGCTAAAGAGAAGACTTTGTCAATGAGCAGTAAGTTGATAGACTACTAGAGGAACTGAACATCACTGTGAATTAAAATAGAAAATATAAAAGAAGCCACAGCTAAATGGAAGGACTGCTCACAGATTCTCCAGAAGCTACTTAGCAAACGGTGATCTCTTTGCTGAGCAGAAAGACTTGGTAACCAAGAGTAAAAACAATTTTGAGTGTAAGTTCATTTGCAATTGACTATGGAACCAAATAGGATAAAATTTAGAGCATACTGAAAAGCAGTGGAAGGGAAAACAAACCCAAAGAAAGTTTGGCATGAGATTTAACTAGACCCCAAAATTAATTTGGAAGAAGGACAATAATTGGGTTAATTCAGATTCAACAATATCTCTATAATATTGCATTTCATAATCAATGATAGTAGAACTACCACATTTGGACTCTAACATCTAAGGACCCAATATGACATATAAGGAATAGCACTTAAGAAAATGAAGTCATGAAGACTGCCTGAACCAGACAAAATAAATGCAGAAGAAATTTATGCTGAACACAACACAATTTTGAAAGCACTGAGAAACCGATATTCAATATATCTCAGATGGGAGAGAATGCAAAAAGAAAAAATATTATTAATAGCATTGTTACCAATCCCCACCACTCCCAGACCCAACCAAAGGCAACCAAGAAGGTATTAGCAACAACTGGCTGCATGCTTACTTTCTCATTTCTACAAAATCTTTATGAAAATATGCTATGTTCCTTGATAACATCCTTGCTGGAAATATGAAATGGGAGCAGGCAGACTTTCATAGATTATTGTGGCAGACCACACCTTCTCAGTCTCATAATAGATGAAAAGATAAAGAGATTACATGATCTTGCTTTGTTTATTGATTACTAAAGAAAATTGTTCTATCCATATTTGGTGATACAAAATACAACCTTGAAGACTCTCTTCTAACAAAGTATCTCACATTCAAAAGTTAAGATAAAACAAAATTCCTTGATGTATGGATGCAATGAGATCCATAGCTATTCCAAAAAGATCAGTAATTGATTTTTACACAAGAAAAATTATGTATTACTCAGATTATGACATGGAATTAAATTTAAAGTCTTATGCAAATGGAAAGTGAGCTGGGTCTAGAACTGAAGAGGAAAAAGATAGCAAACTGGATTGGATTTGGGAGATTATACAGCACTTTCAATTATCGTAAGCTTCTCACTGACACTGAAATGAATGTTTTAGCACCACATTTTTGCAGTATCTCAGTGTTGCTATATGGCTAATAATCATGAAGGACCATGGTCTTCAACGAGTCAAAATTGTGGGTGACCTAAATTGTAATAGAGAAATGAAAAGTACATGTATGTGGGTTGCAATATATTACCAGTAATGACTTATGGACAAGATTTTGCTCAAGATATATCATCCAGAAGATGTTCAACTGGAAAGAGGATGATTTGTCAGGTATCAAAAAGAAGAGATAGCATATGAATAACCCAAGGGTTGCACTTGCATCTATATGATGTTAAGAGATCTAGAAGAAGTCTCTAGAAGATAGCTTCTTTGTGTAGAACTAATGAGAGGCCATGGGCAACAATCCCACAGAACTAGCACTCACAATAATGAATTCATGGAATCCAAACTATGTTATTTCAATCAAAAATGGTATAAAAGTACCATCCCTGGATTGATCAAACCTCTACATAAATTCCCCAGCAAAATAAACTTTTTATTCCTTTGTTTTCTGTTAACTTCTCTAATTTCCACCATTATGAGATAATATTTGTAAAGCAGCTTGAAAACCTACATGTAACATACAAATGCTAAACTACTACAATTATTGTTGCCCAGAGTCCCATAAGAAGTAAATGGTAGAGTCAGGATTTAAACTAATGTCCTTGAATTCCTGTGACTTCAAAGCTCTTCCCACTATATTACACTGATTCCCTAGGTCCAAAGGAAGGAGAAGATTATTACAAAGTGCTCCAATTTTAGAAAGTTTCACCAATAATAATAACAGATAGAGTTCCAATGGACTCTTCTGGTAGTTTTTTGAAAGAGTAATAGAAGAAATTTTTTGTTAATGTTAAATAGAAATATATTTGTAACTATGCTTCTGAGTATTTTTATCCAATGTATCTGACCAGTCATATCAGTATTCCATTTAACTGACTCTAGAAAGGGGCTATGTACTGTTAGGGTTTAGAGATCTTAGGACTAGGAGAGACTTTGGTGATCATAGCTTTCTTTTATGAAACTGAATAACAGAGACAGATCTATGCTTTTTGTGCCTGCCTCCATTTCTCTCCCCAGCTCACTTCCATTCTGGAGTGAAAAAAAAAAGTATTTGTCTTCAATTAAAGGGTGTCTGAACTCAACAGCTCCTGTCACCTACAGCCTAGAGTTCGAACGAGGCCAGAATCTGGGATAGAGGGTGAAAGGATAAGAACTCTAAGCAAAATGATATACTTACCCAGACTGTCTTCAAGGACATAAGGGATGATGTGAGGCCATCTATATTGATCACCAACAATGGAATTTCTTTGTCTCTGAAAAGTAAAATAAACACAGAATGTCCTTATCTTGAGATTAGGCAGCAACTTGGAGAAGGATAGGTGTTTGTTCCAGGAAAAGAGGCAGTTTAGGAATCTCCCAAACATCCAGGGAAACAAATCATCTCTGCCTGTATGACTGTTGTTCTCCAATGATTGAGTAAGATTTCAGGAGCAGAATAGTGCAGCTATAGAACTGATTTGGGGGAGGACTGTTTGGAAAAGAGACATGCAAAGCTTGTCTAGCAATGATTATGGGAGAAATTCAATCACCATTGGCAAAAAAGTTATAGTGAGATTTCTTGCACCCAGTATAGCTAAATAATTGTATGCAAGTGGCAAATGCATATTATTCTGAGCTAGCCTATTTCAGAATTCACAATACTTCAGGCATATTCTTGATTAAAGTCTACCACTGCACTATGAAAATGGAGTGTGCTTAATAAATAAAAAATGTTTAAAAGAGAGAGAGCTATGTGTTTACAGTGGTTAAGCAAATAAAATATTTTCTTTTCTTTTTTTTTTAAGCAATCAGGGTTAAGTAACTTGCTCAAGGTTACACGGCCAGTTATTTCTGCAAATAAAATATTTTCAAGCATTCTTAAAACCCTGCTATGGCTTTTCATTAAAAAAATATTCCAATTACCGATTGACTAACTGTTATACTATTATTCAAGCCTATTGACTTTATGGATCTGGTAGGATCTCTATGAAGCAACATTTTTTTAGTTTAGTCCTTATTGTAGAACATAAAATCCTTGAGGGGAGAGACATTTTCATTTTTGGTTTTGTATCCCTAATTCCTAGTACAATGCGTCACATATACAGAGACTTAGTAAACAATTGTTGATTGATAGACATTATTGAAATTAATAAACTATGCCCTTTCAAAGTATTTTTATATTTAGACTTTAAAAAAACTAATTTGAACTGATCTTTCTTTAATTCATCTGAATTGGTAAGGTTTTATTGTATAATTAAAACCTTCCAGGTTGACAATCTGATAAAAATTTATTAAGCTTATACATAATTATAATAACCAAGAAGCTTGGTCCTAGAAAAGAACTGAGAATCTACCTCTCTCTCCCTTTGTTGCACAGATGGGGCACTATGGATGTGGAACATGGAATGCACTTTCAAACTTAGCTGCTGTAGGTTAGTTTAGCTGAATTGCTTTTTCTTTGCTCTTTTTTACTCCTTGCTACAAGAGATGGTTCAATGGTCAGTAGAGGAGGAAAAACATATATTTGAAATGAAAGCAATGTAAAAATGCAAGTTATCAATAAAAAACAATTAAGACTATCAAGTCGAGATCAATACAGTCCAACTACATGTGGCAAATGATGATGGCCTTGGAAATAATTTACAGCAAATCACAGTATGATGATGGCATTAATATGTATCAAGTCATTTTTCCCAGAACAATTTGTTCAGGAAGTCTTGTGCAAATGCACTAAATGATTCCCTTTGATTCTGTGCAGCCTTCAATGATTAGGGTTAACATACCCTCGCACTGATAGATGAGCTTCAAAGAGGTAATATTTTAGCTTTCGTTAGCCAATAGAATTATTAACATAACTGCATCATGCCAACTCACCCCCTCAAGATTGATGTCTCCCTCAAAAAGGTTCAGTCCCAAAGCTGAGTGGCAAGACAAGACCTGACATTAGCAAATGGGTAGAACCTTATCCAAGCATGTGGGATTTTCAAAGGAAAGAAATACACAAACCTTCATTGATGTCAAATATGTCCTTGTCCTTGCCGCCATCTACATCTATTACTAAAAAGACCAAAAAACAAAAGAGCCAAGGTTAACCTTGGCTTCTGTGTTTAGGAGGAGAGAAAATCTTTAGGTCACCTTGCCATGAAACTATAGCTCATGCTACTAGGGTCACATCATGTACTCTGTTTTCCTATTTCCCTTGAGCACTAACTTTAGGAATAAATCAATACAGTTGATAACAAATGGATCCTTCTGGGCAAGATGGAAGCCAGTTTTGGAAGAAGTTTGGTTGATACAGACAGGCTGCATTGAATTGAAACCAAGTTGGAACCAGCTGCTGCAGACTGATGCAGTCAGCCTTGACTTGTCCATATGTGAACACTGCAATATAGACTGGAGCTTTTAGTAAATGGTACAGAACAAAGCTTCCAGGATAAGCTTCAATTGCCTTCTAAATTCCTGGGGGGGAGGGGGGAGAGCACAATTTTTCTGATCACTCTATATGCACACAGCTAAATAGGAGTGGAATGTCATATTTGGTGACAGAGCCCATCTTTCCTGCTTCTTTTTTTATTTTTCATGAAGAGTGATATAACAGCCCATCAAAATCACAAACTATTTAAGATACAAGAAAATAAACTATCATGATTTACAAGGGGGCAGCATGGTAGAGTAGATAGTACATGGGGCTTAGAATCAGACAATCCTTTATTTAAATCTAACCTCAGACACTGTGTGACCCTAGTCAAATATTTTAACCTAAGCCTCAATTTTCTCATCTGTAAAATGGGATGATAATAGCATTTTCCTAACAAGTAGGGCAGCTATGTGGCACAATAGATAGAGTGCCAGGATTGGAATCAGGAAGACTCATCTTCCCGAGTTCAAATCTGTCCTCAAACACTTATTAGCTGTGTAGCCCTGGTCAAGTCACTTAACCCTATTCACCTCAATTTCATCATCTATAAAATGAGTTTAGAGAAGGAAATGGCAAACCACTGCAGTTGTCTTTGCCAAGAAAGCTCCTAATGTGGTCACGAAAAGGTGAACATGACTGAAACAACTGAACAATGACAGCAAAACAAGTAAGATCTAATAATAGCATCAGATTTGTAGGTAGCCCTTAGGTAGACGTGATTATTATTAAATTAGGTAATATTTATAATGTGTCCAATATAGTGCCTAGCACACAGCTGACACTATATAAATGTTTAATCCCTCCCCTGTCTCCCAACCTTACAACAGTCTTGTTGTAAGGATCAAATGAGACAACATACATGAAGTGCTTTACAAACCTTAAAACGCGATAAAAAGCACAATTTGTTGTTGTTATTGCTACAGCTCAGTGTTTGGATCCAAGCCACAGTCGTGTGTCCCCAACTTATTACTGGCTGCTGCTGAAGTCCTGGTACACAGACACAGTGGGGGTCATTCAGCTTCAGGGCATTCCTAGGGAATGATGATGGCTGTCATGCAGGGATTATTTTCTTTTTCACGTAGCATAAATAAGACTAGAACTCCCTCAACTCAACGCACACTCTGGTGTCTCATCACGGTCTAGATGTGACCCTAGGTTTTCAATGCTTCTTTATGATAGGCCCAGCAGTCTTATGTGGTCTTACTAAGTTTGGAAAGGTTTCTCAACAGAGAGCTATCTGCCAAGTGATGAATGCTGAGCACCATAGGTAAGACTGAAGCCATCCACTAAGATGTAGAGGGGTTTTAATATGTACCAGTGGAGGAATAATAATAATAATTGCTAGTGTTTGCATAGCACATTAAGTATTGCAAAGTGCTCTACATATTTTATTTGAGCCTCATTGAAACTCTAATATTTCCATCTTACAGATGACGAAATTGAGGTTAAAAAAATGGTTAAGTGACTTGCTCAGGGTCACACAAGTAGAAAGTATCTGATGCAAGATTTGAAAACAAGTCTTCTTGACTACAAATCCAGTACTTTACCAACTGCACCATCTAGCAGCCACACTATACATGAAGTCATGCGTCATCAGAAGTGCTAAATGAGAACATAAGTCAACAGATGACTCACCAAAGTTTTCTGAGGTTTTCTGAGGGAAAAAAAGAGAGAAGAACATATTATCATCATTATCAAGATTTATCAGTGTTTTTCTTGGTCTTACTGCTGTTCTATATAGTAATAAAAGCATTCATTTGTTATCTCACTAGTATCATTTCTTTGCCCTTTGATAACTAACCTTCAGGAAATTTGAGAATCTAAACTGAGTTTTTACTTGGATGATTGTCATTTTTTTAAAAATGTTAAACCATGGGGCACATTAATACACCATTGATGGAGCAATCACTTGATCATTCAGGAAAGTAATTTGGAAAAATGTGAAGAAAGTCATGAAAATGTCCTTACCCTTTGACCCAGACATCTCACTGATAAGCATCACCAAGGAGATGAATGAAAAAAGAAAGGCTCCCAACATATATACATCAAAATATGTATAGCAGCACTTTTTGTAATGCCAAAGAACAACATCAGTAACCATATATTGGAAAATGGTTAACCAAGTCATAATATAGGAATGTGATAGAATGCTTTTTTTTCTTTTTTGTGGCGGGGGGGGGGGAATGCAGGGCAATTGGGGTTAAGTGACTTGCCCAAGGTCACATGGCTAGTAAGTGTTAAGTGTCTGAGGCCAGATTTGAACTCAGATCCTTCTGATTCCAGGGCCGGTACTCTATTCACTGTACCACCTAGCCACCTGGTAATGGAATGCTTTAAAAAATTTTGCACAAGATGACTACAGAGACATATAGGACAATTTCTATAAACTGAGACAAAGTAAAGTAAGTGAAACCAGGAAAATGGTATTCATAACATTTGTAATCATAATATAAAATCATAAGAGCAAAAGCATTTGAAACTGAGTACTGTGAAATTATAATGACCAACCTTACCCTCAAAGAAGTGATATAAGAAGAAACTCTCCCTCTTTCTTTGCAGAGGTAAGAGACGATGGGTGTGGAAACTTCATATAACATTGTAATTTTTTGATGTGTTGTTTGGTGTTGATAAATTTTTCTTTTTTCTTTTCTCATCTTTATTCTTTGTTATAAGTGATGTATTTCACAGATAAAAATGTAAGATATATAAAAAGATATAGCAATAAAATATATTTTTATTAGGAAGGTAAAGAAATCAAAATTAACACTGTAAATTATAAAGAATCTCATTAGGTAAGAATGAGTGAAAAACAAAGGGGTGATGGCTCCATTTTCATGTGCTCTTGGACACCATTTGAAGTTCAGTTTGAGGCACACATTTTAGGAAGAACACTGACAGCATAGAGAGATTCTAGAGAATAGTGATCAGAATGGTGAAAGGCCTGGAGTTGATTTTATTCAAGGATTGATTGATAGAAATGGAAATGATTAATCTGAGGGATAGTTGAGGGGACATGAAAGAAAGCTTCCCTGAAGTATTTGAAGGGTTCCAATATGAAATAAGCAGAAATATGAACGTTAGGGGAAAACTGCAAAGAGGCATCTTTCAGTTCAGTGTAAGGACAGACTTCCAAAAATCAGAGATATCCAAAAGCAAAATAAACTACTTGAAGAATTGGTAACTTCATACTAGGAGGTCTTTTTAATAGGTTCATGTAAGGTTAAATAATCCAACAGGTTCATTCCCCAAACTGAAATATAGGGATAAAAGAACACTACAGTAAAATCAAAAGACTTGATACTCTACTATTTACTACCTGTGGGATCTTGGGGATAAGTCACTTACCTTCTCTGAAGTTCAGTTTCCTGATCTGTTAAATTAGAATAATAATACTAGATCTACCTATTGCCATAAGATCTTTACAGGGCTCACGCAAAACAAGGTATGTGAAAGAGTTTTGTAATCAGCAAGGCTTTATATGCACATAGCAAAGAAAGAAATTCATTCCTCTCCTTTTAAAAAAAATTGCTATGCATAAAAGTGATGAATGCCTCAAAACCCACTACTCAACATATTTCGAAGTCACATTTTCCTCAGGTCTTTTGTTTCTTTAGACAAACAAATTTTTCGAAATCAATTGGTATGTTCAGAACAACATGAAATTTCTGAAAACAGGCTCAAAATGCCAAGTAAAGGGGCAGCTAGGTGGTGCAGTGTGTAGAGTGCCGGACCCCGAGTCAGGAGGACCTGAGTTCAGATCTCGCCTCAGACACTTAACACACACACACACACACACACACACACACACAACCCTAGCCATGTGACCTTGGGCAAGTTACTTAACCCCAATTGCCCTCCACAAAGAAAAAAAAAATGTTTTTAATTAAAAAAAAGAAATGCCAAGTAAAGACCAGATTCATTTCAGAACAGGAAAAAGTCACATGAACTGGGAAGATGTTTTGTAAAGTTTTCATAGTACCACTGCCCCACCTGCCCACCAGTATGCTTGTTAGTTTTCCTTTACTTTCCATATATCTTGTAGTGTATGGCTTTTGATTGCTTACCAGACCAGAGAGCACGAAGAGAACCTCACCCAGCAAAAGCCAAGGCAAACACCATGAATCCATGTTGCACTCCTAGCAGAGAGTTGCAAGAAATTCCAAATGGATTTTAGTTATAAAGAGGCAAGCATCATAAATTGTAGCCTTTGACCTGTGTGAGGCATAGTGTAGATTAAAGTTCATTAAACCTAGCACTGTTCTGAAATTGCATAGTTTATCCCATTTGTTTTCGAGAGACAAGGCTCTGGGTGGTGCCAGTCTGGGAGGTTAAATATCTAATCTTTATTTCCTGGTGAATAACAGTAAATCATATATGATAAAAAAAGTCAGCAATTAATTTTAAACTACATGTCTGTTCTTCGATTCATCAAGTCATCATTACAATATGCTAATCAGTAGTGTCCAATAAATACTTGTTGACTGATTGATGTTACTTGGATGTTACAAGGGAGGTGAGCCCATGAGGGACTTTTTTTACATCTTCTTACAGAGGCTATACAGGTCCACTGAGTCTAAATTACTTCTCTTGGGATGTTGTAGGGTGTAGCCAAATATTGACTTTCTACACTTCCTTTGCACTGGGCTTATAAAAAAAGGATCAGTTGAAAAATCAACCTTTCTTTTTCCTTTTCAAGGATATCAAGAGGGAGAGAGAAATAAAAGAAAAGACATAAGAAGACACAAAATTAGAGTGGAAGAAAACTTAGGGGCCAGTCCAAATGTCTCATTTTACTAGTTTGGAAAGTGAAGCTCAGAGAGGTTAAGAGGATTGCCCCAAAATCACACAAATTGTAAGTAGCAGAGCTGTGAATTAACCCCAGGTCCACTGACTCCAAATTCTGAAAGGGGATTTTGGTTTCTAGACAAATGGATAGTTAGGGGGAAAGAGCAGAAGAATGAGATAGAGAATAAAAATAAGGAATGGCTAGGTGATTAGAAAACTTACCTGTTGCCTCTGGATTAGTCTTGTGCCACCTGTTATCCTATGGGAATTTTCAGAAATGAAACATGCTATCATTTGCTTCCCTACATACTCAAGTTCTAGAGACCCATTGTGCCATTGTGTCAAATCATTGCTGAATTTTATCACCAGTAAGCAATGAGCATAATTCAAAATATCAAAGCTGCGTGGTACTATGCACAGAGTAGGTGCTGATATAGGGGAATGATCAGAAAACTCCAGGGTCAATCTGATGGTATTGTAAGCAGAAGAAGCTTTGTTTGAGACTTTGATTTGATGTCCTGGTAGAGGCTGCTTGGATTTATTCAAGATGAACTGGTTGGCATGAGCTGTGCTGGGCTTAAGCCATCTCTTTGCCCTGGACCTGTAAAAAGTAGGATATGGTGCTATTCAACTTCTTTCCCTTTTGGGGAAGATCCGCAGGGAAAGTGGGACTAAACCTGAGAGCAGACTTAGTCCAAAGGGGTCTAAGAGGCCATCCCCTCCTCCTTTAATCCCAGAGACAGCAGCAGATGGGAACAATGGTCAAATGAATGTTCCCATACATTGGATGCCAAGTGTCTGCACCTAGCCATGAAGAGGTAGCAACTGAGATCTACTGCAGCTGCATATATGTTCAACCATATGTCCCAGTCTCTTAGGTAAAGGAGAATAAAGGGTATTCCCTGATAATATCAACTTCTAGAGATATTCAGGATCCATCCTCCTATTTAAAAGAGGAGGGGTGCCTGGGCAAGAGCATCCTCTTAGAGAGAAGATAAGCCTGGAGTCCAAGCTTCTAGAAAGGGAAGGAGGAGACTCTGGACAGCCCCCCAGCCTGTGAAGTTAGTCGTGACAGCATAAATATACAGCTATTATTTATCTCAGCCACTGCCAATATCCATAGTTGGGTTTAGGAATTGATCCTCTGTTACCCCCAACTGCTACTATCTTTGGACCAAAAGGCGGCCCATCTCTAGAACTGAGGGAACAGGGTGAGAATTAGTCTGCACTGCCTATGGGGAGCAAAAATAATAATAATGTTAGCTAGTATTTATACATTGCTTTACGTTTTACAAAGCCTTTACACAAATTAACTCATTTGATACATTTTTGTAAGGCAGATACAGTTATTATTCATATTTTACAGCTGAGGAAACCAAGGCACAAAGGTATTAAGTGACTTACCCAGGATCACATAGCCAGTAAAAGTCTGAGGCAAGAGTCACACTCAGGTCTTCCCTACCCTATGTCCCACACTCTATCCATTGTGACTCCCAGCTACCTCTATGCCACTATGTGGGCATCTCCCCACTGCCCCTCCAGATCTCTCCAAAGAGGGAAAAAGTCTGACTCTGCAGTTGATCCTTCTCCTCCTTTTTATAAGCTCTGGCTCACAAAAGTTCGCCTTGAGCTCACAAAAACTCATACCAGTCAATTCACCATAAATACATGCACACAGACTCTACAGGAATAATCAATAAAAATCTCAAATGGAAGCCCACCTCCCTGTAACCTCATCAAGTTGAACTGTGAACTCCCAGATCAACCCCTTCTATAAGCACCTACTGTGTGCATAATACCATGAAACTTTGATTTTTCCAATTCTGCTCATTACTTACTCACTGAGTTATAAAATTCAATAATTCACAATGAGTCTCTAGAGCTTGAGAATATGGTGTTGCAAATGGTAGCATATTTCATTTCTGAACATTCCCATTGTACTGTTGCAGACACAAAGGCATTAATGCAGGGCAACTGGTGAGTTTTATAAATACCAGACAATTCTTTACATTTCTTCTTTACCTCACCTTTTTCCTCTTTGCCTACCCATCCTTTAATTCAGGTTTTCTAACCCGTTTGACAGTCTGGTAAAGCACCTGGACTCCTACTCAAAATAATATTTTTAATGGGTGAAATAAGATAGATATAGTTACAGAGGAAATCAGTTCTCTTGAAATGCAGGGGATTTTTTTAAGTTAACAGATCCCCCAGGTTAAAAATCCCTATTTTAACGCATCTACAGTCACATCTGTCTTAATTTTACTGACCCCATTTTCTGAGTTGAAGAAATCTAATTATATACTTGATCTGGAAAAGTGGTAAGAGGCACCAGTGAGGGTGAAAAGAAGACATTCCTGGGATACTTTGAATCACTAAAAAGAACTAATGACAAACAAATATGAACTTTGAATTGTTTTACCCTTTTTACTATGCAATACCCTGGAGAAGGTATAGACCAAAAATCATTCTCAAACAAATTCAAAAATAAAAATGTTGCTGAAAGACCTAAGGTGGTAGCTGGCAGGAGGCTAATGAAAGACCTCGATGAAGTATGGCTAAAAACCAAATCACAATCATTTTAAGTGTAATGATTGAAGGGTTTTCTCTAGGTTCATTACATTTAGAGTAGATAGGAAAGCAATTTATTACTAGTGGAAAATCTCAGTCCTCCAAGAAGCCATATCTGCTTCATCCAAAAGCTGTCTTTACATGTATCCTAATACTTGAATGCATCTAGGGACTGCTAAAAAATCTTTATCTATGGACTACTATGGGGTCTATCAGCTTTCACAGCATCTATGATAAAATAATAAGCAATCTTTCCTATTTCTAGCTGCCAAGTTATAAAGCTACCTCCCATCTTAATACCCAAGGAAACAAGCTTGGTCACAAGTATGGACAGAGAGGCAAACTCCTTGGCAAGCCCAGTGTGCCAAGTTCAACCCTCAAAAGCCAGTCACTCTGGGAACTGCCCAGGCTGTCAGGGAAAGAACACTTATTCTAAGCAGGCCTATAGATTTTGGCTCAAATAAGCATTGAAATTTTATGCAGAAATGATGTCTGACTTGCAAATGAGTTTCAATCAAGCAATACAGTAAAAAGGGATATAGGCATTGGACCTGTGATGTCACTTAGTTTAGGAAACCCAAGGATGACCTCTACCAAGGCAGGTTGAAATCCTCTCTGGGATTCTAGAGCCTAGAGCACAGGTGTCAAACCATACAGCACAGAAAACAGTACCAAATGCAAAACTGATCAGCACCAGATTGAAATGTAACTGAGAAATACTTAACAAAATAAATAAAAATATAATGGAACATAGATGATGTTGATATGTTGTTTTTAAGTCAATATGCAGCCCAAAGGGATCTTTACATAGATTCAGTCGCCCTCATTTCTGTTTCAGTATGATACCAGTGCCCTAGCACACTGAAAGATTAAGTCATCTGCCCAGAATCCATAATCATTATGTCAGAAAAAATACTTGAAGCCAGGCCATGGTAGCTCTATATTCACTATGTCTTTCTTCCTCTCTGACATCATAAAGACTTCAAGAAAGAGGTCAAAGGACTTCCCAAACTTCTCTCAATTCCATTGCCATCCATTCCTCGTTTTATCCCTCTCACATAAATTTTTTTTTATTCTTGAGGTCTTTTGTATTTTGAGCTTCCCAAAATAGATTATCTTTTAGAAAGAATTCCACTTCTTGAGGAAACTTCATAAATTGAACCGAAAGAAAATAAAATGAATCCAGGACAAAGAAAAAAGCCAGGATCAGAAGCTGACATTCCTATTTACTTTACAAGATTTTGGCTCTTCTTAAACCACCAACCAAGAAGGTCAGATCAAGGTCAAATCTGCTAAAGAGCCCAACAGAATAAAGAAGAGAGAAATTTTGGAGTCTAACTACAAGGCATCATTCTAGGCCAGGAGAAGAGAATTATACCAAATGGAGCAGGTTTCTTAGTCATGGGCTTAAATTAATTTAACCCTTTCCCAGACTAGTATAAGCTAAAAGTCTTAAGTTACCTACTTAAAGCACAGATCCCACAGCTCTATCCAATAGTCTCAATATCTACCATCCATCATCAAAACTTGCCTTCATCTCCTAGAATATAATTGTTTCCATAGCTTGCTTCTCTCTTCTTTTTCTAGGCAACGCCGGCTTGTCTGCTTAAGTAACTAGCCCCTGGGCTCCTAAGAACTGTTTATAAATGAAGTCAAGGCAACTCCACCCCCAAAAGCCTGTCAACATGAGTGTTGACATAAGTGCTATTCTCTGAGCTGTCCATACCACCTCAAGTCTGGGAAAAGATGACTCCATGGAAGTACCTGACTATTATATACAATAAGCATTAAAAATTAGTTTCCTAAACTCTGTATATAACACATATGTTCAGGTTACAGGATCATAGACCAAGAATTAGAAAAGAACTTCATAAAGTCATGTGGTCTCTTATGAGAATTGTTTATTTTTTATTAATTTTTATTATTCAGGGCTCAGGATCACTCCTTCTACAACTTTTAGTTAACCAAAAGCTTATCTTTTGTTAAAGTTAACCTAACCTAACCAAAACCTGAGTCATGGAATAGAAATGTTAAGGGAAGTTCAGGGTTATTTCTCCTAGATGAAAAATTGTTGAGATGACTGAAACCTGTCCCATGGAATGTGAAATTTTAGTTGGGGCCTTAAGCATTCCTTAGATAAGAAGCTAGAGGAAAATTCTCAGCTGTCCCCAACTCTTTGATCACAGGAAAATTCCTTCTCCTTCTTTTGCCTATTTGTGAACCCACTAAATGTAGTTTAATCTGTAATATGACTCTGTTTACCTATAAAGTCTGTTTAACTATGTTTATTTCTTTGGAGGATATAGGAGATTATGACTTTGCTTAACTAAGTTTGTCCAATTTTTATGACATTGAAGGAAGCATGGGATTATGAATCTTTCTTTTCTTTAACTTTTATGGCCCAAGAGGAATGTACAAGATTAGAATATGTAAAAGGATTATTTCTCTCACTCTGACATAATTTTGTCTATGAGAGGTCTAATGAGAATCTTAAGTGGGCCTCAGGTCTTTTTGTCGTTTGGTTGTTTTTTTGTCTGAGATCTGAACCTATGTTTGAACATAAGAAAATCTAGGTTTTGCTTACCCCTGTAATTTCTACATTGTGGTAGATTTATTTTGGCAGCAGTTACTTAAATGAACTCAAAAGAAGAGATATTTCTCCCATAACAGGTCACCTCTCCATTTTACTTATGAGCATTTACTAACATTTTACTTATGAACAAAGTAAGGCCCAGGGAAGTTAAATGGCCAAGGTCAAAGAGGTAAGCATTAGAAGTGAGATTTGAACCCGGGTCCTTTGACTCTTCTTTGCACTGTACCACACTGATATCTTCCCTTAATCTTCATGTACTATGTTAAATGATGAAACTAAAAGAAAGGTATGCTTATCGGGGTTGGTGTGATAGTAATGGAATATAAAGATTCCCCTGTATTGGCTTGGTTTTCAAATTGATTGTGTTAAAACCCAGAGCTTGTTAATCCCACCTGTGGGATGGACTTGTTGATGTGAAAAGAAAGTCCTGAACTGGGAGGAGCTGGTGATATAGATTTGGAGAGACACAAGAGAGAGGCAGAACTTTTTGGAAGCAGCACCCTCATGGAGGCAGAGAGAGAGAGACTGAGAGAATTGCTGGGGGCCACTTTGAATCACCCTGGACTTTTGAGACCTGCCTCCTGAGTTGCCAAGGACTGAGGAGACATGGCTGTTTTGCTGGTACTTTGTCTGTCTGTTTTGATGTTGTTTTGCCAGATTTGTCCACTGGTGAAAGACAGTCCTGTTGTTGAAGAAGTCCTGGAACCTGGCTTTTGGTTAAGAAGCCCTGAGACTGTCCTGCAGACAGAGAGTGAATACTGTCCACTGGTGAAGGACAGTGCTGTTGTTGCAGGGGTCTGGAGACTGTCCTGCAGACAGAATGAATACTGTCCACTGGTGAAGGACAGTGCTGTTGTTGCAGGGGTTTGGGAACCTTTCTGTTGGTTCAGAAGCCCTGAAGAAGGATTTTCTTGTTGTATGTTTACAGAAATCCTGGGAGAGGGTTTTGCTAATGTTTTCAGGGGTTCTAGGACTGTTCTACAGACAGAGGATGAATTAATGAAGAGACTGGCAATGTATCTTGTGACCTTGCTAAGCCTTGTCTCCCCAGGAACTAAGATTGCTGAGAACTTGCCTCCTGTCAAGATGAAGAAAAGACCTCCATTTGGGTATTAAGTGCTGTGCTTAAACTTGATGTAACTCTGGGGTAGATTCAATTGTGATCCAGGGGTGGGGAACTTTTGACCTTTTTGTCTTCTATGGTTGAACAAATGAATGTACTTTACTTATGTTTGGAAACTAATCTCCATTTGAGAAGAGGGGCTTTGTGGTGGACTAAATGAAGGTACAGCCTAGGGGTGGAGTAGTATTTAGAACAGGGACTTTGTAATTGATTGAATGAATGGAAGGTCCTGGGGTGGGGTAGTACTTGAAGATTATTTAATCACACTTAGTAAATGCTGTATTTTGAATGATGTCATGTTTTGATCTTCTCTGTTCTTGGTTTGTCACTGAATAAAATGGAGAGCACCTATGCTGGTATTTTGAACCTTGGGAAGTTGCCTTTCCATGGCATTACATTACAGTTGGGCACATATTAAGTGAACTGAATGTAATTTTTTTTCAATCAGACTTTGACCTTAGGTAGCTAAAGGGGTCCCTTAAGAGCACCTCTTGTTAATGGGAGTATACTTCTGTAATAGCAACAACACTGGCATATCCAGGATGGCTGCTAGCACAGGTTCTTAGATCTGCTTTACTAGGAAAGATAGCTGTTTAAGGGGTCAACAATCTTTTTTAATCACATTCACTAGTTCAGGGAAAAAGTCAGCACCCTGAACTTCAGAGAAAATACAAACAGAGAAAATACAAGCAGAGAAATAAAGACCAACAAACAGAGCTCTGACTGCCTGAATCAACTATACACTTTATATACATTCCTGGATGGAGAGAGCCTTTACATCTGAGCATTCAGGGAGCTCTGAACATATGACCACTCAGAATCTCGACCAGGGAATCTCAAGATCCTTCTCATAAGCAGGCCCCCAAGGCAAAATACCAACTCAGAGTATATACACACTTCTAAGAGCCAGAAGGCATCACAACCCTCCTGACTCAGTGCTTAATTAGAAATTAGCAAAAGGGGTGAAAACCTTTCTACAAGCAAGCCTCCCCTAAGCAAGTTTCCCTTAATGGACTCCACATGAGACCTATTAATGGGTAGGCAAGATACTATATCCCATTAACATTGCAATTTCTTAAAATGCTCTCTAAAGAAGGAAACTATGGAAGATTTCTTAAGCCTGGACACATGTGATTGGCACTGAACACATGTAATTCCCTCTTTAGGACAGACATATACTACTGAATTAAGCACTTACTTTTGGTTTTTATAGACAAGGATAGGAGGAAGGGAAGGACAGACCTGGTTGCGGGGAACCCATATTCCAAAAGGTGAATAAATTCCTTAGAAAAAACTTGCAAAAATCATGTAAAATCTTCAAAAATGATACAAAACCTCCAGGGCCCTTTTTCAGGCCTGCAGAATAGCAGTATAATAATGGAGGCTTCGCTGATGGCATCTGAGGTTCTATATCTGTCCTCTGGAAAATACTTACACAGTAATGGAATTCCAGAGGTGCCTCAACATTTACTACTCTCATCCTCCAGGTCCAAGTCTGTGGTACTGTGTAATGCCAAGCACGAGCAGCTTTCCAGAGGACTGCTGCTGTGAACAGTTTTCAAGTTTCTGATTACAAGCATAGTGAACTCTCCATTTATTCAGTAACAAATTAAGGCAAAACATTCACAGAAAATCAAAATACAGCACTCACCATGTCACAACTCAACAACTTAACATGAAAATGACCACATAGTTTTCACCACATTGGTCACATAGTTTTAAACAAAGTACATTCATTTGGTCACTCAATCATTTTAATAAGTCCTTAATTCAATCACAAAGTACAAAGGTTAAAGTTCTCTTTTAAACAAGGTGCATTCACTTAGTCAATCACAAAGTCCACGGTCACACCTCTTAATCTCTTCAATCAAGAAGTCTTCCTTCTTAAACAAAGTACATTCATTTAGGTGATCACAAAGTACAAACACCAAGTTTTCCACCCCAGGTCACAACTAAGTTAAAATATCATCAGTTACCACGATCACCCTCTCAAGGGGCAGTGAAAAGCACAAAGGCCATCCACCCCTAGGTCACAGCTAGGTTACAATATCATCATAAGTACCCAAGGAGAGGTCTTTTCATCTTGACTTGAGGCAGATTCTCAGCTTCCATGGTTCCTCTTCCCACAGTTTCTGTGCCTGGGAAGACAAAGCTTAACAAAGCCACAATAACATTCATTCACATTACTGGCGTCCACATCAATTCACTTTCTGCCTGTGAAATCAACCTAGACCCAACAACAAGGTCTGAGGCCTCTATCAACAAACAAATCTGACAAAGTAACATCAAAACAGACAGACAAAGTGCCAACACCACAGTCATGCCTCTTCGGTTCTTGGCAGTTCCAGATAGCCCTCAGAAGTCCTCAGCAGCTCCTGGCAGTTCTCTCTCTCTGTCTCTCAGCAGTTCTGGATCCTAGCAGTTCTCTCTCTCTCAGCATTCTCGTTCCCGGCAGTTCTCTCTCTCCCTCCCTCTCTGCCTCCACGATGCTGCTCCCAGAAATTCTTCTGGCCTCTCTCAGCTTGGGCTTTTCCCTATACATGACACCAGCTCCCCACTCTCATCACAACAACAAGTCCATCCCACTGTGGGATTCACAAGCTCCAGGTCTCAACACTTAACCCAAAACCAAGTGCTAAGCACCTGCTAGCCTATACAATACAAGGGGATCTTCAAATTCCATTACCATTACATACTGTCATGTGAGTGGCAGGGCTTGACAGGCTTCCTTGATATTGAGGAAGCTGATGAAGGACAAGAACAACCACCACAATCCTCTACCTGGTGTTCTTCCCTTAAATGAGACCTTTTCCAACCTGAAATTCATGAGTGAAATTCCACAAAAAGAAAACTGAGACATGTTTCTCCAAACAAGTTAACATCTTATTCACAGGGCATGAACCTAGGAATAAGATGAGTCAATGGCTTGCCTCCATTTATGCCAAAGACCCCAAGCAAAAAGGCAGCTACCCCTTTATAGGTTTGGGGGAATACAGAACAAAGAAGAGAACAGCATAAATGACATCATGGGGTTAAAAGTAATATCCCTGGTTAATAGTTGATAAGTGAGGAACAATATAATTGGTTAGAAGTTAGGAATGGGGGCTAGCAAACAATCCCCCACCTTCCTCCCTGTGACTGAAAAGTATTCGTTATTTTAGTCCATCCACAATATAATGGCCCAAACATCTTTGAATAGCAAGCCAGACATCCTTGAAGGATAGGTTGGTAGTGTAAAGTTATTAGACTGGACTCCCTTAAGTCACCTGGAATCTCTCAAAGGTAGCAAATTCCTTGAGGAAGAATAGAAGAGTAATTCAGCAGGAGAGCTGGATTTCTGAACTTAACCCATTATGAGCCAGCTGAATTCCAAACTAAGCTTAGAGACAAAGAACCATGACTTAAGCATGACAAAAATCAATTAATTGTAAATAGGATCAAGAAAAAAGATATAGATTCAATTTTAGTCTTCTCATAACCCTGAATATATTACTTCCATAAAATGAATAAGAGCACGGATGGGATAGGGCACTTCAAAAATCTGCCAATCATTTTGGGGGTGTGGAAACCAAGGTCTAGAACCAGGATAGGAAACCTATGACCTTCTAGGTCTGTGAGTGGAACCTTTTGACTGAGTCCAACTTTTACAGAACAAATCCTTATAATAAGTGGATTACTCCTATCTTGTTAATAGATGCAATAAAGTATTCTCTGGTGTCATAAATAATGAAAAACTACCCATTTGCTGTTCCCAGAGGGAAGGAGGGGGCAAAACTGGTAGGAATGGAATCCATGTCTCCTACTTCTACTTAAACCTACTAGGAAGTCCCAGGGATGGATCTGTGCCACCCCAAAATTCCTTTTGTGGATTAGAGTAGCAGACTAACTGGAAATTAAAAGAATATTTTATTCCAGCCAGAGGGAAAGTATCATATCAACAGGGTTCTGCTGACACAAACAGAAAGATAAATAAAAGGACAAAATTCATAAACAAAAACAGAAGACTGACTGGCACCTGCTTCTTCCATGCAGTTGCATCATAAGCCCAGCCATCCCCAAACTACTCTATACTTGGGCTTGCAAGATGGGAATGGCAAACCTTGAAGTCTATTCCGAATTTCATCACTATGTAAATATTTTCCACTAGACAGGTATGAAGTCTCAGATCCAGTGAAGACTATGTGTTGCTGCCAATGCTCTGACTTGAGGTAGGCCCCTGCAATGTATGTAGGAGGTGATTTTATAGCATCTCCACAAAGAAATATTGATGAAATATTGTCACCTCCCCTTCCTCCAACAATTACACAGTTACAATCAACAGTCTTTGTCATTTCAGGGCATATATTATTACTCATCACTGGTGTTTGAGTATACAAAGAAGGTTAAGCTATAAAGCATTGTTGTCATCTTCTGGGCTGTTGCTCTCAGCTCCCACATTATAGGGGACCAAGGACTAACAAGACTGGTCTGAAAGCTCAGTTTCTAGAGCAGAATGAAATAAAACACTTATATCCCACCTAAGAGTTAGCAAAAGCAGGTTTATTCAGGCATGGCAAAGGCTACTTAGTGGGGACATATAGATTCAGCTGAGCTCAGCTTTCCAGGATCAATGTTGGTTCTGCTACCAATCTGTTAGTCAGAAGCCTAAGGAAAGAGCCAGGTGACTATACCTGTCCCTAAAGCACCAGGAAGTGATATCAACTGCCCAAACCTTTAGTGTCCTGAAGCAATTCAGCCTCAAAACAGTTTCAATACCTCTTCAAAAAAAGAACCTCATAAGGAAAAGTTTAGCCCTCATGGTGGGGGACTTCAATATGTGTTCCTCATGCCACAGAGGTATATAGAACCAATCTTCATATTTAGAATCCAAAAGCATAAGCTTAGTTCTGTGGCACATGTACCCCGAAGACGAAATTACATGCATACCACACAGTCGTGGTTTATGAAATACTCCACAATTTTTACCTTTAGTGGACATTTTAAGGAATATCTTACCTTAAAAAGGAAAGCTGTGTTAAGTGGTCCTTTTGGCCAGCTAATGCCAACATGTGATGACCACAATTGTGGCTGAGTTAACATGAAGACTTTCAATGAAAAGACAGTAGGGTATTTGATTATTATTCCTATATGCAATTTGGAAGGTGAGCAGAACTGCATAGTGTGGGCCCAAAGATTGCACTTTGCATTAAACATAGAAGAACAGACAGGTGGCACAATAGATAGAATGCCAAGCCTGGAGTCAGGAAGACTCATCCTCCTGAGTTCAAATCCAGCCTCAGACACTTACTAGCTGTGTGACTCTGGGCAAGTCACTTAACTCTGTTTGCCTCAGCTCCTCAATTGTAAAATGAACTAGAGAAGGAAATGGCAAACTACTCAAGGAGTTTTGCCAAGAAAACCTCCACTGGGGTCTTAAGAGTCAGACAAAACTGAAAAAAATGACAGAACAACAACACAGAGCCCAGTATTTTGGTAGAGAATCTTCTGTTCAGTAGAGGATCTTCTCTTCTGAGAAATTACCACAGTTTAATGGAATGAGCACCATTCTTGGAGTGAAAAAACCTGAGTTCTGGCTCCTGATACTTATTACCTTTGTGACCTTGGGCAAGTCACTTAGATTCTTTGAGTCTCGGTTTTCTCGTTTATAAATGGGGTAATATAAACTAAGTCACAGTACTTTCTTAAGGAAAACAATTTATAAACCTTAGAGAGCTATAGAAATGTGTGCTACTGATATCCTAGCTCCTGGGGAAGTTGTCTCTGGCAAACACCATTCCTATAGAGTCTTAGCATTCCCTAGATTTCCTAGGCTGTGGCTATGCCGATTTAAAAAAGAAAAAATTAAAAAGCAGGTGTACTAAGTGATAGGACCAGATCTTGGGAGCTTTCCAGCCTGTGTCAATACAAAGCCATCCCTCACTTCAGAGTCATTCTGACAGTGCTGACTTGTGCTTTGACAGGTGTTGTTGTGGATGATGTGGCCTCTAGTTGTTGATCTTGTTCTATGACATGAGAAAGACAAGGAACTCATTCGAAAAAATTTTGTTTCATGCCTACTATGTGCCAGGCACTCTGCCAATGACAACATAAGAGTGAGTTTGTGTGTTTGTCCTTTTTTGAAGAGGATCATGGCATCAGGGAAATGATGACCTGACTTGCAGTTGACTTTGATTTGAGTGAGGGGGGGCTGTGCAAGGTCACCAGACTCACTTTTTCTCCACAGCCATCTGGATCCAGTGGCCAGATGTTCGTCAGGATGACTGGAGATGGCCCAGGATGAAATGGAAGACCCTGGCCCTTTTAGACTAATACCTTTTCAGGTACTCCTTTAGAGTGAGGTAACACCCATTCAGTGAGTCTTCTCACTTCTTTAAGAAGTGAGTCAAGGGATGGCCCCTTTAATTAGTGGTTTGCTAGAAGAAGGATAATGGGTCAGATGATTACAGATTCAAAGCTGGAAAAAGACTCTAGTAGTCATGGAGTCCAATCTTCTCGTTTTACAATGAAGAACCTAGGGCACAGGGTGACTAAGTGACTTTCTCAGAGTATTGAACCAGAGTGCCAAGGATCTGAGGTGGGATTTGAATCCTAAATTCAAGCCCCTTTGTCCAAGTCCTTACGCTACACGGTTCACAAGTTGTCCACGAAGCTACTGCTGGGATTACAGAGTAGGAGAAATACTTTTCTTTTATTTTCAAATGCTTTATTAACTTCTGATTTACATCATTCATTTCCACCAGATTTTGAGTTACAAATTTTCTCCCTGTTTTTCCCCTACCCACCCCCCACAAAATAGCAGTCCCACAGGACATCCCCTCCTCCAGTCTGCTCTCTCCCATATTTTCTCCCACACCCCTTTAGACTTTTCCAGTAGGGCATGGTGGATTTCTATGCCCCAGTGCTTGTATATCTTATTTCCCAATTACATGTAAAATAGTACTAATAATAGTATATATATATTTTTTAAAACATTTGATATTAAAACTTTGAATTAAAGATTCATTCCCTTTCTCCCTTGTCACCCATCCTTACTGGGAAGATAAGCAGTTCAGTATAGGTTGAACATGTGTAGCTAATGCAAAACAATAACATAGTAGATATATTGTAAAAGACTGACTATATTTCCCTCCCTCCTATCCCACCTCCCACTTATTCTATTCTCTACTTTGATCCCATCCCTTTTCAAAAGTGGGTGCTTCCAGGGTGGCTAGGTGGCCCAGTGAATAGAGCACCAGCCCTGGAGTCAGGAGGACCTAGGTTCAGATCTGGCCTCAGACACAACACACACACACAAAAAAAAACTAGCCATGTGACTTTGGGCAAGTCACTTAACCCCAATTGCCCTCCAAAAAGCAAAAACAAAACAAAAACAAAAGTGGATGCTTCCAACTTCCCTCCCCCACAGCCTGCCCTCCCTTCCGTCATCCCTCCTCTCATCCTCTTCCCCCCTACTCTCCTGTAGGGTGAGATATCCTGTTTAGTGTGTATTTCATTCCCTCCCCAAGCCA
Source organism: Petaurus breviceps papuanus (assembly GCF_028583685.1). NCBI lineage: Eukaryota > Metazoa > Chordata > Mammalia > Diprotodontia > Petauridae > Petaurus > Petaurus breviceps. The sequence goes on along the minus strand of NW_027186304.1, from coordinate 49,321,720 downwards.
AATTCAATGAGAATAAGATTGGCCCCTTCCCTTTTGCCTTCCTATTCTTCCCCTCCATTGTAACCATTTTCCCTTGCCTCTTCTTTATGAGATAGTTTACCCCATTCTGTCTCTCCCCATCTCCTCTCATTATATTCCTCTCTCACCTCTTAATTTCACCTTTTAAGTATCATCCCTTCCTGTTAAATTGGTCCTGTGCCCTCTATCTATGTATACCTTTAAACATAAATACACACATTTACATATATATTCATATGCCCATATATCCTCATATATAAACATATATATATATATATTTCTATTCCCTTCAACTATTTTCATACTGACAAAAGTTTCATCAGTTACAATTATTGTTTTTCCATGTAGAAATGTTAATAGTTCAACTTTGATATGTTCCTTATTATTTCTTTTCCCTGTTTACCTTCTCATGCTTCTCTTACTTCTTGTATCTGAATGTCAAATTTTCTATTCAACTCTGGCTTTTTCATCAAGAATACTTGAAAGTCCTCTGTTCCACTGAATGACCATATTTTCCGTGAAACATGATACTCAGTTTTGCTGGGTAGGTGACTCTTGGTTTTAATCCCAACTCCTTTGACCTCTGGAATATCATATTCCAAGCCCTTTGATCCCTCAGTGTAGAAGCTGCCAGATCCTGGGTTATCCTGATTGTGTTTCCACAACATTCAAATTGTTTCTTCCTGGCTACTTGTAATATTCTCTCCTTAATCTGGGAATTCTGGAACCTGGCTATAATATTCCTAGGAGTTTTCTTTTTGGGATCTTTTTCAGGAGGTGATCAGTGGATTCTTTCAACCTCTATTTTGCCCTCTGGCACTAAAATATCAGGGCAGTTTTCTTTGAGAACTTCCTGGAGGATGATTTCTAGGTTCTTACTTTGGTCACAGCTTTCAGGTAGTCCAATAATTTTTAAATTCTCTCTCCTGGATCTATTTTCCAGGTCAGTGGTTTTTCCCATGAGGTGTTTCACATTGCCTTTTATTCTTTCATTTGTTTGGATCTGTTTAACAGCATCTTGATTTCTCATAAAGTCATTAGCTTCCATTTGCTCCAATCTAATTCTGAAGCAATGATTCTCCTCATTGAGCTTTTGAGATTCTTTTTCCATCTGGCAAATTCGGCTTTTTAAGGCATTCTTCTCCCCATTGCCTTTTTGAGCCTCCTTTGCCATTTGAGTCAGTCTGTTTTTTAAGGTATTATTTTCATCAGTCAGGCTATTGACTCTCATTTCATAATTTTCTTGCATTTTTCTCATTTCTCTTCCCAATTTTTCCTCCATTTCTCTTATCTGCTTCTTAAGGTCCTCTATGGCCTGTAACCAGCTCATATTTTCCTTTGAAGCTTTTGGTGCAGGAGTTCTGACTTCAATGTCTTCCTCCTGTTTCATGCTTTGCTCCCTTTTGTCCCAAAAATAGGAGTCTAATGTTGGAATCTTCTGTCTGCTTTGTTTCCTTTGCCTGGTCATGTCACCCGTCAGTCACTTGACCCCTGGACTTTTTGCCACAGTAGGACTCTGCCACCAGACAGGGGAGCTTTTGTCCCAAACGCTGTGATTTTCTCAGCTGCTGGAGGTATTAGATGGGTGCCCTCTCTGAGGCCTCCACACACTCTGGCAAGCTGTACACATGCCCCAGGACCTCCACCCTAGACTGCAATCCAGATCCAAGCAGGTTAAAGCAAGAGCAATTACCCCTCAGACTGGTTGCTTGGTCCCCCTACACTCTGCAGGCCAGGAGCTAAAGCTGCCACGTGGCACTGTGGCTGGCTGTACCGGGAGTCTCAGCAGTTTCTCGCCCCAGGGGCAAAGGCCAATGCACTCCCACTTACTGGGTCCCAAAGTCCAGACTGCCCTGACCTCTCACTTTGTCCTTCGCATCTATGTGTTGATAATTCTGGAACCGGCCACAGCTGCTGCTGATCTGGAGTCCCTCTGGCTGGTGGCTGGTTGGGCCCACCTTGGGCCTAAAGCCTCTGAGTGGGGCTGGGCTCTGCTCCCAGAGCACTGCGCTGGCTGCTTGCTGCTGGCCTGCCAGGCTGTCCTCAGCAGGAGGTTAGCTTCTCTGTGTTATTTTGTGGGTTCTACAGCTCCAAAGTTTGTTCAGAGTCCCCTTTTTACATTGATTGGGGAAGGTGGAAGTCAGAGATGCTTGGAGGTCATGCTTCTACTCCGCCATCTTGGCTCCACCATAAATACTTTTCTTTACTCCTACTCTAAAGCCTGTTATGATTAGTGAATATTTGAAATAGTATGGCAGAAGCTGGGCATAGACCATTATCTAACACCATATACCAAAATCAAGTCTAAATGGGTGCATGATCTAGGTATAAAGGTTGATACTCTAAGCAATCTGGGAAAGCAAGGAATAGTTTACCTGTCAGATTTGTGGAGAGGGGAAGACTTTATGACCAAACAAGAATTAGAGGGCATTATAAAATGCAATATGGATAATTTTGATTACATGAAATTGAAAAGCTTCTGTACAAACAAAGCCAATGTAACCAGGATTAAGAGGGAGGTGGGAAATTGGGAAAGAATCTTTACAACCTATGTCACTGATAAAGGACTCATTTCTAAAATATACAGAGAATTGAACCAAATCTATAAGAATACAAGTCATTCCCCAATTGATAAATGGTCAAAGGATATGAACAGGCAGTTTACAGAGGAAGAAATCAAAGATATTTATAAGCATATAAAAAATGCTCTAAATCACTATTGATTAGAGAAATGCAAATCAAAACAACTCTGAGGTACCACATCTCACCAGTCAGATTGGCGAAGATGACAAAACAGGAAAATGACAAATGCTGGAGAGGATGTGGACAAATTGGAACACTAATGCATTGCTGGTGGAGTTGTGAACTGATCCAACCATTCTGGAAAGCAATCTGGAATTATGCCCAAAGGGCTATAAATAATTTCATACCCTTTGACCCAGCAATACCACTTCTAGGGTTGCATCCCATAGAGATCATAGAAGTGAGAAGACCCATTTGTACAAAAATATTTATAGCAGCTCTTTTTGTGGTGGCAAAGAATTGAAAATTAAGGGGGTGCCCATCAATTAGGGAATGGCTGAACAAGTTGTGGTATATGCACGTTATGGAATACTATTGTGCTATAAGAAACGAGAAGCAGAAGGTCTTCATATTTACCTGAAGAGGCTTATACGAACTGATACTGAGTGAGAAGAGTAGAGCCAGGGGGAATTTTACACAATTACCGACACAACATATGTGTGATGACCAGCTTTGATAAACTGGACTCTTCTCAGCAATCCAGAGTCATAAGTCAAACCCAAAAGACTCATGATGGAGAGAGATAGAGAGATGTTTACATCCAGAGAAAGAACTGAGATTGAACCCAGATTGAAGCAAACTACCTGCCTTTTTTCATTTTCTTGTTTGGTTTTGTTTCCTCTTTCACATTCTTCATTCCATCTGTTAGAATCCTTCTTTATAACCTAATGCCTATCGTGAAAGTATTTTCAGATACTATACTTGATTGTATGCCGCCATGATGGGGGGGAGGGGGGAGGAATAGAAAATTTGAAACTCAAGGAATTGTGGTAATGAATCTTGTAAACTAAAAGTAAACAAATTAATAAAGACAAAAAAAACCCTGTGTTCAAATCTACTTTGTCACTTAGATAAGAATGGACAAATTATTTCATACTAAAGTGTAAAAAGTAGGACAAAAGTCCTATTCCAATGTCTCATTGTGATGTGGAGCTGAGCCAGGGTACTTGAAGACTATGCCCATAAAACACAGGCTCTAGAAGTTTCTGCCCAGCTAAAAGGGTTTAGTAAAAATTCCCAGTCCAAGGTCCAACCTCCCAAAATGCAGAGAAGCCCCTTACCAGCAGTTTGTCCACCGGATGGCCATGGCAATCAATGAATCAGAGCAAAATACAAAGTGGCCCTCATCTTCTTTTGTTTCCTTGCTCTTCTACAATTCTGGTAGTAGAACAGCTGAAAAGGGGCAGAAGGTACTAAAAGTCAGAGTTTTTAGAACCAACTATAAATATTAATTTAATTGACTGAGAAAACTACTGATGATGTTAATTACATAATAAGGGGTGGTAGGAATGACAGCTATTAAAAAGAATGACTTGTAAGAAAGAAGACTTATATAAGGGTCACTAATCCCATAATATTACTACACTTCAAAGATTAATTTATCGTGTTTCTCAAAACTATACTATCCTGTAAGTTCCATGAGGTAAGGATTTTAAACTTTATTTCTTTTTCCAGTGTCTAAAAGCATGATGCTTTTTCTACAAGATGTTCTTGATAGTTTACAACCTAGAAATCATCCTTAAGTCTCCACTACCTCTCTGACACACACACACCGCATATCCAGTCTGTTGCTAAGAACTATCAATGTCACCTCTGCACCAATTCCTGAATATGTCTCCTCTCTCCTCTGACACTGCCTGCACTTGGGTGCAGGCTCTCTCATCACCTGATGCTTGGACTAGTGCACTGGACTGCTGATGGGTCTGCCTGCCTCCCTTCTCTCCCCCGCTTTCTCCATCCTTTCTCCATCCTTCATTCAGCCACTAGAACAATTTTCCTAAAGTATAGGTACAATCATGTCACCTCCTTATTCAATGCACTCCAGTGGCTCCCTATTATCACTAGGATCAAATATGAGACTTTAAAGCCCTTATAGCCTATACCTCTCCTACCTCTTCTTTTTTTTTTTTTTATAAACAATTGGGGTTAAGTAACTTGCTCAAGGTTACACGGCCAGTTATTTCTGGGTGTGGTGCTAAGTGTCAGAGCCCAGATTCGATCCCAGGTCTCCCGACTCGGGCCGGTGCTCTTACTCGCTGTGCTACCTGGCCGCCCCTCCTCCTACCTACCTTTTCAATATTCATATACCATATTGCTTGACATGTACTCTTCAGTACAGGAATATTGACCCTCTGGCTGTTCCATGAACAAAACATCCCATCTAGGGGCAGCTAGGTGGTACAGTGAATAAAGCACCAGCCCTGGAGTCGAGAGTTCAAATTCAGCCTCAGACACTTCCTTTAAGTTCCAATTAAAATTCCATCTTCTACAAGAAGCCTTTCTCAATTCTTCTCTATTTAGAACATCAACTATTCATCCAAATACCTACTTTCACTATACAAAATTTTTATGAGACCAATCTGTACATGCATCATGGGCAGTCTCGATATTCGTACCAAGGGCATTGAAGGATATTAGTAAGGAAAAGGCAGAATTTTATAAGTGATATCCACAGTAGACCACATATTTCCCAATTGACTAGAAGATATAGAATATATTCAAGACAAAAGGCAACATGTAACAAGCAAGCCAAAAAACCTCCATTACCTCAACCACCACCCCTCCTAAGACCTGGATAAAGATAGCTCAGGACCCTTGAAATAACAGTGGCTCCCAGACTCCTGACCATGCTACTATGTCAGGCTCTTCCTTCTCCATCATCACATTATATGTGCAGTCTTCATCCTGGAACATGAGCTCCTTGAGAACAGTCTGTTTTGTTTTTTCTATTCGTATAGCTTAGTAGAAAATTTAGCCCAGCACTTTATACGTGGTGTACTGTACCGGACAATGTGAGTTCAAAACACTTTCTGTCCCTCCCGTGGGAGCTGCCTCAGGGCCTCTTGGTTCCAAGGCTGCTCTGTACTTGTGAGAGATAAGGAAGTGCTGAGGGCCACAGTCCAGTTGCCTGCTCACAAATATTATACTAGAAATGCTGTGTAACTGTGAGTGATGGAACACTACAGTCTTCCAAAAATTTAAAATGTGCTTCAATCAGAAGCAAGGGAAAGTTTTATGACATATTAGTAGGCTGCAATAAAAAAGTTACAATAACAACAAGAAAGCAACACAAAATCAATTAATCTTTGGTCATTTGTTAAGTACCTACAGTGTGACAGGCACTTTTCCAGACACGAAGCATACAAATGTAAAGCGTAAAAAAATTCCTATTCTTAAGGAGGTTGTATTCTAAATGGAGAGAAAAGTACATATATAACATGTGCAAATATCAAGATAATAAATATAGATAGGATAAATAAAAATAAGTACGATATGGGAAGGGAGGGTGCTAGCTGTTGGGAAGATCAGGAAAGACTAAGAGAAGTTTGAAAAAAACGTAAGGAGTTTAGTTGACTACAACTTTAACGTGAGTCAATAGCTATGATATGGTAGCCAAGAGACCTAATACAATTAAAGGTTCCATTAGGAAAAGTATAGTGCTCAAGATTACAGAGGTGACAGTCTCACTGTTCTCAGACCTGATCAGATCAAGTCTGTTGTATTATGTTCAATTTGAGACACGATATTTAGGACACTACGTGGCTCAAATCTTATTTGCATGAGGTCGAAATTGATTATTCAATGATCTGTCACTGCACTAGTGGCCTGGGAAATGTCCTCTTGGGTGAGGTCTGGGATTCTCACACTCTTGATTGAGCGGAAATAATCTTGCTCCCAGTGGGAGAGTTCAGTCATCCTGTGTATTGTCTAGTATACATTCTCATGTGGATACTTTTTCTGATTTCTTTTTGCTATCTGTTTGTATAATTTTGTTTTGTTTGCTGTTTGCTATGTGTGTTTGTTGTGGACCTGACATTTGATGGGAAGGGAATCAAGCCTTTGATGTTTTGGGGGAACTCTGTCCACATTAAAGGACAGCAATCAGAAGCTCAATTTGAACCTAAAAACAATTATCCCTAGGCTAACTATGTTTAAAAGAGCAGATAGATATAATTCTAGCCCAGCACCCTTTCTCTCTGAAGGGAACAGAGCAGTCAATCTTTGGCCCCAACCTCCTGTTTTCCCTCCTGCCAGGAATCAAAGTTTTCCTTGGAGAAGGGTGGGAGGAGTTTATGTCTAGTCATACCTCTCTGAAAACCACATCTAGACAGACCTGGGTGGACACATATAACTTACAAGGCACAAACACAGCACTACATACCCTTTACATGATGATGGACATTTATAAGCTGAAGAAACTCTAAATGAGGACAATCCAAAAGACATGCTTTCTTGAGGTTATGCTGTAAGAACAGGGAAATGGGGATGTTCATCCCGGAGAAGGGTAGATTCAGAAGGAATGATTGTTGTTATCTTCAAGTATCTGAAAAACTACACATGCAAAAATTAGATCTGATCTGCTTGAACAGAAAACAGAATTTGGAGCAATGAGTAAAAACTGCAAAGAAGCAAGTGTAGTCTTGAGGGAATAAATAAAAACCTCCTAATAGTAAAATCTGTCCAAAAGTGAAATGGGATGCCTCAGAATACAGTAGGTTCTCCCTCACTGGAGGTCTTCAAGTCAAGGCCAGATGACCACTTTGGGGGGTGGGGGGATGGGGTGAAGAGAGATTTCTCCTTCAGGGATGCCTTTGATGAGATAGCCTCTGAAGTCTTTTTTATTTCTGAGACTTTGCAAAGTGTCCAATAGTTAATTATAGATGAGCTATGGTAAGAAGACAAACCTGAAGGTCAAGGTTTGAGAGAGCATAAAGGTGATAGATGAAATGTAAAAATAAATTAACTTTCTAAAAGAGAAAGTAAAATAAGAATAGGCAGTCAGTTTTAGGAAATGGCCAGAATAAGAAGACAGGGGGACTAAGAAGAAAAAGAAAACAGAATGAGCTTAATATTTTCTCTATAGTGGACATGCAATAGAAATTTTATGAATGAATGAATGGTTAGAGAGATAGAAGTAGAATTTCTATACTGTACTGTGCCATTCATACTTACCACCTTGGTGTCATATTTGATGCCCTGTCCTACCACATCCAATCAGTTTTCAAGTTTTTTCAGTTCAATTTCTAATGTATAGAGTCCTCTGATCACATCATTTTCCTACTGAAAAATGTCCAGGGGTGGCTAGGTGGTGCAGTGAGTAAAGCGCCGGCCCCAGAGTCAGGAGAACCTGAGTTCGAATCCGGCCTCAGACACTTAGCACACAAAAACTAGCCCTGTGACCTTGGGCAAGTCACTTAACCCCAATTGCCCTCCAAAAGGCAAAAAAAAAATGTCCAAAGGCTCTTCTTTGTCTAATTTATAAAAATCCAAACCTTTTCACCCTGACATTTAAGGCTGTCCTTAGTTTAAAAACTATCTTTCCAGACTCATCTCACACAACTACTCATGTATCCAGCACTACAACTAAGCTGAAAGAACATCACACATTCACCCATCCCTTTACTCACTATGTTCTCAAAACAAAAAACATCCTTCACCACAGCTCCTGCTCTCCTCTTAGCTGCCCTTCAAGCTCAGTGCCACTTCCTTCAGGGAGCCTCCCTGGATCCTAAAATTGAGCATCTCTCATCTAGGTTCTCAGAATGTCAATTTGCTCTTTCTTTTTTTGAGGAGGGAAGGCAAAGCAATTGGGGTTAAGTGCTCAAGGTCGCACAGCTGGTTAAGTGTCAAGTGTCTGAAGCCGAATTGGAACGCAGGTCCTCCTGACTTCGGGGTGGGTGCTCTATTCACTGTGCCACCTAGCTGCCCCTTGTCATTCTTTTCTGTGTACTTCTTGTACACTAATTTGCATTATAATTTTTTGTGTACCTGACTAATCACCCTCTACTAGATTATAAATTCCTTAAATGCTTCTGAATGTCTTGCCTTTCCCCGCCCGCCCCCCTTGTCTATATCTGCTGCTTTTGCATTACAGGTTTCTTTATAGCTCTGTCTTTTCCCCATTTCCTCATTTCTTTGCTCTTTGGTTCCCTGGCTATATTTGTTTCTTATAATGATACAGTCTTGGATAGATCTATGCAGTGAGTTCTTCAACATCTCTCACACATCAGATAACCCCAACATACCTGTATCAGACCACTTTCTAAGTAGCACCGTTCAGTCACTATCCTCAGTCATACCATAGTTCTGATGTGCCACCTTGTGGCTATTTTTTACATGTAACAGCAGCATACGCTTGAATGGCTTTGGATGCAAAAACATTTCTTTATCAAAGTCGAGTAAATAAGCATTTATTCAACTTAGAGTGCTGACTTTGTTGAGGAAAACATTTTGTAAACTTTAGCACACTATATAAATATGAATTCTACTTATTAACTCAGATGAACCAGCTCATTGGACCTTCCATCCATCTGCATATCATATCCTGAAAAAGGGCATCCTTCACCTACTTGCTTTTTCCTATGAAGATTAATAAGCTAAATTCTTTTCAGTGGCTCTCAATTTCATTTAGGAGGCTCTGTAGTATCTCAAGCTTTATGAAATCAACACAATGTCATCTGCAAACAGGAAAATCCAGAGGACTCTACCATCAATATTCAATCCCTCCTCAGTTGGGACTCAGCACTGGATAGCTTTCATTGCAATGGAAAATACCATTAGTAAATACACCTATTTTGTTCCTCACTTAACATTATCAAAGGATTAGCAAAGTTATATTTGTTGTTGCATCTACTATGGAATTTTGTATTATGTTAACATAAGCATGAGACATTTTTAATTTTTCATATTTTATTTATTGTATTTTATGGAATAAAACAAGTGTTTCCATAACATTGTAGAATAAAAAAGATGATTGAGGGGGTGGCTAGGTGGCACAGTGAATAGAGCACCAGCCCTGGAGTCAGGAGGACCTGAGTTCAAATCCAGCCTCAGACACTTAACACAAAAACTAGCCATGTGACCTCAGGCAAATCACTTAACCCCAATTGCCCTCCAAAAAGTAAAAAAAAAAAAAAAAAAGATGATTGCACATTAAACTGCACATCTATTATGTACAACTTGCTATTCCTTTTAAATGTATAATAGTTATCAAGTAATTTTCTTTTTTTTTCTTTTTTCCCCTCCCTCCCACCCTAAAGATGGTTACCATTAGACACAAATTGGGGTGTGTGTGTATGTGTGTGTGTGTGTGTGTGTGAAGCCATTCTATACATACTTCTATTTACCAGTTCTTTCTCTGGATGCAGATAATATCTTTCTTCATATATCCTTTGTAGTTAATTTGGGTATTTATAATATCAAAATTATTTATTTGCTTAATGTTGTTCTCAAAACAATATTGCTGTTACTGTATACAATGTTCTCTCCTGGTTCTGCTCATTTCACTCTTCATTACTTCATGCAAGTCTGTCCATGTTTTTCTAAGATCATCAAGCTCATCATTTCTTAGAGAACAGTAGTATTCCATCACAATCATATGCTGCAACTTGTTCAGACATTCACCCATTGATGGGCATCCCCACAATTTCCAGTTCTTTGCCACCACAAAAAAGAGTTGCTATGAATATTTTAGAACATATAAGTTCTTTTCCTTTTTCTTTAATCATCTTTGGAGATAGACCTGCTAGTAGTATTGCTGGGTCAAAGGATATAGACAGTTTGATAACTCTTTCAGCATAATTCCAAATTGCTCTCCAAAATGGTTGGATCAGTTCACAATTCTACCAGCAATGAATTAGTGTCCCAGTTTTTCCATATCTCCTCCAACATTTGTCACTTTCCCCTTTAATCATTTTAGTTTTCTTCTTGAAGGAGAACCTCTAAGGTTGTATATTATTTTACTCCATCCAAGGCTTTTAAATAATCCATAAGTAATAAGGACAGTGGGATCCTGTATTCTCTATATCTTTCAAGATAATGGTACAACTGTAAACATGTTCTACTTTAGAAAGTTATTTCCAAAAGCCTGCCTGTTATATTCTCATGCTTTTGTTAAGGATATTATTTACATGTATATAGATTATCCTCACATTTTGTAATCATGAGAAAGTAGACAGATGGGTCAGTGGTTATTGATGTTCTCTTGATCACTTTTTGTTGGTAGTAATAGCACTTGTGATTTACACACACATACGTATACACACACACACTCCATTCAATAACCTCTTTCGTAGTTTGAGAATTAATCCTTCAGTGTTCTTAAAATTATATTGCCTTCCATATAGATATCCCCTATATATATTAGTCCAATCTAGCTGCTCCAAATTTTGTGGGTTCACTGAAGTAACGAAGAAAATAATTTGATAAAGAAAATAACCGGTTATAGAAACTTTGAATATCTTTTCAGTTGTTATCCTTCCAGTTTCATCTTTAAATACTCAGGAAAATCTGATTCAATTTTGTCACATTGTCAAACTTTCTGCTGACTTATTTTTCCTTCCAGGACTTCTGGAAATTTTTTTAAATGTATTTACTTATTTATTTTGGCCAAACTGCATCCAGCTTATTAAAGATCCTTTTCATAAACAATCATGATAATTCAGAAAGGACATGGGCTACAATCAGCAACAGTACACAACTTTTAAATTCTCCTCCTCCATGCACTGCCCACAAACAAAGTTACTATAAAACACAATAGAGAGTCTTTATTTTATACTTGAAACAGGGAAAGTTTATGGTAAGAGTGGACACTTTCACACTGACTGTGTGTTAAGAAATTTTCACAAGTCTATACTGACTTTGAGGAAATGAAATGAAAACTACAATATTCTTAACTAGAAAAAAGATTCCAATATGAAAGAACTGTAGCCCTTTGGGGAAGGCTATATCAGGGCCATAATGCAAGTCCATATTGCCTAAAAAACTGTTAACCAACACAACTGATTTTGGGATGAGGGAGGGAGAGAAATGGAGGCAGGTCCTGATAATTCCTTGTGTTTAGAGAGAATAAAATATATGTTTATGACAGACAGGAAGAAGTACAAATTTTTGACATTATCCACTCCCACTCCGACCAAAGAAGCTGAGGATATTCGTGTATCTGTGTTCATATCAATGTATGTGATGTGCAGCTCAGGGTGGGGGGGGGAGTGGAGGAGGGGGCTGGAATACTGTGGGACAGTAGTGTCAGGGAATTTTGGTATTCAAAAGTAGTCCTCTCAAAAACCTATCTTTGGGGCAGCTAGGTGGCACAGTGAATAGAGCACCGGCCCTGGAGTCAGGAGGACCTGAGTTCAAATCCGGCCTGAGACACTTAACACAAAAACTAGCCATGTGACCTTGGACAAGTCACTTAACCCCGATTGCCCCTTCAAAAAAAAGGCTTAAAAAAACTTATCTTCATCTGTTCTTTATCCTTTCCTTTAATTTATAGATGAATTTTTATTTATTTTATTCTGAACTTAAGAAATAAAACAAGTATTTCCATAAAAAGTTTAGCTGAGTCTGATCTTAGCTTTAACATGCTGATAGTCAGACTGAACACAGATAGCTGACTCGAATATTGCTCAGTAACCAGTCATTTACTATCAAGATACATTTTTTCTTGATCATGTCCAGTGCTATCCAGGTCTTGTTAAAGAAAGTATTCATGGTATATAGGCATGAATCTTCCTAGTAGTTTCTAAGTCTTTGGCCTTTTTCTTTAAAAAAAAAAAATGTTTTATTGATATCTTTTAACACCTGTATCACTCTCTCTGTATATCCTTCTATTTCCCCACCACCACCACAATAGCCTCCATTTTAATGAAGATTTTTTTTAAATAAAGAGGGGCAGCTAGGTGATGCAGTGAATAGAGCACTGACCCTGGAGTCAGGAGGCCCTGAGTTCAAATCCAGCCTCAGACACTTGACACTTAACCAGTTGTGTAACCTTGGGCAAGTCACTCAACCCCAATTGCCTTGTCTTCCCCTCCAAAAAAAAGAAAAAAGAAAAATCAGTAAAATCATCCAAAAAATCTGACAATAATAAGCAATATTTCACATCAGTGGATCCCTCACCTCAGAAAAAGAGTGGGGGGGGGGGTAGCTCCTCAGTCTGTAGTCTCATATTTTCTAACACATTTTTCCACTATCCTCCTCTATTCCTACTTATGCATTTAAGTCAACAAGTATTTAAAATATATGTTAATTTAAATTAGAGGATCCTTCCAAGTTTTTCATGGAATTTCTCTGTCTCCTCTCCAGATGTTGACACATAAGCCACTGTTATCTTTTCCTCTTTTTATTTATGTATTCATTATCATTATTCCAGGTAAGATGATCAAGTTTGTCAGTAACGCTCTTTTTTATTTATGTGTGGTTTTAGAGCACTAGCCGTAGAGTTGGAAAGACCTGAGTCCAAGTGCAACCTAATTTACTTGCTATGCAACCCTGGGAAAAAGACTTAACCTCTGTCTCAGTTTTCTCATCTATAAAATGAGAATAATAATGCCACCTACGTCCCAAGGTTGTGAGCATCAAATGAGAGAATAATTATTAAGTACTTTGCAAATCTTAAAATGTTATGTAAATGTTAGCTATTGTTTATTGTAGAGTACACATTGACATCAACTCCAACACTTCTTTCAGCTCTCCAAGAAGCTACTTCCTTATATTTTCTGGTTTCAGTATTAGCAAGAAGGTCAATATTTAGATAGATCTGAGGAAGGAAGGAAGGAAGGAAGGAAGGAAGGAAGGAAGGAAGGAAGGAAGGAAGGAAGGAAGGAAGGAAGGAAGGAAGGAAGGAAGGAAGGAAGGAAGTATATTTTATTACTATGTGCCAAACAACATACCAAGTGAAAGAAGTATGTTGATTCTCTGATCATTGGACAAGGATTTTATATTTAGAATATAAAGAATTAAATTAATATTTACAAATGATCCAAAGACAACAGGATAATCTTAAGTGCCCTCTGCTCACTTTTCTGACACTCTGTCATTGTCACCAAAGAAGCCTAAGGAGACCACGTGTAATTTGTCTGTGTTTCATGGATCACCTTGACCAAAGATGGCGTCACTCGGTAGCTAACCTACTCCCAATAAGCCCCTCTGTTCTTTGCTAGCTGGTCCTTAGTGAACAGACACAAGTATGTTACAGACAGAGTGTGTGCATCACTGTGAGCTTTCAGGAACCCAGGGGTCCCCTCTACACCAAAATGAGACACCATAATAGAAAGGGATTCTTTTTCAAAATTCAGATTTCATCTTGATTGATACTTGTTTTTTACATCACTTTCATGTCTGAATAAGTCTGTCTTTCCTCCCCTAGCCAGGGCTGTTGTTGTTATCGTTGTTGTTTGTCCTTTATTCTTGAAGAGGACCATGACATCAGGAAGATGATGCCATGACTTGCAAGGATTTAAGTGAGGGAGGGCTGTGCCAGGTCACCAGTCTCATTTTCTCCTCTAGAGCCATCTAGGCCCAATGGTAAGATACAGATAGGATGACTGGAGATGACCCCTGCCAGGGGGCTATCCTTTATAACAAAGATTTAGCAAGAAGTATAATGCTTCCTTCGCTGTCCCCCTCTACTTGAAGGCTAAGAATGTTATATCTCACCCCTCCTGCAAGGGTCTCCAGCATGCTTCAGTGAGACTCACGCTGAAAATGATTTTAGGCCCCAGCAATAGTGTTCCCTCAACTGTTAGTGGGTAAGTCTCCTATACCCCATAGAACTGAGCCAGTAACAGTAATACTGGTTTATTTACTTCAAAAGGTTAATCATATTGTACTTATCTTCATCCTAATCTCTAGCCTCCATTTAACTGAAAAGTAGTAGCCTCCACTCCATGAGGAACATACCCTTCACATCCAAGTGACTTTGAATTTCTATAAATCATCATCCCAACCCCAATTCCTAGCCTTTAACTCCCAATTCTTCACTCCCATCCCTCTCAACACTCCCACCCTAAAGTTTTAACTTAACTCCATCCAGTCCTTCCATTGTACCCTCTGGAATACCTGAGCAATACATTTCCTCTCCCATTCCTTCTAGCTATAAGCTTTTACTAAGACCTGGCTCCCCTCTGATTACATAGACTCCCTGGATGCCCTTTTGAGTACTGGCTACACCAGTACTGGCGTCACTGGTTTTTCCTCAGCTCACTGTTTGAGGAGGGGGAGCTGGAGCACTCCTTACTCTCCATTTCCACTTCCAGCTTTTTCTTCTTCCTCCATCACTCAGTAAACTCTCTTCCTTTACTGTTCATGCTCTTCATGTCTACCACCAAACAAAATCTTGGTAACTGTTGTCTATAGACCCCCCACCAGTTCCTCCACTTCTGTGAACACAAGCAAGGTGGGATTTTTGTTGCTTTTCTTTTGGAGTTCATTTCCCAGGCTTACATTAAATTGTAAACATCTGAAGGACTAATCTCCTTTGAACCCTGGTAATCCACAGCTGTAGCACATTAGGTGTTAAGGAGAGTTTTGGAACCTTCTGACTCTGAGCCAATCAGGTGCCGAGTTTCAGTGGCGCTATGAACACGGGCTGCTGGCACCACCCTGGTACAGGCCCTCATCACCTCATGCCTAGACTATTACAGTAGCCTACTGGTGGGTCTGCCTGCCTCAAGTCTCTTTTCCATTTCAATATATCTTCCATTCAGCTGCCAAAGATTTTTCTAAAGTGCACTTCCGACCACATCACACACCTTACTCAATAAGCCTCGGTGGCTCCCTATCACTTCTATCAAATATAAAATGCTCTGATTGTCATTCAAAGCTTTTCATAACCTAGACCCCTCCTAACTTTCCAGTCTTCTTATACCTTACTCACCAACACATACTCTTTAATCCAGTGACATTGGCTTCCTGGATGTTCCAAGAACAAAACACTCCATCTCTAGCTCCAGGCATTTTCTCTGATTGTCCCACATGCCTGGAACTCTATCCCTCCTCAATTCCATCTAGTGCCTTTCCTGACTTCCTTTAAGTCCCAACTAAAATCCCTTCTTTTTCAGGAAGCCTTTCCCAACTTGTCTTAATTCTAGTGCCTTCCCTCTGTTAATTATTTCTTATTTGTCCTGTATACGGCTTGCTTTATATGTATTTGATTGCATGTTATCTCCCTCAAGTGATTGTAAGCTCCTGGGAAGCAAGGACTATCTTTTGCTTTTTGTATCCCTGGTGCTTAGCACAGAGCCTAGCACATAGTAGTAATTTAGTAAGTGTTGGTTGATTGATGCTTTGATTTGTTGTCTTCGTTCTTAAATTGTAACATCCATAATTGATCATAATATTGCAGATGTGGTCTGATCATGACAGTGAAGTGCTGCCTTCATGGTTCTGGATATAATACAGAGCCATCTTTAATGTAGCCTATGACTGTATTCACTTTTAAGTTGCCATGTCACATTTTTGTGTGAACTCATATCACCATCCAATAAATGCCTAAGATTTTTCAAGCAAGCTCCTTTCTAGATGTGTGTCCCCCATTCTGTACTTATCCAGTTGATTTTTTTTAACTTTCATAAAATTTTACATTTATCTCTACTAAATTTAATCTTATTCAAATGACTAAAGGATGTAATAGATTGTCAAGATCTTTTTTTAACCCAATTCTATTATCCAATGTGTTAAATAGCCCTTCCAACTTTTTGTCATCTATAAATTTGGCAAGTATACCATTTTTGTCTTCATCTAATAAAAGAAACATGCTCTCCTATCACACAATCATGGACGTGAGGTTAGAATCTTGCTCTTTTTTCATTAAGGAAGGGAATAAGCATTTAGATGCCTATTGTGTGCCAGGAACTGTACTAAGCTAAGCACTTTTTTTAAAGCAAATGTCTCATTTCATCCTCATTTTATAATTGGTGAAACTGAGGCAAACAGAAATGACTTTCCCAGATAGACATGCAGTTAGTAAGTGTCTGAGGTTATTTCCAGAATTTCAACTCAGGTCTTCCTGATTAACAGCCAATTCTGGTGAAAAGTCTCTCCAAATTTAGTTGTTAATCTATGTCACTAAAATAAATTAAAACTTTCAAGTGTGATAGGATATACCAGTATTTAGGCTCCAATTGCATACCTTCAAATAAGGTATCTGAATAGGACTTGAATGAAGAGGAAAGTGTCATCTCCCATAATTTAATAAAGTTTCCTGATTTCTGAAAAGTACCGAAACGTTTGGAGTCATTCAATAGCTAGGATTTAGAATAGAAGGAATGTTTGAGAAATCTAGTCCAATTTCACTTTACAGATGAATAAACTGGGGATTACAGAGGTAAAATTCCCGAGGCCCCATAACAGCAATAGTGGCTTAGATTTGGACAATCCCGTTACAACAAAGACAGTTACAATGAAGTGCACAATAGAAGTATCTATTATTCTTTATGCTTTCTAATTCTATTCAATTAAATCTTTATTAAGCATCTTCTAGGTACAAGGCATACCTCATTATGCTGAGGAGGTGACTTTTGGTGCTGGAGTGGAAGGCAATGAATTACAAGCTCTAATAAGTCCAACTAAATAAGGAAGCCTTAAGTACAGTCTGTTGCAGTAGACCCAAGTGTTTGTCATCCAAGAACCAATCTAGGTTAAGCTCAGAAAGGCTCATCAACAGTAAGGTGGACACTAAGTTATGATTTTTTTTCCAACCACAGCAACTTATTAGGACTATCTCCTAAAGTGTAGATGGGGTAAAGGGAATATTCATGCTAAAGAAATAATAAATCCTTAAAATACTGAAGTAAATAGTAGGCATGAATTCTAGTCCCACTGAAATCTCTATGGTGACTCATCCATTAAAATAGACTTCCTTTAGTCCCTACCCAAGTTCCAGTCTCTCTTTTTTTTTTTTTAATGGAAGGAAGAGGCTTGTTCACAAGGCAAATTCCTGGTATTATGCATCATAAGATGCTCAAGTTGGCTATATATCTATATTGGGCCTATGTAGCAGCAGAGGCCCCTCTCTTAGACATGTGGTTCCCAGGCAAACTTTCATTAACTTGAATACCATTTCAATACATTTGTTGAGTGAAAACATTTTCTTCATAAACTTCAAAAAGTTGGTGATGAATTTCTGCTAGGGAAACACTTTTCACTTTTCAAAATCAAATCCCAGTACGTGCTTCAATCTGGAGACCATATGTCTAGGGAAACAGTTCTTTGTAACTCAGGTCACGCTGTTAGTAACAGTCTTAGCCAATCTACTTTACAGTGTTGCCCAACATGCCTGACAAATTCCTTTTGTTCTTCCTCTTTATTGGTCCCATGCTGGGACTTAAAAAGGGGACTGTGAAAGAAAGTTAGATGAGCTAGTCAGTATTGAAAGCAATGTGTCCTTTTACTTGGTATCATTAAGGAAAGGTCCTGTTGATTAACTGGAGACACTGAAGGCTGGGAGCACAGAGGTGGAAGGCAAAGATAACAAGAGAAAGTCACCAGAGCAGCACCTGTTCCCTAACCCAGGTGGCGAGTACAATACCTTCAAAACTAGCGTAAAACGTGCTGCACTAGTGCCCTTGCACAGTGCTTCTCAATGACGGTGGCAAATAATTCCTCCAAAATGGGAAGGGGAGAGACAGGGAAGTTATACTGCCAGTGATGACCCCCGAACTTTGAGAATGAAGACATAGGAAGGTCATGATGCAAGGCTACCCCTGAGTTCTCAACAGTCCTCTTGGCTCCAGTAGATGGGATTTCTAGGTCAATCATCATTCCATACACCAGAGCAGCTCAGAAATCCTGAAGAAGTATTTTTAGAGATAATGTAGTCTTTCAGAGAGGTGGTATTTTGCTCAATTTGATTAGTTTCCCACCTTTGAAGTTATGGGTGTGAAAGATGGAAGTTTCTAAATGGTAGCTGTTGTAAGACTGTTCCTAATTTAGGAAAAGCCTAACATTGTAGGTTCCAGGAAAATTAAAAAAGGAGGAGGGCCAGGCAGGAAAAGAGGTCATGGGTTGTCAGAACCTGGACATCAGAGAAAGAAGGAAGAAGGTAATGTGAGAAAGAACCAGATGTTCTCCCCAATTAACCTTCTTAATTTATTCTTCCAAATAATCTTTTTGTGATTGAGCTAAGGAAAAAACTGAACTGTGCACTACATTTTTGGTTCAATTTCTTCCTTTTCTTCTCAGTGGCCTCAAATTCCTCAATGAGAGACACTTTTTTAAACTCCCAGAGCACTCACCAAAGCAAAAGGCAAAAAAAATTTTTATTTTTTTTTTTTAAATCCAAGAACAGGGGTATAGGAAAGCCACTGTGTTCATTGCATCTTCCTTCTTTTGTCTTTATTAAATTGACAGCACTCCTTTTGACTTGCTGATTAATTCTATAAGGGTTATATATTAAGCTCTAATTTATCTGTAGATCCTATAGACTAAGAATGTGATATCTAGGGGTATATCTAATCATATTAAAATTCTACTATAATCAACGAACACTTACTAATATCTCACAATATGCCAGGCACTGGACCAAGCACTGGTGACAAAAATCGGAGTGAAACAGTCTTGCCCTCAAGGAATTTGCATTCTAATACATGGGAAAGACAACATGGACACACACACACACACACATATGGTACAAAACAAGAACTATTTTGAAAGGCGGTGCATTAGTCCAAAATGGAGCTCCATGTCTTTCCCTCTAAACATACCTCTCCTCTAAACTTCCTTATTTCCATTAAAATCATTAACATCTTTCCATAACATAGGTTTGGAGCTTCAGAGCTTTCCTTTACTCTTCTCTCTTCACCCACACTTTTAGGTGCCATATCTTAATGATTTTATTTCCATAACATCAGTCCCCTCTTCACTCACACTATGGCTGACACTTTCTCTCTTTCCTGAACTATTATAATAACCTCCTAATAAGTCTCCCTGTTTCCACTCCACTGCCTCCCCCAATCATCTACCTTCCACTCAGCAACCCAAAATAATATTCCTAAAGTATGTCTGGCCATGTCAAGCCCTTGCTCAAAAGTCCTCAGTAGATTCCTACCATTGCTAAGCTGAAATACACACTTCTCAGACTGCCATTTAAGATGTTACGCAATCTGACTCCAGTCACATTTCCAGACTTATATTATTCCACTCATAAATTTTAAGTTCTAGACAAACTCAACAATCTAGATATTCTCTAATACAGCTCCTACCTCTGAGAATTTCCATAAGTATCCCCAACCTAACCCCAGGGCAGGGATGTACCCCTCATCACTAGCTCCCAGAATCCTTACTTTCTTCTTTCAAGGTTCAGCTTAGTTATCTTCTCCATGAGACCCCATCCTGGCCTTACCAATTCTTAATGTTCTCTTCCTGCTCACATTACCTCATATTTTTTTATCTGTGCATGAATTGTATCCATCCATCCTTCAGTAAAATGTAGACTTTTGGATTTATAAAAATTGTTTCATTTTTGTCTTTGTACAATGTTTTTTTGTTTGTTTTTGTTTGGTTTTTTGCTTTTTTTGGAGGGAGGGAGGGCAATTGGGGTTAAGTGACTTGCCCAAGGTCACAGGGCTAGTTTTTGTGTGTGTGTGCTAAGTGTCTGAGGCCGGACTTTAACTCAGGTCCTCCTGACTCCAGGGCCAGTGCTCTATTCACTGTGCCACCTAGCCACCCCAATAGACACAATGTTTATTCAACTGAATTGAATTAAAGAATTTCTGAGTCTGTGTGACCAAGTGACCAAGGCCAAGGAAATAGCACCATCTGTGCAGCATCTGTCCAGAATCAGAATAGACTTCCCACCCCAGCCCAGCAGCATCCAAGTCCAGAGAGGGACCAGAATACCCACTGAGCGATCCACTTACCTGAACCCATCCAGCATAATGGCTTTCTATCCATAACCTGTGAGTAGGGAGCCAGCACAGCTGATCAGGGTAGCAAACCTGTCCATTACAAAAACTACACCTCGCAGCATATGTCATGAGTACCCTCAGGAGAAAAAAGCCACTGAGGCCCTGAGTTCCAGAGCTGTAAGTTGCCTTGGCCGCGTGCGCTCCCTATACATGTGTTTCACTTGCATTGCAGTTTAAATCCATGCCCATTCTTCCCCACTACAGATTCTGTCCATATGGTATATCCCTAGTACAAATGGTGAATGTTCTGTAATTATTATTCTTGTTTACACATTTGAGTAAATTTCCATTTTAAAGAACTAAGTTTATTGACTGTCAAGGGGAAAGCACACCACTGGGGCTCAGGAACTAGTATTAGGATGATTGCACTCAAAGAGTTAGCCCTAGACCCTGAAAGTAGAAGCAGTCACTACTATGGGGATCCAAACTGCCAGTGCCAGTAGAAGTTGAAAGAATGAACCCACAGAGGAGTGTTGTTTTTTTTTTAAAAAGAGGGGGGAATAAGATCAGGGATGAAACAAGGGTGTCCACTATCACCCCTCTTATTCAATCTGGTACTAGAAATGTTAGCAGTAGCAATAAGAGAAGAAAAAGAAATCAAAGGAATCAAATTAGGCAAAGAAGAGACCAACCTATCACTCTTTGCAGATGATATGATGATAAACTTAGAGAATCCTAGAGAATCAAGTAAAAAACTACTTGAGACAATAAATAAATTTGGCAAAGTTGCAGGATATAAAATAAACCCACATAAATCCTTGGCATTCCTATATATTTCCAATGAAATTCAACAGCAAGAGATAGAAAGAGAAATCCCATTTAAAGTTACTGTAGACATTATAAAATATTTGGGAATCTACCTGCCAAAACAAACCCAGGACCTATATGACCACAACTACAAAACACTTTTCACACAAATAGGGTCAGATCTAACTAATTGGAAAAATATCAATTGCTCATGGCTGGGATGACCTAATATAATAAAAATGACAATTTTACCTAAATTAAATTATATATTTAGTGCCATACCAATTAATTTACCAAAAAAACTACTTTATAGAGCTAGAAAAAATAGTAACAAAATTCATTTGGAAGAATAAATGGTCCAGAATATCAAGGGAATTAATGAAAAGAAATGCTAGGGAAGGTGGACTAGCTATACCAGATTTCAATCTGTATTATAAAGCAGCAGTCATCAAAACTGCTTGGTATTGGCTGAGGAATAGAGGAGTGGTTCAATGGAACAGATTAGGCACATGAGATTCAGAAGTCAACAACTATAGTAAATCTATTGTTTGACAAACCCCCAGACCCTGGTTTTTGGCATAAGAACTCACTATTTGACAAAAACTGCTGGGAAAACTGGAATATA
>NW_027186304.1:49299228-49299831 GCF_028583685.1 Petaurus breviceps papuanus | reverse complement strand
TGACAAAAACTGCTGGGAAAACTGGAATATAGTATGGCAGAAACTGGACATAGACCATTATCTAACACCATATACCAAAATCAAGTCTAAATGGGTTCATGATCTAGGTATAAAGGTTGATACTGTAAGCAGTCTGCTAAAACAAGGAATAGTTTACCTATCAGACTTGTGGAGAGGGAATGACTTTATGACGAAACAGGAATTAGAGAACATTATAAAATGTAAAATGGATAATTTGGACTGCATGAAATTGAAAAGTTTCTGTACAAATAAAGCCAATGTAACCAAGATTAAGAGGGAGGTGGGAAATTGGGAAAGAATCTTTACAACCTATGTCTCTGACAAAGGACTCATCTCTAAAATATACAGAAAATTGAGTCAAATTTATAAGAATACAAGTCATTCCCCAATTGATAAATGGTCTAAGGATATGAACAGGCAGTTTTCAGAGAAAGAAATTAAAGCTATCTATAAGCACATGAAGAAATGCTCTAATTCACTATTGATTAGAGAAATACAAATCAAAACAACTCTGAGGTACCACATCTCACCAGTCAGATTGGCTAAGATGACAAAACAGGAAAATGACAAATGCTGGAGAGG
>NW_027186304.1:49256284-49299218 GCF_028583685.1 Petaurus breviceps papuanus | reverse complement strand
GGGGGAGAAGGGGGACAAAATGTGAAATTCAAGGAATTGAATCCTGTAAACTAAAAGGAAACAAATTAATAAATTAAAAATTGAATTTAAAAAAAAAAAAGAAATTCTATGAGCTTGTAAAAATTTTTTAAATTAATTAGGGACAGGGGCAAGAATCAGAAAATTTAGAATCATATAAACTAGGTTAAAAGGGATCATTTTACTACAACTGCTGATTCTAATAATTCTAATGAAATGTGTACACATCAAATAAAAATATTCATTTATGTATCATTATGAGGCTGGTTTACTTTGAAAACATGAGTTTCCTTTCCACTGGAACTAAGAGCAAGGCACTGCACACTGAAAAGAGCACTGATTTTGGAGTCAAACAACCTGCATTCAAATCATTCAAGTAGTTCTATTCTTTTATTCACCAGTCAAAGGTCACCAACATGTTTCTAGTGACCCAGATTTGCAACCTCAGTCTTAATTCCCCATTCATTTACATCACACATGTCCAAATCTTGTCATCTCTACATCCACAACATTTCTCCTATACATTTCCTTCTTTCCATTCCCACAGCCACCACCCCAAGTTTGGGCTCCCACTGCCCCTTGCCTACAAATACTTCAATAGCCTTCTACTTGTTTTGCCATCCTCATGTCTCTACTCACCCAAATCCATCCTGTATATAGCCAAAGTAATTTTACTGAAGTGCTGTGAACAAGTCATATGTCTACTGAATAAACTTCACTGGCTCTGTATTACTTTCTAGCACCAAACATTGTGTTGGGCATTTCAACCCAGTTCCTACCATTCTAGTATTCTTAAAACATGACTACCCTCCATGGATTATTCTAGTCACAGTGGACTATTTGCTGTTCTCACACATAAATACTTCAACTCTTGTCTTGCCTCCTTGCTTTTACAAGGATGCTAGCCCTCATGACTGGGAGGTTTTCCATACTTACCTCCACCTCTTAGAATCATTGGATTATTTCAAGGGACAACTTCTAGAGGAAACCTTTTCTGTTACACCCAGTTATCCGTGGCTGCTTTAAGGCTATTTTTGACTGTCTTGAACATACACAAGCTTCTCCACTGTCAAGAGTTTAAGTTCCTGGAGGGCAGGGGTTATTTCCCTTATGTTTTATAGGATGAATAAATGCTTGTTGATTGAGTGGTAAAAAAGCTCTAGATACACAGGCAGGTTGGAGCTGGACTGTAAAAGACCTAGGACGTCAGATTAGGGGACTTTGTTCTGAAGACAATTGGGAACCATGCAGGTGGCATTCTGAATGATCAGAGAATTAGCAAGAGAATCAGGGAGCTGTAGGCAAAATGGAGCGGAGGACAGAAATGGTGGAAGTAGGGAGGCCTGGTTGGGTGATAAGGGAGGCAGCCCACCCGGCCGTAGTGATGGCACTGCCTAGGGCGAAAGGCAAGGGGAAGGAGAGCCTTTGTTTCTGTCCTTTCCTTGCACCACCCTCTTCTGCTGTATCCCAGAAACAGAAATTATTTTATAATTGGAATGAATGGGGCTTGATGTGTGTGTGCCTGTAGAGCCTCTGCGGCAGCAGTACCGCGTTAGCTAATTAAAAAAATGACAGGGCGGCCAGGTGGCACAGCGAGTGAGAGCGCCAGCTCCAGCGTCGGGACGACCTGGGGATCGAATCCGGGCTCGGACACTCAGCACCCACCCAGAAACACCTGGCCGTGTAACCTTGAGCAAGTTACTTAACCCCGATTGCTCAGGGGCGGCCAGGTGGCTCAGTGAGTAAGAGCGCCGGCTCCAGTGTTGGGACGACCTGGATCGAATCTGGGCTCAGATACTCAGCACCACACCCAGAAATAACTGGCCGTGTAACCTTGGGCAAGTTACTTAACCCTGATTGCTTAAAAAAAAAGGAAAAAAAAATGATAGCCATTTAGTAACAATGAGATTACAAGCATAGTTTTAAGCAACAGTGTTTTGAAAAACAGCTTTATGACCCTGTACCAAGAAACGTGGATGCGCATCAAAAAGAATCAGCGATGATGCGTGCAAACGAAGCGCATGAAGCGGCACTTGTCGTGACACAAACCGCCTCAAACGTACTTACCACAGGGACTATCTCAAAGAGGTGAATATTATTGCAATGATCCAGTAAACGCTGTCTTGTAAAGTTTGCTTCTTGACACAAGGGACACTTAAATGTGGGATGCCCAGCAGAACTACAAGACAATAATATCAAGAAACTGAATAAGATGTAACGATGATGACCAAGAAAGTCGAGTCAAGAAAACATGCTTCTCTCCATTTTGTTAGAGGTAGGGGACAATCAGTGTGAAATATTGCATTCACTGCCATATGCTATGTTGACAGGCTGGTTGGGTTTGGTGAACTTTATTTTTCTTTTAAAAGACAACAGTATTAGTTTAAATATATTCATTCAAAATACCATGAAATAAACTACTGGATCCTTCCATTTTACATTGTAATGTACGCTTTGGCTATAGTTAGGCATTTCATCATAGTTACATGACATCCCTCATGTTTAAATTTAGTATGCTCTGGGGCGGCTAGGTGGCACAGTGATTGGAGCACTGGCCCTGGAGTCAGGAGGACCAGAATTCAAATCGGGCCTCAGACACTTAACACTTACTAGCCATGTGACCTTGGGCAAGTCACTTAACCCCAATTGCCCTGCCCTCCTCCCTCCAAAAAATAAATAAATTTAGTATGCTCTGATTGAAAGCTTTCCCTCATTATGTTCAAAACTACACAAAAAGTTACTAGGGATATTAATTTCATCAAGAAAAACTCCAATGCTGGCAACTCTATAAGAAATTTCTGTGCTCTTTGAATTAGTAAGCATGATAATTATTAACATTAGTAAGCATAACTAAATTGTCAAAGGGATTGAAAAAAAACTATTTTAAAATGTTAACAATTTATATAACCTATTCACTAATATATGATTCAAACTAAATATTCTTATACATGTCATTGATATACAGGAATCAAAAACCTTAAAAATTAAAATTTTCGATGTAAAATAAGTACTCCAGATATCTCAGGTAAGTATGGCTTAGAATTTTTAATCCAATCAAAAAATATTGTGATTATTTAGTAAACAGATACCACTTATCAAAAAATATCATTTTAAAATATTACCTTGCATCTCCTTGATAGTTCTCTGTATTATCAGACGTAGATGTCTCACTCCTATTACTTAAGGAATAGGAGAAAATTGAGTATAAAATTAATTGTTTTAAGTGGTCAAATTAAAATCCCAAAGTACAGGAGTGGAAGGGCATGAATGAGAATGGAAGCTTTGGACTTCAAAATATTCATGAAGAAACAATTCAGTATTTTTTTAAAAGCAGTTTTGTATTAATTTAAAATGCATTCATAAACTTGAACAAACAAGAAAGACAGCAAAGGTCTTTACCCACTTGCTTTAAAAAAAAATCTCAAGTGGGAGGAATGGCTCATTTATGCTTATAGTTAAGAAACACAAAAATATTCTTCCAACAGTAATGTCTTAAAAGTACTGTTTCACTATGAAATCATATACTTGATATTTTAAAATCAGATGCCCATTCCCACTTCTCAAAACAAAACATTATGACTTTTTTCCTCTGAAACTTGAGGAAAATAAAACTTTGGTAGCACCAACAAGAGCAGCCTGTAGTTGTTACATAAAGTACTTTTATGGCAATGTATACTTTTTCTTATCTCATTCAAAAAGTCCTCATTCCTCTCCATTCTCATTTTCATTAGCTCATCCACGTCTTCACTACCTTGGGCCTGGGCCAAAATAACTGTGTAATGGGCTTCCTTACAAATGTCTTACATACTACTGCCAGAAGCATCTTCCTAAAAACACAATTTTTATCAAGTCATTCCTTCTCCTCAAAAACCCACAATGGCAGCTTATATGTTGATAGTACTTAACTGTTTTCCAAATAATCGCTTTATAATGAATTAGGTAATATAAGTATTATTATCCATATTTTACAAAGGGGGGGAAAGAAAGATGAGAGGTTAAGTGACTTGTCCACAGTAACATGGCTCATAAAATTCTAGAGCCCAAATTTGAACACATATCTCCTGACTTCAACTAATGTGCTCTTTTCACTACAGCATGTATAAACTATAAACTTTTGCTCTTTGCTTTTCAAAGACTCTCTCTCCATGATATGGCCTCCCTTTCCTGACTTACCTCTAACAATTTCCCAACATAATTTCTGCTCTGATTGAACCAGCCTCCTGCTGTCCCTCAAAACATTCCATGTTCATTTCCTTCAAGACCCATCTCAAGTTCCACCTCCTTCATGAAGCTTTCTCTGATTAGGTTAACCAACACTGATTTAAGATAGTCACATGAACTCCTGAGCATATTTCCTTCCTCAGATCATATGCAGCCTCCCTTCAAACCTCTTCTGCAGAAAAGTACATAGTATACTTATTGGGGGAAAAAAAAATCAGGAAATAAGATAGAACTTAAAGGTATAATGGGAATGGGAATCTTTTCTGCCCCTTAATAGGTCTAGGAGGAATTTGAAGACCTTCCCTGCTTTGAAAATAAACTCTGCCAGAATGTAGTCACATGGAGCCTGTGGTAGGAGGTGTTTGCTGAAGGGTTAAGCAGAGCCACAGGAAGCTAGGAGTCATAGCTAGAGAGATGAGGGAGAGAGAGAGGAGGCTCAGCAAGGAGACAGTGAGGCTTGTGAGTAAATACTGATCTTGTATTGGTTTGTGGGAAGGCCAAAGGATGGCATGGCTCTTAGTGTTATTATGGCTTCTGAATATCTTTATTTATTTATGGTACTGTGATGGAACTGGCTTACTGGTTTTGGGATTCAATTTTCTGGTGTCTAAATAAATGCTTCCTTTCTGTCTTCTATGGGGAGAGTTTGTTATATTTTGTGATCTACCACCATGCAGGAAATTATAGTCACGGTCTTTATCAAGATCTTGGGTGCTATAAATATCGCACTGGCACTACAAAAGGTCTTGAAGAATTGTTAAAATCTGAATAGGTAGAATATCAAAGATTATATTGGAGAGGTGGCAAAGGGGAAGAAAAGGAGGAATTATATGGAAAGGGAAAAAAAGAAATAGATATGGAATGTTTATAGAACAACAAAGTGACAAGACTGACTTGAACACAGAAGAGAATATGACAGGGAGTTAGCTACAGCTAATAAGAATAGGAAAACGGGGCCATTTAATGGAGAAACTTCAAATGGCTGGAAGTTTCGACTTATTTTTTTATTCATGGGCACTTGAACCAAAGTCAGAAGACATGTATTCAACCGTAAGTCATTTAACCTTGAAACCTCAATTTCCTCATCTGTAAGAATTGGTAATAAGACTTATACCACCTACAGTGTAAGACTGCTGTGAGGAAAGCATTCTAAAAACTATAAAGTACCTAAGTTCTATTTTATGTTATAATTATTTGCAAGTGTAATATCCTCCTACTAGATTATAAACTAAAGGAGGGCAGGGACTAGATCTCATGGAATCTCTGCAACTAGCAGACAGGTAAGGTAAAACTAAATCTTTTCCCTGCTTGACTATTTATAATGCAAGGTAGCCACTACATGCTGGGCTCTTGGTAATATATAATTGATCAACAAACGTTTATTAAATACAAGACATTATGCTGGGTACATGTGTATATTTCTCTATTTACCCATGTAAATCAGAATCTCCCTAATAAGATTAAGTTCTCAAGAGGATAGGGACCATATCTTATAACTTCTCTTGTAATCTCCACCCAGACTGTATGTACTCAATACTTCTTTGAAATCTGTTTTTTCCCCTTATGTTTTAATTTGAATTGAGTTAAAAAGGCATTTCTTCTTCCCCAATTTCTTTGAAACCCAAATGCATGAAGAGAAATAACATAAAAAGGGAATGCAGAAAAGGTTGATTTTCTTGGCTAAGTCAAGTTCTCCTTTTTCTGTCTGAACTAGAATTAAGTGCTCTACAGGTGAGATTCTAAGCCTGAAGATTGCCAATAGTTATTAAAACTAATGTTTGTCAGAGAACTTCTTTAGCTTTTGTCTTTTAGACTTCAGACAAGATCATTTAAAGTGGGCAACGTCAATGTGTCTAAGGAAAACAATAAATTTATTTTTCAATATGAATTCCCCCCCTTCTAAAAAGTTGTGTTAGTCTACTTGGTATCAATAGTGTTCAGCAGTGTTGCTGTTGCTGCTGTTTTAAGGGAAGCAATAAAATATTTTAAAAAATAAAATTTACTGACTTACCCAAGGTTACACATCAAGTTATCGGCAGAACCCAGGCTACAACTCAGGTGTGCCGACTCTAAGGCCAGTGCTCCTTCCACTTAGATATGGGCTGTCTACCTACCTGACAGGGTTGTTGTGAGTAAAGTGCTTTGAAAACCTAAAAGCACTATATAAATGTGAGTTGTAATTATAATTATTATTAAGAAAAATTCTGAACGAACATATTAAATGCACATAATCTGACTCTACTAAGGCCCTGGGGTATAACTTGAAAAGTCTCTTTCCTGTTTTCTTTAGGTAAATTCTAAGTTTTCTGATACAGGGTGGCAGAGTAGTTATGTAACCACAACACCTGGGTTCAAATCCTAACTGCATGGCATGGGCAAATTACTTAACCTGAGAATACTTAAGCATTTATAGCAAATACCTTCACAGGGGCTATTTCACAAATCTTATAGCACAATATAAATGTGTTATCATCCTGAACTCCTGCTTACAAAATTAATCTGCTTAATAACTCCTTTCTTTGCAAATTCTATAAATTTCAGACGACTCTCTTCCCAGGACACATAATCTAAATCTGCTTCAACTTTCTTACATAATCTAATTTCCAAAAAAATGTAACTCAATAATTTTAAAATACAAAAAGCTGACAAATACTAAAATTAAGAAATTGTTTATATTAATATTCTTGTGAATGCTGTAGTATTTTAAAATAAATTTTCCAATAAAATGCATTCAAAAACAAACCTATCAAAAGAAAGGTCAAAAGGTATGCATTTTTTCCCCAAGAACTACAGAGAAAAAGCATACTCAAAATCATTACAAGAAAATGGAAATTAAAATAACCTTGAGGTTTCACACATCATAAGATGCAAATCTGTGAATATTACAAAAAACTAAACAGCTCATGTTGGAGCAGTTACTGGAAGCAAATCACACTAAAGCACTATTAGAGCTTTGAAGAGGCTCAACTATTACAAATTTCAATTTGAATTTATTATAAAAAACAGCAACTAAATCCATACCTTTTGACCTATTTGATGATCTCACTTATCCCCATGGATTTGTGTTTGCTGTTCAGTCATTTTTGTCAGTCATGTCTGACTCTTCATGACCCCATGTGGGGTTTTCTTGGCCAAGATACTGGAGTGTCTGTCATTTCCTTCTCAAGCTCATTTTATACAGATGAGGAAACTGAGGCAAACAGGATTAAGTGACTTGCCCGGGGTCACACAGCTAAGTAAGTGTCTGAGGCTAAATTTTAATTCAAGAAAAGTTTTCCTGATTCCAGGCCTGGAACCCTATCCATTGTACGGCCTAGCTGCCCATTCTTTGTGGTAGCAATTAAGTAAAAATAAAGTCCTCTAATATAAGAAATGTTTGAAAAAATATATAAATATATTGGAATATTATGAAGCAAGAAATAAGAGCAATTCAGAGAAAGGTGGGAAGACTTAGGTGAATTTATGTCAACTATTGCAGAACTAAATGAGTGGAACAAAAAAAAAATCATATATACAAAGAATACAACAATGTAAACCAAAAAAGATCACAAAAAGAATGTTGAATTCCCAAGAAATGAAAAACAGTGAAGAACCCAGAAAACAAAATATTGTCTATTATGTGAGACTGGACCTACCAAATGTTTTGCTTATTTTTTGTCACAAAGAAAAAGGGGGACGCAGTGTGGAAGACTATTGAAATGACTAACATAAGGAGGTAAAAAAATAACATTTACTTTAAAATCAGGGCAGGGAGCTAGGTTTTTAAAAAGTAAGCCTAAAATTATGCTTGAAAAATTACTAAGTTGCTCATGCCTTTTGACCTTGTTATCTGCTGGGCTTCTATCCCAAGGAGTTTAAATAAAATCAAGGAAAGACCATAAGCACAAAAATATTCATGATAGTACTGTGATTAAAAAAGATTAAAATGAACTGTGTGCCAAAGACTAGAATGTCTGAATTGTGAAATGAAAATACTATAAACTTGTGCCTTAAAGAATCCACAAGACATATTTCTTCTGAGGTGGTATGGAATGAGGAAATGCCCAGTTAAGAACCACCAAGTACTTCAGGACTACAATAATGTAAAAAAGACAACAATGAAAGTCAACAAGATTTAGATTATATACTACAATGTTAGTCATGATATTATGAAAGCTATAGCTAGTATTTCTCAAACTATGAAAAAAATAATACTGGAGAGAGGAGAATCCTTACTTTGCTCCTGTTTGTACTGGGAAAGCTTCCAGTGTTTCTTTGTTGCAAACAAAGCTAAGTCTTCATTTTGAATGTATGCTTTTCATCATATAAAAAGGTCTCTTCCACACCTACACTTTTTTAGAATTTTCAATATAAATGAGTGATATGTTTTGTTAGATTCTTTCCATACCTAGTGAAATAATCTTGTGATCATTTATATGATTAATATAATGCTAATTTTCCCTAAAACCGAGCTACCCTTAAAATCTTGGTACTAATCCAATTTGATCACAGGAAGTTATTTTCTGGATATGTTGCTGGGTAGAGAATCTCCTGTGATTTCATCTATGTCTGCCTCAACATGGATTAGTGATACAGTTGTGTATAATTATCTTTCTCTACTTTCTCCCTGGTTGGGTATCAGGTGCATTATCTGTGTTGTATAAGAGAGATTTAGTACAGTGTGTTGTCTATTTCCCAGGAATAACTTTTGTGGCTTAAGTATAAATTACTCTTTAAACACCTGACAGAATTCACCAAAAAATTCAAATGGCCTAGCTGTTTGTTTTTTTGAGCAATAGGGTTTAAGTAACTTGCTCAAGGTTAGACGGCCAGTTATTTCTGGGTGTGGTGCTGAGTGTCTGAGTCCGGGATTCAACCTCCAAGTCATCCCAACACTGGAGCCCGTGCTCTTACTTGCTGTGCTACCTGGCCACCCCTCTAGCTGTTTTTCTTAATCCATTGTTGTCCTCTTTGATTTTTTTCCCTCAAATCTGGCTGCTTAGGATTTTCTAATTATTGCTGTTGGCATGGCAACACATTTATATATTTTGTGAATATTCATCAACTTCCTATGAGCTCTCCATTTTGTTGAAGTTTATTTTATTTATACCTTCTGTTACAAATTTTGATGATTTTATATCGCAATAATTTTATTTTCCCTTATTTTGCTTGATTAGGTCAGATAGTGATTTATTTATTCTGCTAATCTTTTAAAAGAATCAGCTAGGGTTTTTTTTTTTAATCAATTCTATGGGTTTTAAGGTGTTTTATTTAACTTACATAACACCCAAAATTTATTTTCTAGTCTTGTTCACTTCATTTAGACTTTTTCTATTTTGTTAAGTTTTCAGAGACACATACACTTCTTCTGAAGATTGCCATTAACTGCATCCTCTAAGTTTTAATTTGTTGCCTCATTATCATGATTTAAGTTATTTTTCATTTCTATAATTTATTCTGCAACTCAACTCTTTATTTAGAATGTTTTTACTTACTCTTCATTCATGTGTACTATCTTTCAGTCATATTGCCTTTATACATTACTGTTTTTATTGTGCTATAGATAGTCTCTAGTGGCTATATTTTATCATTTCTAATTTTTTATATTTGTTTATGATGCCCAATCAAAAGATCAATTTTTGTAAAAGTATCATGGGATGTTCAGAAATATGTACTGAACTTCACATCCCAATCAGTCATCTATCCAGGGGTATTCTCACTATTTACCTGCCACCTCTGAAACTGTTCCTTCCCATAGGTTATACAGCAGCAACCTTTTCTACATCAGACCTTAGACTCTACCTAAGAATCGAAGAAACGCCCCCTCTGTAAAGAACCCCCCATCCCTAGTGAAATTAAACTACTCAGCTTTGGGGCTCCCACCCATCGAACCCCCAGGGCCCAACATGGTTTGCTGGTGACTAAGTAGCCCACTTAGATCTATACCTAGGTGTCAGACATCAGACCAGCTTTCAGTTTCACCTTCCATTCAGCCATACTGCCATCTGCCTGCTGCCTCTGACCAGAGCTCCTCCCCTTCTGGACCAGCATCATTTTCCACACTAGACCTGAAACCTAACCTCTGTATCTGAGTCTTTCTTAATCTACTGAAGCATTAATAAATTCGCCACTAGTTATATCAAATTAACTCAAAAGAGTTTGAGACCAGAAATCAGCACAACTTGGAGGCAGAGTGGCGTAGTAAAAACCATACAGAACTTACAATGCTTAATTCAGAGACTCCCTGGACCTAAGTTCTAACCTTAGCTCTACCACCCCTACTATTTGAGTTTAACCTTAGCACTTCACCTCTCGGAGCCATACTATACTGACCTACAGATTATTAAACACTAATGCCAAATTAAAGAAATAAAATATGGGCCCTTAATTGTGTAATAATTAAGAATTTTCACCAAGTCAAATTCTACACAAAATTTTCCACCACTGGAATACCACCAATATGTTAACTGGGTTATATGTAAAGTTTAACCAATATATAACTCATTAGTTTTATTCCTTTAATGATAAGGAGTATTATAAAGAAAAATAACATTTGATTCCAATTTGACAAATAAAAAAGGCATTTTACTTTACTATGGGTCACAAAGCAATTTCAGCTGTAACACCAGGAACAGAAATAAGTCTAACTACTTCCTAAGCAAAAGTACTAGTTACGGTCCAAAGTCTAGACTTTTTTTTTAAATCAATTGTACTCCAGATGCATGCTAGAATGTTGAGGCCCAAGATTTAATCTGCACATGCCAAATAGAATTCTGAAGTCATTTCCCTAGTCAATTTTCAGCAGTTTATTTAAAACAATTTCCAGACCATTGCTTTAAGAATGTGAGCTTCACTTTACTTTTAAATAACCACTCTCAAACACACAAAGGTCACTCACCTGTTCCCCGCTGAGTCCTGGGAGAGCTGGCAGCTTGGGATGATGGAGGACACGCCGTATTCATCCTGATACTTCTTACAAGATTTGTAATGATGCCGCATGCGATGAAACTTGATCTGTGAATGAAATCCAAGACGATTCTGCATTTGAGACA
This sequence comes from Petaurus breviceps papuanus, assembly GCF_028583685.1. Classification (NCBI taxonomy): domain Eukaryota; kingdom Metazoa; phylum Chordata; class Mammalia; order Diprotodontia; family Petauridae; genus Petaurus; species Petaurus breviceps. The sequence goes on along the minus strand of NW_027186304.1, from coordinate 49,287,948 downwards.
AATCTCCCACAAGATTAAAAGGCAATTCTGGGAATAACAGAAAGTCAAAGGTGACAGATAATGTAAACACTCCAGCCAAAATAAAAGAATTCTTCCAACTATTAAAAATGGCCTCCTCTTTCCAACTGCTGAACATAATAAGCATGAGTAAAATATCACACTTATCTAACAAGTATATATAATGCCAAATCCTGCATTAGAAGTACTGAAACTTTTTATTAATAATTTTAAACATCGGGGTGGCTAGGTGGCACAGTGAATAGCACACCGGCCCTGGAGTCAGGAGGACCTGAATTCAAATCAGGTCTCAGACACTTAACACAAAAAAAAAAAAACTAGCCGTGTGACCCTGGGCAAGTCACTTAACCCCAATTGCCCTACCTTCCCCTTTAGAAAAAAGGCAAAAAAATTTAATTTTAAATGTTGTGCTTTATTGCCATTACTATATGTTAACTATTAATATAGTAGCTTTAAGAATTATTGTTTGCATATTACCTGTATTACTACTTAACACTATCAAGTTTTTTCCTAGTCTTCTAGTATCAATGTACAAATTGAAAAACAAAAGTTGTCAGGTTAACAGTAGACACATTTTTCATTTCAGCAATGAGAAGTGGAACCAGTATCTTTCAAGTACACCTTGCTTCATTCTACTCTCCCCATCAGTTACACAACCCTCTCACAAAGGTGGAATAGTGTATCTGAGTTTGGTAAATGCAGGAAATAGAATCTGGCTTTGTTCATGAAATCTATCAGCTAAAAATAAAGCAATGTCTGTAATGGATCCACAGATACACTATCATAATTCTCCATTATTCCATTCTTTTCTCCAGGTGACTGAAATTTTAAGGTTTTCTATGATGAACAAGTAAGCAATTAATAAAAAAGTTAGTTGTTAAATATTTTGTGATGCTGTAAGTAAGCAATTGGAATTTCTTCTCCTAGTATGGTCCTTTAACTCCATGTTTAACTTGTCAAGATCTTGTTCAAGTCACAATTTCTCTAGCCTTGAGTTTGCTCATCTATAAAAATGAGATGAGGGGAGTTGGGGTGTACTAAATGGCCTCTGGGGCCCCTTCCAATTTTTAAGTCTGATACTATAATCTATAAAACTGTTAACAACATTATCATAAAACAATCAAATAACTAGCAAAAACTACCAATAGTGTCAAATTATGTCTCAGAAAATGAGTTTGAATGAAATTCTCTTATCATTTAGTGTGGAAAACTTGACTTTCAAATATCAAATACAGCTTATTTTACTCTACCTGTTTTGCACAGCATCTGCAGCTACCAGAAAATTTCCTCATGACATTTTCAACATCTAAGGCCCGTTTAGGACATGCTCGCTCTCTCCTAGTTACATTTCCACGACACAGGGGACAATGTATTCCACTTTCTCTCATTGCAGTCAGGAAACATTTTCTACAAAAACTAAACCAAAGGTTAAGTAATAAATTATCTAGTGAATGGATAAAATGTTTGTCATCCTGTATGTTAAACGTATGAATAGCTATAAATATTGATACCACATAATTTAGCCTGCTTATTATATTCTAATTCGCTTTAAAAAAAAACCTGCATTAGTTTGTTTATGTAAAAGTGTTCAACAGATTTATTCATTTAACCAGTACCAGATTCATCACTGCAAGATGTATATATCCCAATTAATAACAGTAATTGACATTTATGTCACTTTAACAGTTGCAAAGCACCTCATTTGAAGATCATGTCAATACTGTGAGGGATAGGCATCATAATTATCATTTCACGAATTAATAAACCGAGACTTAGAGAGGTTAAGTGATTTGCTGATGGCATATATTTAATTTGTTTCCAGGGCAGGATTCAAAACCCAAGTTTCACTGTCTCCAAGTCCAAAATGCTATTATTATACCACTGTCTATCTCTCCATTTGAGAAGAAAGCACCAGACAACTTAACAAAATGAACTCAAACAAAATGAACAAAATTTCAAAATGGATATCCAGGAGATATCTCAAAGGCAACTTATCCAAAACAGTACTACAATGACTGCCCAAGCCACCCTCACCCCTTCCTGCCAACAAACTTCCTTATTCTATGGAAGGCAACACCACCCTTCTGGTCTCACAGGTTCTTACACTCACAGCAAGTTTTCTTTATAATTAACTCCTCAGTCTTCTCACTTCAATTTGCCCATCAACTGCCAAAGCCCATTCATTTCAAACTCCACACATTTTTTCATATTATATAACTTCTCTCTACTCACATAGTCCCCTCTTGGAAGATGATATTCCGGAAGTCAAAGGAACTAGGATTAAAACCAAGAATCACCTACCCAGAAAAAATGAGAATCTAATACTTCAGGGGAAAATATGAACATTCAATGAAATAGAGGGCTTTCAAGCATTCTTGATCAATGAAGAGCTGAAGAGAAAATTTGACTTTCAAACAGAAATACAAGAAGCAAGAAAATGAAAAGGTGATCTTGGAATGGAAGCAATTTAGTTTCCTGGCATGGTGCTGGTATGTTGTCCAGTTTTCACAGGCATAGAACAATGTAGTTATTCCAAATGTGGCTTCTTGACTAAACAGGAATTTGAAATCGCCACATCTGCCAAACATCAGAAAGGTAGTACTTTGTTAGGTATCACACTTTTTGTATGCATGAAAAAGGAACAAAAATAAAATAAAGGATTATTTTTTAAAAAGGCACTAAACTGTGTACCTATTCTTTGACCCAAGGATACTACAACTAGACTTACACCTCAAAAATATTAAAGATAAAAATAAAAATGTACAAAAATATTTTAATAGCCCTTTTTGTGGGGGTAAATACCTGTAAACTAAAGGGGAACCCATCAGTTGGTGAATGGATGAACATATTTTGGTGTATGACTGTAATGGAATATTATTACTCTACATTAAAGGAGGAAAGGAATGGTTTCAGAGACACCTGGGAAGATTTGCACAAACTGATGTTAAATAAAGTGAAAAGAACCATAAAAATTTATGCAATAAAAAACATTTAAAGATAAATAACTTTGAAAGATTTGAAAAATCACGAAACACAATGATATACATTCCAGAGAACTGATGAAGTTTGCTACCCAATGACAGAATGGTAAAGGATTCAAAATACAGAACAAAAACATACATTTTCAGATATGGCCAAGTAGAAATTTGTTTTGATTAACTATTCACATTTGTTACAAAAGGCTTTGTTGTTTTCATTTTCTTTCATTTTAAGCGGGATGATGAGGTAGAGATGGGGATCAGAGATAGGGATTTCTGCAGCTCCCCCCAAAAGAGAATAGAAGGAATCATAAACAAGTAGGGCAGCTTTAAAAGTTACATGTTGAATTTATTAAATACTTAAAAAAAAAGGAAGGCATTGTATAATAGATTTATAGCTTTATGTAAAATCCTTTCTGTTCTACTATGTATGTTCATTTTCATTGGGTGCTTAAGTTCTGATTTAAAAAAATTTAAAAATCTGAAATAAATAAAAAATAAGTCTTGTATTATTTATCTTCCTATATCCTATGACTGAATGATTATGTCTTTAAAGCAAATTAGCACCATACTTCTTCAGATGGGTCAAGGGAAAAATTAAAGGAACTCACTATATGGGGGGGGGGGGTTACACTTCTCAAAAGAAGCAAGATGAGTGAAGGATGCTGACTTTTGAAAGCATGAAAATTATTTTTAATTTTTTTTTTTTTGCTTTTTAGAGGGGGCAAGGCAGGGCAATTAGTGTTAAGTGACTTGCCCAAGGTCACATGGCTAGTATTAAGTGTCTGAGGTCACATTTGAACTCAGGTCCTCCAGAATCCAGGGCCTGTGGCTCTATTCACTTGGCCACCTTCACTTGCCCCAAAGCTATGAAAATCTAAAGGGTAAATAACCATTAAAAACTAGTACTGAAAAGTGTATACAAACAGAATCCTATTTAAAATCTTTTGTGCTAGAACATCAACACTGTTATGTTATGCACAAAATTCATACACCATGAAATTGTAAACTTAAATCTCCTTCCCCCTTTATTACAGAAATGGAATAGACTATGGGTGTAACATGTATATACTGTCAAACACATTCAATATGTTGTAGTTAGTTCCGCTGAATTTGGTTTTTTTTCTTTCTTCTGAACTATTTTGTTAAAAGACAGCTCACCGGTAACAAGGGAAAAGTAGAAATGAATGTGATAAAGACAAGAATAACAGTATTAAAAATAAAAACAAATAAAATGAAAGCCTACTACCTAAAGTATAAAACCAGTTAGTTGCTGTTTTCGAGTCTTTGTAAAATCATGAAGGTGGAAATGCCTGAGAAAATGGAAATATAAGTACTGATAGAAAAAAAATTAAAAGTTTATGTTTGAAAGCAATAGTAAGCAGAAATAAAACTACTGTATACGTGACTATTTTTTTTCAAAATGTTTACTTACAGATACTTAAATATCAGTAACCAGTAATGAGAAGACATTCTTCTTAAGGGAATTCCACTTAAATGAAATTAAACAAGGTCATTTCTTAGCACTGCATTTTTAATCCTCAAAAAGGACCTCCTAGCCACTGGGAAGCAGAGATGGTCTGATCACAGACTTCAATGGGAGGGAACTCCCTCCAGAGTTCCACCAAAAACCTATTTATGTCCTGGAGTTGCCACAGGCTCAAAGCAGAAGTGACTAACCCAAAGACACTTTTATGTCTCAGATGTACCAAGGTCTACCAGATTCCAGAAAGAAGATCCACTACGCAAGGAGTTCTTAACTTTTTTTTTTTTCAGTCATGGACTCCCTTTGTGGAAGGTGAAACCTGTGGAAACCCATTCTCAGAATACTGTTTTTAAATGTATAAAAAAAATACACAGAATTATAAAGGAAATCAATTATACTGAAAGTTTATTTCAAGTTCACAACCCCAGATTAAGAACCCTTGGACTAAGGTTGTCTTAGAATCAGGTGGGTTTTTAGAGCCTAAGACTGTTTCCTCTAATTTAAAAAAAGCTACTAAAATGAGGTTAATTCCTCAACTATTGTCATCCATGCTCCTTTCTTTACCATCTCAACATTTTCATCCTTACAACTCTAAAATTGAGTTACAGAAGAACTGTTGATCATATGTATTTGTTGTAGTACCCTACACTCAGATATCCTACTCAAAGGAGAAATCAAGGACATAGATACGATTATAGCTCTAGAACTGGAAGAAACCTCAAAAAACATCAAGAGCAACCCTCTCATTTTCTAGATGAGTAAAAGTGGGGCGCAGGAAGCTTAAGTACTTTATTTGCGATTTGCATCCATGCTCTGCTGCTTACTGTCTGTGTGATCACAAGTCACAACCTTCTTTGGCCTTAGTTTCCTGTTATAAATGGGGGAAGAGCTGGAGAGAAAAGAACTAGATCTGTTCCGAGGTCCCTTCCAACTCCAAATTTCAAGACCTATAGGCTTTCAATATCCCTTACTTGGCTTGAAGATAAATTCTTCACTCAAAGCTTTTGGGTCCTTATAAATAGAATAAAAGTCTCCAAATAAAGGCTTCCTCCTGGACTTAAACCCCCTTAGGTCACATTCCCCAAACCCTTTCAAAAACAGCACTTTCTTTCTCGCCCTCACTTTACAAACAAACCGAAATGGAAAAGAGGTTGGAAGTAAGGGAAAAATTGCTACCACAGCCCTAGGAAAAGTAAGCACTATCAGGTTTTTTTTTACTTTAAGAATGAAGCAATCACCATACCCTCCAAACTCAAAGAAACCATTCCCCAGCAGACGCGGAAGAGGCCTTAAGGCCAAACAACAAGCATTTACGGAGAACCTACCGTGTACCACTAAGAGCTGGTGATACAAATAAAGGCAGAAACAGTAAACCCAAAATAGGTGGTCGGGGAAGAGGCACAATCTTGGAGGAACACGGGGACCCCGCCCCCACTCGTGAGAATGGGAGGAGGGAGGCGTCACCCCCCCGCCCCTCTCACCCCCCCCCCGCCTCCTCTCTGGGGATGGCCCTGCGAGTCTGGGGTCCCACCGCCCCGGGGGGCCTCGGGAGAGGAGGGGTCAAGACGGGGCAGGGGGGCCGGCCCGAGGAACGCGAGAAGCGAGGCGGCGGCGAGTGCGTGCCAGCCCCAACCCCGAGGTTCGGGGCCGCAGGGGGAGGAGCTGGCGGCGCGCGATTACTCACACGTGCTGACAGGCCGCGGTCCGCACGGGGGTCTTGAACACCTCCTGACAGACGGGGCAGTAGAAGTCGTCTTCGGTGTAGGACGTGGCGGTGGAGAGCGTCTCAGCCATGGTGCAGGGCTGGCGGGAGGCGCCGGCGGTGACGGCGGCGGCCCCGGGCCTGGCTCCCTGCGCGCACGGAGGGGAGGGGGAGAGGGAAGCAGCGGCGGCGTCAGGAAGCGGCTCGCGCCAGGAAGGGGGGGCGGGGAGGGGAGGGGAGGAGTAGGAGGAAGAGGAGGAGGAAGAAGCGGACCCTAGGGAAGGAGCCGAGGGGGATGGAGCCGGCGCAACAGTCACCGCCACTTCACCCATTTCAGTTGCTGGGGCGGATGATTATGATGAGGACCGGACCTCGGCCCCCTCCCATCCCCGCCGGCACCCCTCCCCCCACCCCAAGTAAACACAAGCACCTTCCGGGCTGGGCCCCTCCCCCTACCTCCAAGCCGGGTCCGGGCCCCGCGGGGAGAAGTTAGAGGACTTGCAGGGCCTTACCTGGGCTGCTCGCCGGCTAGTTCGGCCCGACCCGGCCCGGCCTGGGGAGCGGAGACAGGAGCGGGAGGGAGCGAGAGGAAGGGTTTCACTTTCGTTTTCGCGCGGCCGCCCTCTCCGGGTAGGGGGCGCCGGGAAACCAAGGCGGCCGGCTCTCCCGCACAGTCCCCGCCTCCCAGGGCGGAAGCCACCCTCCCCCAACGCTGTCCTGCTTGGGGGGGGTAGAGCCCCGGGGGAGGAGGGAGGCGCTCACTCTGGCTCTTCTCCCCACCTCTTTTCTCCTCCTCCTCCCCGCCCACAGCCTGCCCCCGGGGGGCTGTGGGCCGCCTGGCTGCCCCGCCCGGTACCTGGCTAATTAGCGTGGCCGCCGCTCCTCCTCCTTCTCCGCCTGCGGCTCCTGCTGCTGCTGCTCCTCCTCCCCCATTCTCTCTTCCAGCTCTCTCTTCCCACCCCCTCCCTACAAAGTCCTCCCCTCAGTTCTGGGATCCCACGTTCTCCCTCCTGCCCCCCCCCTTTTCCCGGCATTAGCTTTTGCCCACTCTCCCAGCCACCCCATCTCCGTCCTCCCATCCTTCCCCCACCTCCATTCTTGTGTAGTCCCCCTTCCCACCGTCTCCTCTGCATCCTCCCAGCACCCAGCCCTTCCCTGACGCCGCCCCCGGCCGCCTCAGCTCTTCTGCCCCTGAAGCCGGAGGCACTGACTTAGGAGGCCGGGAGTAGGGGTGAAGATACAGGCGCTCCCTTCCTGTCACTTCTTTTCCGAGACGTGGCCCACACCCGGGCTGCTGCTCCTTCTTCTCTGACCGCTTCTGCCGCTACAGCAGAGGCAAGGAAAGAGGCGAAAGCAGGGAGGGCTGCGTCTCCACTGCTCACCGACCCTGCAGGAGGGACGTCCCCAAGCTCATGATGCACGCGCTTCCCCCCGCCCCCCGCCAGCAGCTCTCCCATGGCACTGCCCCTTGCCTGCTGCTTGCCTTTCGGTCCGCTGCCCAGAGGACAAGGACGGGAAAGAAAGCAGGGTGTGGGAAGGGGGGAGTGGGAGAGTGGGAGACGAGCGATGGGGCATCCATAGCAACCACCTCGTTTGGCTTTGGAGCAGGTTATGACATAGTAAGCTGCGGCAAAACACTCATGAGCACCTTTTTAACCTCCCTGTTTCTTCATAACAACCCCCCCCCCCCTAGAAAAAGGGCTTGAGGACTACGGAAACTACTGACTTGACTTCCCCCGCTTCTGAATCAGAAGGGAAAAACCTGCATTAAAATTCTCTTTTGATTTAACATCATAGTTTAGAGCAGGAAGAGAGAGATGCCCTAAGCCTACATTTTACAGATGAGCAAAATGAGACCTGAGAGGTAACTATTATCCCTTTCCCCAAGGTGACACTAAGGGCAGAGTCAGGAAGAGGGCTTTGAACTCTAAATCCAAGGCTCTTTTATTTAGCTCCAAGGATTCCAAAGCCCTCAATTGGAACTGAAATCATGCCCCCCACCTCGGTGCTACCAAAGGACATTGCTAATGATGTGTAGCAGCAGCTTTTGTGTAGGTGACAGTCCTACAACATGAGGACCTGGAATTCTAATCCAGATTCTAATGTCACTAATACGGTGTGACTAAGAAAATCACTTAATTTTTCTGTACCTCAGGTTTCTCTTTGGTCTGTCAGGCCTAAGAGGACAAGAACAAGGAATTTGGTGGAGGGAGGAATGTGAGAGTAGGAGACATCGAAAGCTTCTTTCTTTAAATACTATCTGCAAGTAAGAAGGTTTAAACTAGATTAATCAATCCATCAATCTATAAACATGTTTAAGCACCTTCTGTGTTCCAGGCATTATTCTAAGCTGGGGATACAAAAAGAAGCAAAAGATAGCCCTTGCCACACAAAGGAGTTTACAATCTAATGAGGGAGACAACATACAAAGCAAAGCGTATACAAGATAAATAGGAAATTGGAAGAGAGAAAGCATGGAAATTAGATGTCCTTAGTGGTGTCAAACAGAAATGGGGACCACTAATCCATACACAAGTGATGAGGGATGGCTCGAAATAGGTTCAGCAGGAACTCTGATCTTTATCTTAAGACCAGAAAACCTTCGATTCAATCTTGAAAGAATGCAGTAGGCCCAAGCAGACTTGGAGTCAGAGTTGTAAAAGTTTATTGCATGCTTTACAGCAGGCAAGGGTCCTTAGGGGACCTGCAAGTTTATTGTTAGGCTGTACAGGGGGCAACCTCAAAAGGGTAGAATTAAGGTTTATATAGAATAATCCATAGTAGAACCCCTGCCAATTATGCTAACTAGGTGATTAAGGGTGGGATTAGGGCAGAGTTAAGGTGGGGCCAGTGTTTAAAGGGATGTATATTTTAATGTAAGTGCACAGGATATTGCCCATAATTCACTGGGGAAAAGCCCAAGGGGGGGGGCGCCCTACCTGGAGGTGTGGTTTTAGGCCTGAAACATCACTGAGAAGTGCCCAGTCTACCACCCATCAGTGTCATGTTTGACAAGATTGATGCCTGGGAACCAAGGCTAACCAAGACACAGTGTGTGGATAATAGGCTAAGGAGTTAACCCAGAGATAGGGTCCTGAAGGATTCATTGAGGCAGCCAAGGAGTCCACCTAGAGATAGGTTACCTAAGGATTCATGGGAGCAGTGGGACACTATACAAGGGGGAGATAATAGTTGCCTAAGCTGGAATGTTTATACTTTTGTGAAAGATTCACAGGTGTAGCTTGTCACTGTTCCAAGCTGAGATAAACAGTTCACGAGTTGTTGCTGGGTTAATGCTCTGAAGCTGGGGGGGGGGGGGCGGTGCTGTATGATTTTACAAACTGGTTTTACAGAAAGATGTTACAAATTGTTATTACAAATATAGATCCCAAGCACCCCATCACAAGGATCCTTGTGGACTGCATATTGACCTGTTTAAACTGTAATGTTTCCTATATTATATTTTTTTATTTTGTTAAACATTTCCCAATTACATTTTAATCTGATTCAAGCTGCACCCTGGAGTAGGGCAACCCACTGGCTTCATGTTTGACACCTCAGTTCTGAAGAGGTTACTCATAAAGAGGGCTAAGGTTGCTATGAAGACCCTAAAATATCAAGATGCCGGGTCCTGCATAATGAATTTGACTCAAGTCTTCTCAGCCAAAGAAAAGTAAAGTTTATTAAAAGTTCGCTTCTATTAGACACAGAGTAAATCTGTTAGGTCATTCTATAGTAAATCTATAGGTCATTCTAAAAGAAAAGATGCTCTATTAGTGGTAGGTGTAAATTGGGTGAAACTTTCAAAATTCTGAATGATGTCATGAAAGTGTGAGGAGTGCTCCTTGAAAAATATGGAAACCTGGAGGTGGAAGAGGCATTAAAGATGCATAAAAGCAATTTAAATGTCCCCAGTATCTTCCCTGATTTAGCACAATACAATTGAGGATTATGTAAACGGGCTTAATTAATTATCTATGAGACATGTAAATTTCTCCTCTCCGGTCACTCCAGTGTACCTTCTAAATGTAGTTTAATCTGTAACCTTATTTAGTTTACCTATAGAGTCTGTTTCCTTAGGGAATGTATGAGCTTATGATTCTGTTTAAGTTTGTTCAACTTTTATGGCTTAAGAGGATATATGATTGCTACAGGTCACAATTATTTCTCTAAAATATGGAAAGTAACTGCTTCTATGGCAGCAAATAGAGACCATCTCTATACGTGTAACAGTAACAGAGCAAGCAATAATTTTATCAATGGAAGAAACTTGGAAATCATCCAGTCTGACTTTCTCATGTTTTAAATTAAGAACTTGAGGTTCAGCACTATGGAATAATTTTCCTGAGGTAATCCAGTCAGGTAGAAGCAGAGCTGAAATTCAAACCTTGATTTTCTGAAGGACCATTATTCTTTCCACTCTACTATACCATGTGGATGGTAGTTGATGGCATAGTGGATGACAGGATCCATGAAGAAATTATCGAAAAGCAATTAGAGATGGGGGATCGGATGATCAGGACTGGAGATTTGGCATGTTAAGATCATAGAATATAAAGCTAGAAAGGATTTTAAAGATCTTCTAGTACAGGGAATTCTGATGGAATCCTAATAAGATTAACTTTCACAAAAAACAAGCTTTTAGTTAACTAAAAGTTGTAGAGGGAATGATCCTGAGCCCTGAATAATAAAAATTAATAAAAAAAAAATAAACAATTCTCATAAGAGACCATATGACTTTATGTTCTTTTCTAATTCTTGGTCTATGATCCTATAACCTGAACATATATGGTATATACAGAGTATAGGAAACTAATTTTTAATGCTTATTATGTAAAATAGTGGGGTACTTTCATTGAGTCATCTTTTCCCGGGTCGCAGGTGGGATAGACAGCTCAGAGAAGAGCACTCATGTCAACACTCCTGTTGACAGAATTTTGGGGGTGGAGTTGTCTTGACTTCATTTAGTTTCATGCCCTGTGAATAAGATGTTAACTTGTTTGCAGAAACATATCTCAGTTTTCCTTTTTGTGGAATTTCACTGATGACAGTTGGAAAAGGCCTCATTCAAGGGAAGAACACCAGGTGGAAGACTGTGGTGGTTTTTGTTGTCCTTCATCAGCTTCCTCAATACCACAGAAGCCTGTCAAGCCACTCACGTGACAGTACTGAAGACTAGGACCTGGAGGATGCGAGTGGTAAACGTTGAGGCACCTCTGGAATTCTATTACTGTGTAAGTATTTTCCAGAGGACAGATATAGAATCTCAGATGCCATCCATGAAGCCTCTGTTATTATACTGCACTGGAATCCTAATAAAGCTGCCCCCTGCCCCAATACTCTAGCTTCCTTATGGGCCCCACTGAATAGCAGGCATGTCCTGATTTAACCACACCCCAGGTCCCCGACTTAATAGAGCCACTGCCCCTAGCTAGCCACTGCCTCCAAATTCAATTCACACATTTGAACAAGTATGTTCTTGTACTCAACCACAATCACATCCATTTAGCCCAAGACAGTGATAAGGTACAGGCTCTGGGAACCCCCTTGAACTAATTGAATCTTCCCACTAAATGAGGCATTTGCCTGAGGCCATAAGCCTTTCTTTATAGCTAGGCCCAAATCTTTTACTCTTACTAGCCTAGCCCGCCATAGTCCATCTACTTCCCACTCTTGAGCCTATCAAAATATTCATACCCAAATCAACTGTTACACCCTTGAATTGGCCTAGCTCACCATTGTCTGTTAACTTGTTCTGTGTCAGATTATTCTGGACCGATTGTCCAATACAGGCCTTACACATACCAAAGCTCCTTAAGAGTCAATAAGTGAATGTACTTGGATTAGAGATAGTTTGACTCCCAATTCCTTGAGATGGTGCTGCCATCACATACCATGAAACCACAACAATTCTTAACCTAGTGTTCATGAACTTGTTTTTAAAGCAAACAATATTTTAATAACTTCAATATAATTGGTTTGTTTTTTGATCTTAGATATTTTATTTGATGCATTTAAAAACTTTCTGAGAAAGGGTTCAAAGACTAAACCCAACTACCAAAGAGGTCCATGACACAAAAAAAGTAAAGCATCCCTGCTGTATTTTAGCCCATTTTGTAAATGAGGAAACTGAAACGTGAAGAAGTCATGGATCCAGAGTCACATAGCCTCCAGAAATTACTAACATCACAGGTTAAAGTATATTTATTCTGTGTGGGAGAGAGAAACCAAGAGCAAAGAAATACATTTCAGGTGAAACAAAGTCTGGGAATATTAAGTAAGAAAAGACAGAGAAGAAAGTAGTTGAAAAAGTAATGCAAACTGAAGGGATTACAACATATGAATGTAATGAAATGCTATTGTATCACAAGAAACAATGAAGGGGATGGTTTCAGAGAAACCTGGGAAGAACAGGACGAACAGTGAAGTAAGCAGAACCAGGAGAACAATTTGTACAATAACAACAATTTGTAAAGATAAGCAACTTTGAAAGTCTTAGGAATTCTGACAAACATAATGACCAATCACAGTTCCAGAGGACAAATAATAAAATATGCTGCCCACCTCCAGATGAAGGTGAAGGACTCAGTGCAGATTGAGTCATATTTTTTTGTCTGGACATGGCTAATATAACAATTTTTTTTTTGCAAATGTTTGTAATGGGTTTTGTTCTTTTTGCTTTTCTTGCTTTCTCAAAGTACGGGAGAAGAGGTAGAAGGAATAGTATTTGGAGTTGAAAATAAAATTGATTTTTTAAAAAAGGAACAAGATCAGAAGAAAAAGCCACTTAATTTGGGAAGGAGATCACTGTTCAATAAAGGAATTGATGGAATTCTAATAAAGCTGTCCCCAGCCCCAATATTCAAACTTCATTAATTGACCTGGCCCTAGTGAACAGCAGGCCCACTGCACCTACCTAGCCCCAGCCTTCCACCAATGTCCTAATTTCTTTGTATATGCCTCACTGCTCACTGGAACAACAGGTGTGTCCCTGAACTCTTTGTTCCCACAGAAACAGCAGGTGTGTCCATATGATGGGGAACCTAGCTACTGCCTCTACCTGGTCACTGCCCCCAGACCCTTTCCCACAAGAACAGGTGTGCAATCACAATCACATCATCCATCTAGCCCAAGACAGGACCACAATAGCTAGCCAGTTGGAGGGCAGAATGGCCAGAATGTTTAACCACAGAACCATAGATGGGACCCCTCCTCCATTACCTAATCCCTTAACAAACTCTTCCTGCCTTTTAATATTAATGATATTCCTCTAATCTATGTAAATTTCATCTTTACCCTATAAAAATCTGTCTTGCTTTCTCTAAAGTTCCTCTTGGAATGTGGACCGATTCATGAGATGCATCAATCTCAATGAATGCCTATACTTGGATTAGAGGTGGTCTGACTCTGAATTCTTTGAGACAGTTCCACCACAATACATCATGAAACCAATACAGTTTTGGGTGAGCAAAGCCCCCACCTCAACAGATTTTGGCGTCCCTGGGTTTAAACCACAACAGTTTTTTGGCGTCCCTGTGTTTAAACTGCAACAGAATGAATGAATGAATGAAAAAATATATATATATATTAAACATCCATTATATACCCAGCATTGTCCTCCAGGCCATAATTTCACTTGCTTCTGCCCAGGACACACCCATCACCCAAGATTGGGTCTTGATGAAGGGCCTTGAACAAGGTAAACACCTGATTTTCTAAACTGACCTCTCCAGCCATAAATACATTTGCCTCTACTCAATGATTATCATATTTTCATGCCTTCACATTCTCCCCCTCCCTGTGATTCTGAACACCCAATTGCCAATGTACAAAATCCATTCTCCATCCTTTACCAACTCCTTTATTTCCATTTCCCTCTACCCTACCCCTGCAACATCTCTGTTCAAATTTATTTTCTCCTTCCACTATTTTTTCTGGAATGCCTGCTTCATAATTTGTAAACCTGCTTTCATCTTAAACCATTTCATTCTGGAATTCCCTGAGACATGGTTCTCTATTGATGAAACTCCTGGTCTACCTTGTCTAGTACTACTTGTATATTTCCTCATTCCCTCACCCCTCACTGGAGATGGTAAGAGAAATGGAAAATATCTCCCCATTGCCACCTCCAGAATCTCCCTTTACAACCACCATTCAATAACCTCCTCCTTTGAAGTCCACATTATTAAAATCTGTCACCCAATCTAGATCCTTGTGATCATTTATCTATCAGTTCTCAACTCCTTTCTTCCACAAGGGGTTCAGTACTTGGTTCATCACTTGGTTCATCTTTTTGTTCACCACAACTAAAGTACCTCAGCATAATATATTGATGCTCTCAAATATGCTAACCTCCTAGCTCCTCCATCTCCTCACTTCTAATGACCTACTCTTCCACTCCACCTCAGCTACACATAGAGATGAACAAATGAGACATAGTTGTAAGGTACTTAGCATGGTGCCTCCAACCAGAAAACACTTAATAAGTGCTTGTTCCCTTTGCTCCACCATACCCTGGACCATGTTACCTTCATCTGTAAGTTTTCCACATACATATTCAGGAACTCCAAAATTTTTTTACGTGATAATTATCTTTTATCTTCCAAACTTTCCCTGTGTCTTATGACTCCTAACTTTTTTCGTCATCCACCCCATGACCTCTTTCTACCCATCCTTTCATAGATTGACCCTTGCTCTGGCTACACTGTCCTCCCTTCCCTATCTCCAACACTTAGTAAATTAGTTAAAATCTACACAATCCTCTCAATTCAAATCCTTTTCCTCCTGGTCCTACTGCTAACTACACTTTTCTAAATATTTCAACTTTGTATTATACTCAGTATCTGCCTTCTTTTCTCCTATTCTCATGCTGCTGAATGAAGATGGAAAAAAAATAAAGAAACTATACTGATTGAATCCACCATAAATTTATGTTACATAATCTTAACTAGGCCTCACTGTAGCAAGGTAATTCTTTTCACCTCCCTAATCAGAAACTGTTCCAAACATTCTCATCTCTTCTCAGACCCGCCCCAATGCTTTCTCCCTCTTCCCTCTCAACTAAAGACCTTGCCTTATTGTTCACCTAAAAAAAATGCTATTTACTTCTTTTCCCCTCTTTTTCTCATATAAGTCATACATTTTCCCCCATTTTCTCCTTCATCCCTGTCTCACAGAAAGGGATGGCCCTTCTACTTGCCAAGCAAACCCCTCACCATACACCTTTGAACACATTCACTCTTGTCTTTTCCAGTAGATTACTCACTCTTTCTCACCCACATTCACATTTTCAATCTTACCTTATCTACTAGGTCCTTCTATGATGCCTACAAATATCATCTTCATCCTTAAAAAACCCTCCCTTGATCTGGCTATTTCCGATAACCTCAACACCATGCCTCTATTATAACCTCACCTTAATATCTTCCTCATCTCCTGAGGCATTCTCACTATAGAAAGTCAATCCACTATGCCAATCCCCTTTTCACATTGGTTTATTCCTCTCAGGGCCTCCATTTTGGGAGAAGCTCATACAGGCCAAACTTCATTCCCTTCTGTGCTTCAAATTTTCCAGACTAAAACAGTATGACTTTATCCAGATACCTTCATCTTCCATTTCCTTCCCTACCACCCCCCACCCTTTCAACTGTCTTTGAAAAACCAGAGAGCTGAAAATGTTTTTCACATTTTTCTAGACTGATTGATTCCTTCCTTGACTTGCCTCTTAAGAAACTGGCTTCTTTCTTGTGATCAAAATTTTTTTTTTTTTGCCTTTTGGAGGGCAATTGGGGTTAAGTAAATTGCCCAAGGTTACACGGCCAGTGTCTGAGGCCAGAACCAACTCTGAACTCCGGGCCTCCTGACTCCTGGGCCAGCCCCATGATCAATATTTTCAACCTCAAATAGAAAAGAGAACAGCCATCGGTACTAATCACTTCAGGGACTTTCCCCCGCTTTCTTTGTATCCCCAGTGTGTAATGCCATGCACAGAAGCTTTCCAGAGGATTACTACTGTGAACAGTTTTTAAGGTTCTGATTATACAGTATAGTGAACACTCTATTTATTCCATAACAAATCAAAGCAAAACATTCACAGAATATCAAGGTACAGCATTCACAATATTACAATTTATATTCACAAAAGCTTATCATTAAAATGGTCACATAGTTTTCACCAAAGTGGTCACAATATTTAGAACAAAGAACAGTCATCTCAAAGTACAATACTCAAAGTCTTCCACTCCAGGGCAGTCTTAAGTTAACTCTGTCAGTCACTTATTCAACACTCAATTACTAAGTAAAATCACAATATAGTCTCAAAGTACAATAGTCAAAGTTTTCCACTCATGGGGCAAAGTCTTAAGTTAACTAGTCATTACTTATTCAACAATCAATTACTAAGTATCATATACAAAATGGTAAACTACAATTTCATCTTTACTCAGTACCCATGGAAAGGTCTTTTCATCTTGACTTGTTGCCAGTTCTCAGATTCCCTGGATCCCCTTCCATGGTCCCAGATTCTACCTGGATTCACCAGACTATCACCTGGGTTCAATGGCAGACAGCTCCCAGTTCTTTGTCCAGCTCTCTGGGTAGGTCCAGCTCCACACTGAAGTTCACAGGGTCTTGTCCATGTCAGATTCTTCATAATTTCTGCTCCAGGGAATTCAAGGCTGAACCAAGCCACAAACAAAATCTCAGCATCCCAATCATGCTTCCTCAGTCATCCCAGCTCAATAACAGAAGACAGGAGTTCATACCTTCTGTTTCCCTAACAGAGGCTTGATCAGTTACTAAGTGCTAAACCTTTGCCAACACAAAGGGATCTTCAAATTCAAATTACATTACCATTACGCAGTGCCACATAGTAGGTGCTTAATAAATATTTCTTCACTTCAGAGGGGCAGGGAGGCAATGAGTTTAACTACAAAGAGTTAAATTTGGTATTCACCCTGGAATTTTAGCCCTTTTTCTTGACCTTCTACACACCTTCTTAAAGGAAAAAGTCTGAAAGAATTTTAAACTCGAGAAAAAATTATATCTTTACAACTTTCAATTAGACTAAAAAATGAAGTTCTTTGATGTGCTTCCACATATTCTATCTGTAGTCATGTTTTGTCCATTCTAGTTTCACAATATTTTTCAAATACATTACCAGGTTCTCATTGTCTCATACTTGAACCACTACAAGAGCTTTATGGTTGGTCTCCTTGCCTCAGGTTTCTCTTTACTCTTAGTACATCTTCCATTCACCTGCCAAAATTATTTTCCTAAAGTAGAAATATGACCATGTCTCCTATCTTCCTTCAACAAACTCCAGTGGTTCCCTATTAACTCCAGGATCAAATATAAAAACCCTTGGCATGTAAAACCTTAAACAACCTTGCCCCCTTTAACTTTTTTGTTGGTTTTGTTTTTGTTTTTCCTCTGTATCTCCATTGTCTAGAATAGTCTCTAACACATAACAGGTTCTTAATAGTACCACAGAATTTTTAAATTGGAGGAAAATTCACAGCGACTTTATCTAACCCACACCACAAAAGGAATTCCCACTATAATATATCCAACAAATAAATGTTCATTCAGTCTTTGCTTAAAGACCTCCAATGAAAGGAAACCCACTACATCCTGAAGCAACCCCTCTCACTTTCATATTGGTCTAATTATTAGGAAGTTTGTTTGTTTTCTTGACATCAAGCCTAAAGTATTATCTTAACAAATTCTCATTGTTCTTGGTTCTGCTTTCTGGGACCAAATAGAACAAGTATAACTACTCTTAGGTATGCCAGAACTTCAAGTACTTTAAGCCATCATATCTTGCCTGAGTCTTCTCTTCTTCAGGGTAAAGACCCCAGTTCCTTCAACAGATCATCAGTTGGCATAGTCAGAGGCCTTCAGCAGCTTATCAATAACCTTCCTTATAAACTGTGGTGCCCATAACTAACTAGGGTGTAGGATTATAATGTAATGTTAATAAGATTTAAGATCTTCCCCTCCCCCCCTCCATTGATAGGCCTCAAGTGAAGCCCATTAAGGGAAGCTTGCTTAGAAGAGGCTATAGGAAGACTTTCATACCTTTTGTTAATTTTTAATTTGGCACTGAGTCATGTTATACCCTCTGGCTCTAAAAAGGGTACTTATATTCTAAAGTTAGCATTTTGCTTTGGGGATAACTCATTGGCAGAGTGTTCTTGTGATTTGACCAGATGAGACTCTGGGTAGCTTATTAAGGAGCTCCCCACTTTGAAAAACCCAGATGCTGGTGCTTCTCTCTCTCTGGTAACTATGTATGAATTGCCTTGGTCACACAGTTGGATCTGTCTGTTGATCTATGCTAATTTCTCAGACAGTTAGAAGCCCTGTCTATTGGTCTTTATTTCTCTGCTTGTATTTTCTCTATTTTCTTTATTTGGATTTTCTCTGAAGTTCAGGGTGCTGATTTTTCTCCTGAACTAATGAATAGTCCCTATTTAATTTAATTTAATTTTCATTAATTTAATTTAAAAAAGATTGCTGACCCCTCCAACAACTATCTTTCCTAGTAAAGCAGATCTAAGAACCTGTGCTAGCAGCCATCCTGGGTATGACAGTATGGTTACTGCTACAGGGATGTATTCAGGGAAGACTACTACCTCTGGTACTTTTCAGGGCTGCTTTCCACCTTTGGTATCTGTCTGATTTACCCAACTCTCAACTGTGGCTCTAAGTACCATATATACCATACACTATAGTGGCCATACCCTGAGTAAACATTTCAGCAGACAGGCTAAACCAGGCTGAGGGTAACCTAGGGATCTCAAATCCTCCAGTGAGTTAGTGAAGTATCTACCCCAAGCATGGAGAAACTTCTGGTAGTTGTTCAATTTGTTCCAACAGCCATGAAGGTGGCTGAAGCAGTCATTGTAGAGTGCTTAGAGCTTGGTTAGACATTAGAGACACCAAAATCATCCACTGCATCTCAAGCCATCACCAGTTGTCAACTTTTTCTCATTTTTACTGGACTTCCATGACTCTGGAAGAGAGAATGAGGCCAACAACTTAACCCAACTCTTGCCTCACTTAAATCTAATTTATGCACAAATCAAAAGATATCACCCAAACCATTTTACCTTGGACATTCTCAAGTTCTCTCTGGAGAAGTTTGGAATGGATTGCTCCACATAAGAGACCCTGGCAAAGGGTTGCCCAGCATGGCATGCCTACATCAAAGAAGTCACTGTGCTCTATGAACAAAGTAGAATTGCAATAGCTCAAAATGAATGTGAGATGTGCAAATGTAGAGACATCTTCACCCCAAATGTTCTTATGGATTATTTGTGCCCAACCTATGATAGAGCCTCATATTTGTCTGATCAGCCACAGTTGGACGCACTGTACCTTGACTCCAAGATAGTGATGTTATTTTGGTCCTTTTCAAGAACTAAGGACAACAACCAACTGTAATGGGAATGCAAATTTGGAAGATCTTCCCTGCCTCTAGGCTAAAGTGCACCTGAAGCCTGGGGTGGGAGGCTTGTTTTTCAGTAGATACTTCTTGATTGGCCAGTGAGTCAATAAGGTTGTTACATTCTCTGAGCCAGGAGAAGGCTATATAAGCCCTGATGTGTAGCTTTGTTTTGGGACTCACTTTGAGAAGTGTTCTGTGATTTGATCTGAATTCTGGGAAGCCATTGTTGTTTGAAACCCAGATGTTGTTTGGTATGGATGTAATGGTTGCACAGTTTGGAAAGCTGTGTACTTGATCTGTTTCTGTCTTGATAATACTGTCTGTATATTCTGAAGTTTGGGGTGCTGACCTTTTTCCCCGGAACGAGGTAAACAATATATGTCTGACTGATTAAAGTAAGCTTGTTAACCCATTTTGAGTTGCTTTCCTTTAACAAAGCAGATCCAAGAACCTGTATGGGCAGCAAACCCTGAGGATGAGCTTGGGGTGCTTGCTGCTACACCAACCAACCAATCAGCCCACGATTAACTATGGTTAGCTGCCCCAATATTGATAACATATTTAAAAGATTAGATTGTTGAATTGATTATGAAAAAAGCACAGAATCTCATTTGATTCACCTCTAAAGGCTACAATCTTCCTAAGAATTCGTAAGGAGAGTCATACAAAGTATTATAAGGCTCATTTTACAGATAAGGAAATGGGAGTTCAGAAAAGATAAGTAAATTACTTATTAACATAACTAATAAATGATTAAACCAGATTTCAAACACATCTTCTAACTCTAATGCAAATGTTACCTACCACAAATCTAAAAGTTAAAGAAGAAGGATTTACCAAGGCATGGTATTTTTCACTTCCTCAATATTAAACTAAGATAAAACTCATTCTTATGTTTTATATTAAAGACTTGATCTTTGATTACAGCACAAATAAAAAACTTCACTAGATCATTTTTTAAATTACAAAACTGTTGACTTTTTAAATTTTTTTCAAACCTTATATGGCAATATAATCACATTTGTAGTAAGAGTAGCAATTTAATCACCATTTAAAGAATACAATTAAAATAGAAATGACACAATCAGAAAACTGAAATTTCATCCTTGACTTACAGGGGTTAGCTGGTAACAGTATCAACTACAAGTATATTTATATAAATATAAGAATATATTCTATATAAATGTAATATTATACAATAAGAAATATATTTCATATAAATAAAACCCTTGTTCCAAGGCCCATTGGTATGGAGCTCCACTTTATGGGTGGAGATGAAGACCCTACCCTCATATAAAGGGTGGGGCACAGTTGATGAGATGCAAGAACTTTAGGTCTCAACCAGTCCCCACTTTGGGGACTTTTCAATTGGGAGTCCACCTTTAGAACTCTCTAAGTGAGTCTTCTTCAAATATAGCCTTAAAATGGCTTCCAGTTTCAAAAAAGAAAATGGAAGAGTCCAATCCCATTTTAAATTGTTAAAGAGGATGCTGAGAAGACATAAGGGGAGCTGGCAGTCCCTATTATGTCCCTATCCAGATTGCTACTGAAAAGACTTTGGGGGGATTACCCTTGGGTGAAATCCAGGAGTCTCTCTCTTGATTTTTATCTTGATCCCAATGGAAGAATTCTGTCATCCTGTATTGTCTGGTATATATTCTCATATATATACCTTCTCCAATTTCTGTTTTACTATGATTTGGGTATATGGGCTTCTTTGCTATTTACTATGTATATTCATTGTGGAACTAGTATTATGTGGGGAAGGAGTTAAGCCTTGGATGTAAGAGCTTGGGGTGCTCCTTCCTCCCAAAATAACAAAGAGATTAAAAGTTAGATGGAACACAATCATATTCCCTAGGCTAATAATATTTAAGGGAGCAGATAGATATACTTCTAACCCAGTATCCTCTCCCTCTATGTAGAGGAGAGTAGTAGTCTCTATCCCTAATCTCCTACTATGGAAGTATGGGGTAAGAAGAGGCTAAAGATGTCTATTCTGTCTCAGAGCTCCATATCACTCTCACTCCTTACATGAAAAATCAAATTAAGAATGAAGTTTGTGTCTAATTCTTTTATATGGTTCATGTACACAAAAGCATTTATATTTGACTTTTATATGGTAGGTCTTTAGTGATAAGTAACTTAAAGAAGTCAAAACAATCCTAATTTGTACTAATTTAAAGTTATGTAAATGTAGAATAAATGTTTATTGATTGGAATTTATCATTTTCTGTTGACAAATATTACCCTTTTATTGCAAATATTCTTATAAAGTATTTCATTTAAATAACCTTATAGACAAAGCTACTGAATCCTTCTTTCCATGAAATTTCTTGGAAGTTTAAAAAAAGTTAGCCAAATATTATTATGGATAAAGGAAAATGTTGAAATGTTCTACATGTTAGTTTGGAAATATTTTGGGGGAAATACCAATAGATTCAAGATTATCTTAAAGATGATCTTTGAGATTTTATTCCTATGTATTTTCTTATTTTCTACAATTTAATCTTCCAATTCAGCTATAGAATGGAACTCTTAAATCTCTATTTGATTAGTATAATCTGATGAAATTCATTAAAAATATTCCTAATCAAGACTGATCTTTAAAAAATTAATAAATGTATATGAGTATATAAAATACATGCTCTTGCTCTTTCCCCCAGAGCCATTAGTAAGCTCCATTCAGATTTCCTGAGATGATCCTAAGGGGTTAGGGAATTTCTTTCTCTACCGCCCATAAGATCAAGCTACCACCGGCCTTGTTTCCCCATTTGTTAGGGACCAATGACTAGCACTACAATTTCATTTAGCCACTTTATGTCAATTGGCTTTTACAAAAGGATTTTTCACATAAAAGATATGTAGTAGAACATATGTACAAACATCTCTCCACCACCTCTAATACATCCAGAACATACTCTTCTTTATACTACTTCAATTTCTGGAACAATAGACTTAAAACTTAGCTCAGTTCTGACATAGATAGCATCAGTCCCATCAAATTCATATTCAATGGCAGCACGACTGCTAAACGAGCTCTCATTTCAGCTTTTGCAGGTGTGAGTCTAGAAAGATGCTCTCAAAGATTGCTCTTTGCTTCCATTTATGTTGGGTTCTCTGTAAGACCCAGCTTAGATACTGTCTCCCAGATCGTGTGACTCAGTCTTCCACTCAAAGTTCCACACTCGGTACCTTATTGTTGTTGATTGTCCTTCCTTCTGAAGAGGACCGTGACTTCAGCGACTTGCAAGTGAATTGGATGTAAGTGAGGGCTGTGCAAAGTTACCAATCTCACTCTCTCCTCCAGAGCCACTTGGGTCCAGTGGCAAGCTATAAATCAGGATAACTCCCGGTACCTAGAACAGAAAAAAGAATAACAACAAGAATAAGGCCTATTTCCCTGGGCAAAAAGGCTTCAGAGCAGGGAAGAAGACCCTAAGGCTCTCTCACCAGATGATCTCTCATCAGATTCCCAAGAGTCCTGGATTTCCCCCAGAATTGAATGGAACCATGAAGAGGCTGAAGCTGACTCAGGCTCTTTTTGGAAGATGCCAACAGTTCTGAGTAGACGACCAATAGAAAAAAGCTCCTGATTTTTCTTTCACAACATGACCAATGTGGAAATATGTTCAATATGATCATACATGTATAACCTATATCGGATTGCATGCTGTCTTGGGGAGGAGGGGGAGAGAGAGGGAAAAATTTTAGAGCTCAAAATCTTATAAAAGTGAATGTTGAAAACTAAAAATAAGTAAATAATGTTTTTGGAAGCTCCTTTTAACTACATGGTTAGCCAACTAGAACCAGTTACAGAATGTAACTGTCCACAATGTGCATGATCCACAGTCTCTCCAAGACCCTC
The DNA here is from genome assembly GCF_028583685.1 of Petaurus breviceps papuanus. Lineage (NCBI taxonomy): Eukaryota > Metazoa > Chordata > Mammalia > Diprotodontia > Petauridae > Petaurus > Petaurus breviceps. The sequence continues at coordinate 49,264,446 of NW_027186304.1, read as the reverse complement.
CCCTTATACGTCATCATGATTTACCCAGAAGCAGGCTCCAGGCCTCTCCATGTGGAAAAGTTTCATCAGCCAAACAAGTTTATGAGATCTGTGATATGCCAGATCCTTATTACATACATACATATGCATAGATATACATATGTACGCATATGTATATGTTGTGATAAAATGTCACAGAACTATTAATGTAATCCAATATTAACATTAAAAAATTTTCTCCATCCCTAGTTTTCTTCTGTAGGCAGTGGGATGTTGTAGAGAAGGAGGGAAAGACTTATAATGGTGTAAACAGAATTTCTAGACAGCTAACAAAACCTGGAGTTGTGTCCCTCAAAAGACTGATTTAGTCTACTAGTAGGGGGCTTCACAGATCATCTCACCTTATTGTTTCAGTGTGAGGAATAGATAATTCAACATAAACAAGCAGTGTATCTACAGCTCCTGAACATCAGTCCCAAGAGTGATATTGGGGGACTGCCAGGATGATTGTTCTGGATATCATTTTTTGCTTCAGGTGCTCTTGTGTTTGAAGGCTCCAAGGAAGCCATAGTTATGCAAATGATGATTATAAATGTGAGCTGGGGCAGGCAGCACAGCATTTATGTTAAACCTCTGGCCAACAGCCCGAATAGTAGGAATGACTCCAGTGGGAGCTGAGCCAAGAGAATATGTTCCACGGGATTCTTCCAAGCACATTCTAGGGCTCCCAGCGCCCAAGAAGAACTTTCTCTATGCGCATTAAATATGTACATACAAAGAAGCCATTGTATAATGGCAGAGGATATTCACCTTAAAAACAGGTCAGGAGGGACTGGCTAATTCTTTTTTGTCTAGAAGGAAAACCAATCTAAGATGACAGCAAAATAGATTCTTCCCCTTCAGAAAAGGGCATTTTCTGACCATTTAATTGAACAAGTATCTATTCAGTGACTGTAGGTACTGTGGGTTGAGATTGAAAAACAAAAATAAAAATAACTCTTGCTATTTAGGACCTTTCATCCTATTGGGGAGCAGGGGCAAGGAAACAGTTACCAAAGAAATACAAAATACATACCAAGTAGTTCCTGGGAAAGAACCTCAGTAATGTCAAGGATCAGGTTACCTGGCTTACCAGGAGGTTACTTTTGAGCTGCTGGGGATTCAGGAAGGTAGAAGTGAAGAGGGAGGTTCGGAGTCTGTGCAAAGGCATGGAAGCAGGAAATGAGAATGCCTAGTTCTGGAAACAAGAAGGAGGTCAGTTGTCTGGAACATCAAGCATGTACAAAGGATTAATGTGTAATAAGTGTAAAAAGGTAAGTTGGAGTTAGATTTCAAAGTGTTTTAAAAGCTAGACAGAGAAGAAAGAAGAGAGGAAAGTCAAGTACCCTGGAAATGTAAATTTTTCATTTTAAATTAAAATTTTGCCATAAATATTTCTTTTATTTCCCAGGAGATGTCTTCTCTAAGGTAAACAAGAGAACTTCTGAAGTGGAAGCCTCTGTCAAAACCCTCCTCACTACCCGACAAATACAAGTTTCCCTCACTAACCTAAGTTCATCCTAAGTGAATGAGTATAGAGCCAATGCCCATATTCACCAGGATATATGGGCAGCTGTGGACCAGGGATAGACCAGGTATCTAGAATGAATTGAGAAGATAGAGAAAAAAAAAAAAAGAAAGAGCAAAGGACAAAGCTCTACCAAAGGAACAGACCAATCTAATTTTAACCAAAAAAATTAGCTACTCTTTACCAAGCCCTTGAATGATCCAAGTCAAAGAGATTATTCATTTGAACAATTAGAACAGCCTGGGCTAATTCTAAACCCAGCTGAGTCTTTCCCAGTACTAAGGTCAAACACAGCACTTTAATTTTCTGTACACTCAGAGTTCAGGCCTGGACCTGGTAAGGTGACTTACCAGGTTCTCATACCAGGTTCTTGCTGTGTTTGATGTGATCCTGTGTTGGTTATGTCCTACTCTGGCTCAATCTTAAAATCATAGAGACTCACTCAGCTCCTGTGGTCTCAGAGAGCCTTTGGTTTAACTCAGGGTGACCACCAGGAAATCCAGCTTTTGACACCTTATTGTTGTTCCTGAAAACAAACCCTAAAATCTAGTAGAAAGAAATTTATTACGGTTGTTTGGTAGAGAAGAATGAGCTGGGTCCTTTCCTCCTTTCCCCTCCCCCCCAACATGAACCACATGTGCACAGTTAAATAATTTTGCCAAGAGGACAGCTTAAAAGCAAGGTAGATTGAGATGGAAATCAAGAAACATGAACATTCAATAAAATGTGTGTTCAGCCAAAATACAAAGGAAACCCAAAAGAGACTTTAAGTGTACTCAAAACAAGAATGTTTTGTTTGGCTGGATTTAAGAACTGGGGGAACCCAAAATTTCTTGTAGCATCTCTGGCATTCCTGGAGAGTTACTGAGGTCAAGACAACATTCTAGATTCAAGCAATCTGTACGTAGATTAAACAACATAATAATAAGTTTTCTGAAGGAAACAATAAAGTATCCACACATACATATATGTATATCATACTGATATATGGCAATGGCTTTCTGACTACCTAACTACTCCTCAGTCTCCTTTGTTAGATCCTTACTCAGGTGACACCCACTAATCTTGGGTTAGGCCTCTCTTCTTTTCTCCCTCTATACTATTCCACTTGGTGATTTCACTTGCTCTCATTGTTCAAAATAATTATCTCTATGCTGAGAATTATCAGATCTACTTATACCCCATAACCTCAATGCTTACTTCCAGTCTCACATCTCCAACTGCCTATTGGATACCTAGAAATGAATGTCTTCTAAATAGATATTTCTACATGTCCAAAGTTGAACTAATTCCTATTGTTATTGGGAGCACCATCATCTTTCTAGTCATTCAGATTCACAATCTAGGTATCAACTTCAACTCCTCTCTTTCACTCCCCCATTGCCCCAGTTCAATTTATTTCCAAGTCCTGTAGATTTTACCTTTATAACATCTCCTGTATATACTCCAGACTCTTGCCTTTTCCCTGGTAGGATAATATCAGCTGAGATTATTTTAGAAACAGTATGAAAGAAAAATCTGAGCAAAATTAGGCATTTCTTTTCTCACCCATTTGGTGGAGGAAAATCTACTTGAACTTGTTTCATGTTAGTCCCATTCTGAGTCAAAGTTGTGGACTGGACAGATTTTGACCTTCATGCCTCTAAATAATAATATTTTCAGTCAATCCTTCAATAAGTCTACTAGCTCTCCCTTGGACCTTCACCTGATGCCTGTCCTCTCAAGCAGTAACTCCCAGGGCCTTTCTCTAGCCTATTCCTTCCATCAAACCTTGGTATCCCAAGTCCCGTTTCCTTAGGTCCCTGGTTTTCATAACTCTCAGTTAATTCATGCTAAGGAATTAGTGGTTGAAGTTGGCCTAATAATTTATTCTTCCAGTACTATTTTCATTTTGATTGAGGGATCCACTAGAATAAAAATGCCACACTCCAAAGAAATAAATATTTAATGGAAGACTTTCATGATTTAGGCAACTGGTAGGAATTAATTGTTTTTGTAGGGGGAACTTTTGGGTAACTTTAATAGTATATCACAGTGGTCCACCTTCTCCTCCATTTCAGCCACTGTCAGAGGTCCAGCAGTCCCCAGACCTATTGGACTCTTGGAAGTACACCTTCCTCATCCCTGGCCCCCCTTTCCTGCATGATGCCTTAGGAGAACACCTACAGATGTGAAACTTATTTGAGAGCAGCATCCTACCAAGATACTGATGATAACAACTCTACAAGGGTGAGAAACCACTTCCTCTACTGCACAAAACTAAATTCCTCATTCCATATCATGTCAACATAAATTAGTTCATCAAAATAATTTAAAAGTTCCTGTGACTGAATGCTAATCAAGCTTTCTTCCTATTGGTTAATAGGCATAGCATAATGAATATTTCATATCTATTTCCTCAGTATGTAAAAGAAAAAAAGATAAAGTTAGATTCTTGCACATGGTATATGCCTCTCAGGAGATGTTGGAAAGAAATCTTCAGTTTAAGACCTTCTATATTAGAATTTTTTAAGCACCCCCCCCCCCTCCAAGAAAGGGATGTCATCAACTGAGATTGATCAGGTCATTAAATTCCATCCAATTAACCAAAACATTACTACCTTTCATGTTTTTATTAAATTCTTTTACATACAAATAAGTTCAGTCCCAAAAGCATATACAATACAGCTTTAGAAAACTATTTCATCAAGGATATTTGGGGTTTTTTTTGTTTTAGGTTTAGAAACATACCTTACATTCTAAGTTGCCAATAAAATGGCCATTTGAATTGCTGGCGTGACATCTTTTTTTTAGGCAAGAATTTCAATTCCAATTGTAATCTTTAAATATTTAGTGAAATAACAAAGTCTTTGTTCATAGAAACTGTTAATTTTTATATAATTTTTAAATATTTATGTATTATATTCTATTTATAAATTTTATATATTTTTTTACAGAAATATTTCTCTTTTAACTATGTAAATACATTTAAGTAGGTCTGTCAAATGTCATCTATTTTTTCAAAGTCCATTTAGCATCAGTGGTTGTATATAGCAGATAAGCTAAAATTTACTCTTGTATATTTTGATGTGTGTGAAATATCTACAACTGTTAGTGAAAGTTATTTACTACATAACAGAGAAAAACAATATTACTGCTTCTTGGCACTATAGTTAATAAATGTATATAATTTGTTTGCCTAAAAAGAAAAAAAAAAGCATATCACACATATGACTACCTATTTCCTCTATAGAAGTTTCAAACTCTCAGTTTGACTAATAAAAAAAAACTACATATGATTAGTGAGCTAGAAGTAATTTTTGGAACACAAATTAGTCTACATGAATGGTTAATGGCCTTTCTTTTGTTTTCTCAAAAGCCATAGCTAGGCCTTTCCAAATTATGTTTTATAACTGAAAGTCTCTAAAAGTTTAATTACTTTTTTTAATAAGGCAACAATTTTCTTACAATTTAATTTCCTTAGCTGTGTTTTGTAAAGCGTCAAATGAAAAATAGTACAACTGGAAGACAAGCATCTCCTCCAAAGGGTTCTAGGGGATCAGGAGGGGCTTGGGAATATCTCTTCTTTCTAGCTCAGAGCTTCCTTTTTGTTCTAAGGTCCTCTTCAACCTGGGCCACTAAGGTCTCTAGGCAAGTAGGGAGGCAAGTTTGGCTACAAACTATGGGTGTTTAGACTGCTACTCTGGCTGGGTGATTTTAATATTCCGTGACAGGGAAGGTTGGAAGTTATTAAAGCAGGAGAGGAACTGGGTCTAGCCCCCTCCTTCCCCATCGATTGTGGACTAGGCCAGAGTTGGCATTAGAGGACTCTGCTAGGTAATTGTAAAACTGAAACACAGTCTCATCAGGCTCCTGGATGACATTCTTGATTTTGGAAAAATCTACTGGTTGGAGTAACAAAGGAAAAAAAAGTTAAGCAAAATCAACTGCAGTAGTAATTGCATCTGTTTTATATAGGTAAGGCTGCTTTTACTTTTAGAGGCAAGGAGGTTCTTCATAGAGTTTGGCTGGTCTGAAGGATTAAGATTTGAACCACTGGTGGGGTTCCTTGTCTCTTGTGGAAGCCCAGCCTAAGAGGAGCTGGTATCCCAGAGATTTGCTGGATTCCTACCACCATGGGGACGATATTTCTGACCCAGGGCTGTTGCTGTGGCCCATGCTAATGTGGAAGTAAAGGGGAGCTTTATCTACCTGGGTAAATGCTGTAACCATAATAATCCTTTTCATGGTTGAGTGGATTTTTCTTTTGAAAATGTTTTATGGTCCACAAGTGTCTCATTGTGTTCATTGTTAGAGCCTGAGGGAAATGACCTGAGTAATGCTTGGCCCAAACTACTACCAACACAGGGACTGAATCTGACTGTCAGAAGACTATTCAACATTCAGTACTCTTCTCCTACTTTTCTACTAAAAGGGAAAGGTCCGTCCTTGTTATTTTTTTTTTATTAGAGTTAGGGTTGACTCTCTGCTAAATATGTTGCCTCAAAAGGTTTGATGCATTTTTAAACTTTTGTGGGGAGCATATCCATCAAATAATATATGTGAAAATAAATGTACAAAAACCTCCCTCCTAGCTTTTATAGAACTCATTTATTGAAAACAGATCTCTAGAGAGAGAAAGGAACTCTAAGGCCATTTTATCAACCCCTCTTATTTCTAGATGACTGAAGCCCAGGGAGGTTAAATGATTTGAATAAGGTCACACAAGTAGTTAAGTGGATTTTTTTTTTAAGTTTCAGAAACTTTAAAGCCAGAAAAAAAAATGATACTGATGAGGGATGGCTCCCAATAGGTTCAGCAGGAACTCTGATCTTATCTAAGACCAGAACCTGCGATTAAGTCTGAAAAGAATTCAGCTCAGCCTTACTTGCAGTCAGAGTTGAAAAAGTTTATTATACACTTTACAGCTGGCAAGGGTTCTTAGGGGACCTGCAAGTGAAAGGGGGCACAGGCTTTTACTTTTAAAGGGTAGGGCTGGCTGCCATTGTCAGGGCTGACCGGATGGATGTAAGGGACTTCAATGCATAGATAAAAGTTAGGGCTGACTGAGAGGAACTTGTGACTTCAGTGCATAGATAAAAGTTTGAGGAGTTTAACTTGGAGATGAGATTTGGACCAGACAGGAGGAGACATGAGGAGATTAATCAAGGACAAAGGAGTCACAAGTTATTACTTAGGCAGAGTTCAGATAGGGGGAAGGGGCAGAGTTGCTCTGAGACTGGGGGGCGGGGAGTGGAGTGTGATTTTACAAACTGGTTTTACAGACGATGTTACAAAGTTTTACAAATTGATGTTACAAACATAGATCCCAAGCACCCCATCAGTATTTCCATAAGTGAATGTCACAAAACGAAATCTATAAGTACCCTGTAACCAGATCCAATGCTCTGCCCACTGTACACTCAGGTAACATGAAAAACAACTGCATATATCCTGTATGTCCCATCATTGTAGTGCACAAAGACTTCAGAAGCTCACCTTTTTTACTGGGTCAGCTGAGCTAACAGAATAAATATATAGCAAAATCATAGATTTGGAGTTGGAAGAGATTTATTGCAGTCCTCTCGTTTTGTATGTGAGGAAACTGAGACTTGGAGAATTAAGGGATTTACCCAAAATCAAAGAGCTATTAAGTGGCAGAACTGGGATTTGAAGCTAGACCCCTTGATTACACAAAGCCTGTACTGATGGGGTACCGGCTCTGGGAAATCCCTTGAACTCTGATGAAATCTTCCTTTGATGAGGCATTTGCCTGAGGCCATAAGCCTTACATTATCCTAGGCCCAAATCTCCGTTACTCTTAACCTAGGCTAGCCATTCTATTGTCCAGCTACCTCCCACCCTTGATCCTATCAAAATGTCTATACCCAAACCTGTTACCCTTAAACTAGCCTAGCCCTCTATTGTCTGTCATCTCCAGGTAGCCTTCACTTATCTCCCACCCTTAATTCCATTCCTGGAGTCTGACCTCCATCAAAGATCCTCCTTAGACTCCTCCTCAAGACCCTCCCCAAATTCCCCCAGACCACCCCTAAATCCTTCCACAATCTTTCTGTATATAAAATATCTCTTGCCTCCATGAAGGAGCTGAGATTAATTTAGCACAGACTCACTCTGTCAGATTATTCTGGTTTGCTAGTCAATATAAGCTTCACAGATACTTAGGCTCCTTAAGAGTCTACCCATTGGGGCTGCCAGGTAGCAGAGCGAATAAGAGCACCGATCCAGTGTCTGGATGACCTGGGAATCGAATCCGGGCTGAGACACTTAGCACCCACTCAGAAACACCTGGCCATGTAACCTTGTGCAAGTTACTTAACCCCAATTGCTTAAAAAAAAAAAATCTACCCATTATGGTGAATCTTTAATTTACTTTGGATGAGCGGAAGGCTTGCGTCAAATTCATTTGGTAAGACCCAGTGTGTTGGTATTTTGGGGTCTCAAGAACCCCTAAAACCCTAAACCTCAACAGTACCACCCTACCTCCTGTCTTGCAACTATGATGTCCAGTATCAATGATGGGGGAGGGGATCCCAATAGGTCCAGCATATATTCTGATCTTATCCAAGACCAGAAAACCTGCAATATCGTCTGGAAAGAATTCAAGGTCTCAGGC
>NW_027186304.1:49237372-49251284 GCF_028583685.1 Petaurus breviceps papuanus | reverse complement strand
GATTCTCATGGAAGTGTAACAATAAACTTCTACAACTCTCACTCCAATTAAGCCTGAGACCTTGAATTCTTTCCAGACGATATGGCAGGTTTTCTGGTTTTGGATAAGATCAGAATATCTGCTGGACCTATTGGGATCCCCTCCCCCATCAGTCAAGAGAGAAATTAGGACTTACAAAATAGATCTGAGAATCATCTGTATAAAGATGATAATTGGACCAATCAGAATGTGATAATGTAGCAAGGGAAAAGAAGAGGGCCTAGGATAGAACCTTGGGGGACACCCACAGTTAGTTGGTGTACCTACTAACTACATACTCCTAGAGGAAGACCTAACAAAGGAGACTAAAAAAAAAAAGCAGCCTTACAGGTAGGAAAAGAACCAGTGTCACAGAGGAGCCAGAATCACAAAAACCTAGAATGGAGCCAGGCATGATGGACCCTGACTGTAGTCCCTGTTGCAGAAGAGGCTGAGGCTGGCAGATCGATTGAGTTGTGGAGTTCTGAGCTGCACTGGAGCTAAAGCCAATTATATCTCTTCTAAGTCCAGCAGCAATATGGTGAGCCCCAGGAAGCAGATGACCACCAGCTGTCAGGCTAGGGGAAAAATAGCAGGTTGACACTTAGGTGAGTGGCTAATATTAGGGGAACACAACTGAGTTATGTGAGATGAGGAGAAGGGGAAAAGAGAGAGATCTTGGTGCATGGCATACTAATTTCTCTTTTTTTTTCCTTTCTCACGGTTTTTCCCTTTTGTTCTGATTCTTCTTTCACAACATGTGTAATGTGGAAATATGTTTAATGTGATTGTATATGTATGAGCTATGCTAGACTACATGCTGTCTTAGGGAGGGGCAGGGGAGGGAGAGGGAAAATTTAGAACTCAAAATCTTATAAAAGTGAATGTTGAAAACTAAAAATCAATCAATCAATTTTTAGAAATTATGGCCTAAAAGAAATATACAAGATTGCAATATGAAAAAGAATTATTTCTCTGTCATTCTGATATAATTTTGTCTATAAGGAGCATTGTCAGCATCCTCATGATTGTTCAGATTTTCTCTGAGGCTGTAGCATAAAAATCGAACCTCGATTTTTACCTCTAGAATTTCTGCATTGTGTTAAGTATATATTTGGCAACAGTTACCAATCACATGAGCTCAGAGAGGAGATATTTTTGCCAATAACAAGAGAATATCCTCTTGTCCCCCACCTCCCATTTTATTGAGTAGAACAGAGTATTGTGAGATGAGGGTAGGGGAAGAAATCTGAGAAAAAGTTAGACTCGCCCTTCTAACGTTTAGCAATGTTAGAAAAGGGATGTGGTATCTATCCATGAAATTCCTTAACGTGGATTAGCTCGGGAGCACGTGCTTGTGTGTGTGTGTGTGTGTGTGTGTGTGTACACACATTAAGTAGTATAATACCAAGGCGTAGTGTACAGTTAGGTTTGCAATAGATAAGAGTGCTGGACCTGGAGGCAGGAAGCCTCATCTTCCTAAATTCAAATATGGCCTCAAGGCACTTACTAGCTGAGCTTTGTGACACTGGGCAAATCATTTCAAATGTTTGCCTCTATTTCCCCATCTATAAAGAAGATCACAACTGCACAACAAGTAGACATAGCAAGGCTATACAAGTCCAGAAAAATCAAAAGCAAATCCAGGAAGGGAATGCAGGTTGGAGGTCCTGGACATCTCCCCAAAATAAGGGCCCTAGGAGGAACCAAGAAAAGGGATGAAACATTTATGAAGTGCCTATCACGTTCCAGGCGTTGTGTTAAGTGCTCTACAATTATTATTTCCTTTCATCCTCACAACAACCCTGGAAGTGGGTGCTATTATTAATCCCATTTTACAGTTTAGGAAACTGAAGGAAATAGAGGCAAAGTGACTTGCCCACGGTCACACAGTTAGTATCTGAGGTTACATTTGAACTTAGGTCTTGCTGACTTCAGGTTCAGCCTTCTATTTACTGTACCATCTAATGAATTCATTGGATAAAAGGAGCCAGCAAGGCAGATCAACATTGCAGGGTGAGGAAGCCCAAAGGTTTAGGGGAATTTCAGTGTTAAATTCTGAATGATGATACTAAGGTGGAAAACATCCTTCCTATTCCTAAGCAGAAAGTTAGACAAGATTTACTTCCATGGAAATATTTATCGCTGAAGCTATCAGGGACCTGTTTGTATATTAATTAGTACTGAAATAATCAGAAGAACCAAACTGGTACAGAAAGGACCCTGTATCTGTAGTCAAAAGATCTGAGCTTAAATCCTTGTTATTTACCTACTAGACATGTTCTTCTAGGCTAGTGAATAGGCTAGGCTTTGTCATCTTAGCCAATCTGACTGGTGAGATTGTGGTACCTCAGAGTTGTTTTGATTTGCATTTCTCTAATCAATAGTGATTTAGAGCATTTTTTCATATGCTTATAAATATCTTTAATTTCTTCCTCTAACTTCCTAATTCTGGTTTACATTGGCTTTGTTTGTATAGAAGCTTTTCAATTTAATATAATCAAAATTATCCATTTTGCATTTTATAATGCTCTCCAATTCTTGTTTGGTCATAAAGTCTTCCCCTCTCCACAAATCTGACAGGTAAACTATTCCTTGCTTTCCCAGATTGCTTAGAGTATCAGTCTTTATCCCTAGATCATGCACCCATTTAGACTTGATTTTGGTATATGGTGTTAGATGATGGTCTATGCCCAGTTTCTGCCATACTATATTCCAGTTTTCCCAGTAGTTTTTGTCAAATAGTGAGTTCTTATCCCAAAAGCTGGGGTCTTTGGGTTTATCAAACAGTAGATTACTTACTATAATCATTGACTTCTGAGTCTCGTGTACCCAGTCCATTCCATTGATCCACTACTCTATTCCTCAGTCAGTACCAAGTAGTTTTGAGGACTGCTGCTTTATAGTACAGATGGACCTATTTTCTAATCTTTTAAGATAAAGCAACTGCTAGGAGGTTAATAACATCAAAAAAAATTCCATGCGACCAAAAATGTTCACAGTAGTGAGACAGATGAAAAGCCTGAGACTGGGCTTCTGGGTAATTAATAATCTGGACCCAGGAGATTCAGGTTCAGGAGAAAATGAGGCTGGTGACCTTGCACAGACCCTCCCCCCCACTCAAATCCAAATCAACTGCAAGTCATGTCATCCTTTCCCTGATGTCATGGTCCTCTTGGAGACCAAAGGACAAACACAATAACAATATTAGACTATCAAATAATAAAATGATGATCAGTGGTTTCTCTTGGTAACCAAAGAGAAAGACCATGGAGCTCATCAAATATTTAAATATATTTTGGAAAAAGTGGGTATACTTGACAGGGGAGATCAACCCTGATTGGTGAACAATCTATGGATGGGTGGACCCTTCCTAAAGAGGGGATGGACTAAAAGTCTTCAGCTACTTCTGCTGAGATGGTGACCTGATCTTGAGACTCAGGCCTCCAGTACTCCCAGCACCTATAAGCACCTAAGAAAAAACAATCCATCTCTATTTAAATGGAACAATGGTGAGTGGAAGAGGTGAAAACTTTTCAACCTATATCCTAAAATCTAGTAAGGTTTCTTGTGGGAACAGGCCTGAGTTTTGGTTTCACCCTTCCCCCTTCTTTACTACTGCCACATCAGCATTAAGCTCTTTAGGAATCTCTTAGGACTCTTCCCCCTTGGTCACTTTAGCGTTTGCCAAATAAGAATATGTACACTTGGATTTGCTACACCCTGTTTCCAAATCTGCCTCCCAGCCTATGGGAGCAAGGGCTAGTGGTGGGAGGTGGCTTGACTGAGTTAGGGTATAAATTCTTGCTCTATCTTCTGTAACAGTCTCATTCCACTGGTCTGCACTGGTGGAAGAGATGCCCTTTTCTCACAAGAACTGAAAAAAAATTTGTTCTTACCTGGAGACACCTCTGGCTTTTAATTTCTGGGTAGGGGATTTTTGGGGTCCCTGTATCCCACAAAATGGGATTGGGGGTAGAAGATGAAGGAGGTTTTCAAGGGCCTGAGCCTAAAGATTTTAAGGCTTCGATTCACCTAGATAAGATTCTCTTTACACTTTAATCAGAAATAAACTCTCCTAGTTGGGTGGGGTCCTGCCCAAGATTGAGGAGAATCTTCCTGGAGGATTAGGCCAATCTCATCATCAATCCAGTCCTTAGAGACTGACTAATTTATAAGAACTGTCCTTGAATGAGGAAAATAGAAAGGAAAAAAAATCCTTAATCCTAATTTGGTTATTAATGATGGGGTATAGGCTCTGGGAATCCCCTTGAGTTCTCCTTGTATCTTCCCACTTGATGAGGTTATTTGCCTGAGGCCATAAACCTTTCATTATCTCTAGGCCTGAATCTGTTACCCTTAAACTAGCCTACCCCTCCATTGTCTGTCATTCTTCAGCTATTTCCCACCCTTAATCCCATTCCTGGGGTCTGACCTTAGTCCCTACCAGATCCTCCTTAGACCCCTCCTCAAGACCCTACCCAAACCCCTCAGCTAGACCATCTCTAAATCCTTCCCACAGTCTTTCTGTATATAAGATTCATCTTGCCTCCATGTAGGTGCTGAGATTCAGTCTAGCACAGACTCAGTCTGTGTCAGATTGTTTTGGCCCGCTGGTCAATACAAGTGTCACAAATAGGGATCAGGCTCCCTAAGAGTCTACCCATTATGGCAAATCTTTAATAAACTTTGTTTTTTCTTGGCTGAGAGAAGAGATTCATTTGGCAGGACCCAGCATGTCGGGTATTTTGGTGTCTTGAGCACCCCTAAACCCCAAACCTCAACAGTAGTGTAACAGAAAATTAATCATTTCTCTTAGTAGCATTACTTATGATGACAAAAATGTGGAAATTAAATATATACCATAAAATTACAGAATAGATGAACAAATTATGGCATATAAATGTAATAAAATATTTCTACTCAGTTAAGGAAGGAATAATGAATATAAAGAATTTAGGGGAACATGGGAAGATGTATATAAAGTAATACAGCAGACAACTGAATCCAAAGGGAAATATGCATACTGACTACTACAATAAAAATAAAGAGACAACAAGATTCAGGTTAAATAGAAGATCAATGTTAGTATCATAATGTCAAAGTTAAAGGAACTCTGTTCATTTATAAACTCATGGAATTTTTTAAAAAAGCATTTGCTTTAGTGTCAAAATAAAATGTATGGATAAATTTAAAAGAAAAAACCAAAGGGCTAGAAAAGATTACCTACAAGATCCTTTGGTCATACTAATCCACCCTCAGCCATTTATGTCTTTTGAAGAGGTTAGCATAAAATGATCAGGTATAAGGGTACTTGAGACCCCCCCTGTCAAATGAATTTGACTCAAGTCTTCTCTCAGCCAAAGAAAAGGAAAGTTTATTAAAAGTTCGCCATAATGGGTAGACTCTTATGAAGCCTCAGTATCTGTAAGGCTTGTATTGGACAAGCCAGCCAGAATCATCTGACATAGAGTAAATCTATGCTAGAATTCTATGGTGCTCTCACACCACATGGAGAGGCAAGATGGGGTCTTATATACAGAAAGGTTGTGGGAGGAATCTAGGGTTGGTCTAGGGGAGGAGTTTGAGGAGGGTCTTCAGGAGGAGTCAGAAGAGGTCAGACTCCAGTAATGAGTTTGGGGAGGGTCTTCAGGAGGAGTTAATGTTATTTTCATAGGCTCAAGGGTGGGAAGTAGATGGACAACGGAGGGCCAAGCTAGTAACAATGGTTTGGGCAGAGCCACAAAGAAAGGCTTATGGCCTCATGCAAATGTTTCATCAAATGGGACTATTCAATCAGAGTTCAAAGGGGTTCCCAGAGCCTGTACGACAAAGATTTAAGGAGAGCTCAAGGGGGTTCCCAGAGCCTGTACCTCATCAGTTTGATTAGTTCCCTCAACTTTAAAATTAGAATAATAAAAGCATTCATTTCACAGTGTAGTGGGAATATTAAAGGATCAAATGAGATACATGTATGCAGAGCATACTGCAAGGATCTTAGAGAGGTTTATATGTTCATGTAGCAGCAAGCACCCCAAGCGTCCTCAGGGTTTGCAGCTACCACAGGTTCTTGGATCTGCTTTGTTAAAGGAAAGCAACTCAAAATGGGTTAACAAGCTTACTTTAATCAGTCAGACCATATAACGTTTACCTTGTTCAGGGCAAAAAGGTCAGCACCCTGAACCTCAAAATATACAGGCATAATTATCAAGACAGAAACATCAAGTAGACAGATTTCCAAACTGTCCAACCATTACATCCATACCCAGTCAACATCTGGGTTTCCCCATTCTGGGTTTTTCAAAGCCGGGGGACTCTCAACAACGGCTTCCCAGAATTCAGATCAAATCACAGAACACTTCTCAAAGTGAGTCCCAAGACAAAGCTACACATCAGGGCTTATATAGCCTTCTCCTGGCTCAGAGAATGTAACAACCTTCTGGACCCACTGGCCAATCAAAAAGTATCTACTGAAAAACAAGCCTCCCACCCCAGGCTTCAGGTGCACATTAGCCTAGGGGCAGGGAAGATCTTCAAAATTTACATTCTTATTACAGTTCACTTCTTGGGGCTGCACAAAACTTGAACAATGAAGAACAATGTAGGTGCTCATAAAATGGGGAGTGATCAAATAAATTTTAGGACGTGAATATATAATGGGATATTGTGTACTATAAGAAGCAATGAATTTAAGAATTCAGAGAAGCACGAGAAGACTTATATGAACTGATGCAGAATGAAGTAAATGGAGTGATTATATACACACACACACATATAGGACTTCAACAATGTAAATGAAGAGGATTGCTTGGAAACTTGAATGTTATGTAATTATAATAAACTAATGAATGGTGCATGTGGGAGGGGAGAGGATATTAGCAAAGGTCCTGGTACATAGCAGAAACTTAATAAATGCTTATTAACTTTCTATGAGCATGGGCCCTTAAGGCTCTCTTTCTCTAAGTAGTTTTGATGCTGGTAACAGCAGATGAAAACTGAGTCTCTAGTCTTCAAGAATAAAGGACAAACATGAAGATATTCTAGGGGAAAGAGGAAAAATACACTTCCCTCCTTTAGGCTACCAAACATCAAAGAGAAAGATGTGACATTCAAAGTAATAGCTGTGTTATCCCAGATTCTATAAGGAAGTGGGGGGGGGGGGAGAGGGAGATTGTAGAGGTTAGGAGAAAATCTTGATAGCTACATGTAATAAAGCAACAAATCTTCAGGTAAGATGACTGAGCTCATTCTTTACTAACTCCTCTTTCCATCCCACCCTTGTCCACTGAGTTATTATGTATATAAGGTGTCTAATAGTGGTCACCTTGAGTTACAGAAAATTATGTTGTAGGTGTTTCTGAGTAAGAACACAAAATCAGGTTGGGTTTAGGAAGACCATTTATTGAAGGTCAGCATTTATGAATAGACACTTTAAACAAAAGCAATGGTCCTGCCATCCTTTGTTTCTCATAATAAGACATCTTTACAAAAGAAAATCAATAATTGTTAACTTTTAAATTCTGACAATTACAGATTTTGTTGTTGAGGAATGAAACAAGAGTGGATCTCTTAAGACTTCTTAGCACCTCTAGCTTTACAGTCACAGACCACATTGTCATCACCTTTCATCAATATCAGTAACAATAAGCTTACTTGCCTCATGAATCTATGATGGTAAGTTTCACTTACATCAGAGCAGTGTAATCTGTAGACCTGGACGAGGCCTGGAAAGCTGAAATTCTAGACCTGTCTCTATCACTCATTCATACTCAACCTATATCTTCAACCCACAATCTGGTTTGACACAATCTCAAAGAACATTAATCCCATCCAAAACTTTTACATAGGGGTGGGATAATTTGATGCTTGAAAGAAACATATTAAGAAGAGTCTTCTTTTCTGGCTTGCACACCAGGCAGCTGGAAGAGTACTAAGTTAACAAATGGACATTTTTTGTTGTTCTCATCTTTTAAGTCACTTTAATACTGATTTAACAAATTGCCCGTTTGTAATTAGTTTGGTGTAAAATTCTAGAAATATGGACCCTGCTAAATCAGAGTTCACATTATACAGAAGATTCATTGATAAATAGTTCCTAATCTGTGATCACAGTGGAAAAATGTTACAAAAGGGGATCTGAGGCAGAATTTAGATGTGGGAGGCTTTAAAACAATATATTTAAGCTTAAATATATTGCTTACGTTATAAGGTCTTTTCTTAAAACTTTCACGTCATCAAAAGTTTGAGCTTTAACATTTTTGTTAAATCTGAAGATGACCTCACCACTAGTCTGAATTAGCGAGTTTGCATCGGTATTGTGCTTTATAGTTTATACCATCTTCACATGCACTCTCTCAATTTGATCCTCCCAATGGTTTATGAGGTAGGCAGGGAAGGTATTGTTTATCCCCATTTTACAGATGTGAAAATTTAAAGCTTAGAGAACAGACTAATCAATATTAGATAATACTGGGTCTTGCAGGTCATGTCCCTTTTCTGTGTCTAAGTGGGGGTTTAACGGGATCATTTCCAAGTTCTCTCCTAAACTAATTAGATTTAAAACTAATTATCCAGTTCTGGATGACTTAGAATCCTTTCTTTTCCTTCTATAATCTATCTTTATAAGACTTCTACCTAAAAGGAAAGGCAGAGGTTGTAAAACTCAACTAGGCTCTTTAGTAAAGAAAAATTAATTTCCCAAAATAAAGATTTTGGATTTCCCAGATTTCATTTCTTTATAATCTTCAGTTCCTACACAGTCTTCCAATATTTTCAAATATGTATTAGGTCTAAAGGTGTTGGGAGAATAATAACCAGAACTCTAAAGAAATGATAGTCCTTTCTTCTTTCTTTAAGTTTACATACTATAAATAGCCCTTGTACAGAAGGAATAAACAGAAAGGTCCATTCCTGATTAGAATTACTGAGCTGAAACTTAGCCAAATAAAATTTTACCCTCAGGAGTTGAATGGCTTGTCTGCATAGTTCAATATACCATTTTAGTTGAAAAATCAACCCTTAAGGGCTTTGCATCAAAAAATTCTATGGTCAAACAGGTTATTTTTCATGTAAAATGTAAGGGCATAATATTTTGAAACTTATTTACATTATAGAAATCTCTTAATAATAATTAAAATTAACTGCCAATACTTGAAAAATATTCTGCTTGTGGTAGATATATTTTTAAAACTAACAAAAGCATTAAGAATATATTCCTATTAAAGTATTTGTTACAATACTAAGTAACAGCATACATTTTAGTTAAAGGGATATCATCAACTATACCACAATATTTCCTCTCCTCATTTCCATCAAATTATGTATTCATAGTAGTATTTTAGAAGCTAGAATATTAAGAATGGAAACTACTTCCGGGTTCTTAAATATCAACAAGTTGTTGATTCATATTCTCTTTTTACATAAAGCAATCTGATGTTTATTACTGTCGGTTTTGTAGTTTATTATTAACCTATGGCACTATTCCCCATCAAAATCTGTATGATTTCCCTGCATGAACTCCTCCCTCAAGCATGCCCTCTACTGGTACCCACCCTAAACCTCCTGGTTGATATAGATAATTGTTACTAAGTATCAGAAAATCTCAACAGGAGAATATGGATATAAATCACCAAAGGGATAGCGGTTTTTAAATTTTCAGATAAATACAATAACAGACACATACAAACATTAAAGGTTTGTTACATCTGTGCTTATTTTTTTAAGTCTGAAGATTCCCCTTTTATCGTCGAAGCAGCCTCTTAATGTACTGTGCAAAGGAATCCATAGAAAACCGTTACTCCTACTGGCAGAATTAGGTGCTGTTGGAATGATTCATATATTCTAAAAGTGACCGGTCTAGGACCCTTCGGATCAGAGCTTCCTCTAATATATTAAAGTCCTGAAAAAGAGAAAAATACTTTAGATAAGCAAAATGATAGCTACTGCTTTTTCTTTTAATTCTAAATTTATTCAATTTGTCCAGTGAATACTGTCAGTGAAGAGTGACAGGTATAATCATTATTAAGCCAATTAGCAGCCAGCAAGACCTTACTAGGTTCCACATACAAATATACACTATCAAATCAATGGGACCAGGCAGAAGCTGGAACATGATTTGCTAGCTCTCAGTTATACTATTGAATGTTATTTTGGGTTGCCTTAATGTTAACACTTTCAAAAGAAAAAAATCTTCCAGGCTCTGCATACACTCCATTATGAGTCACACCTGAAACTGAATCCTGTTAAGGCAGTGATCTCCAAACTGAATGAAGCCTAGCGTCCAGCAGCTGCCAAAAGACTTCAATTGAAATCCACAAGTGAAAACACAAAATAATGTTTTGGGTCCATCAGAGCAGGTCTTCCTGACTCCAAGGCTGGTCCCCGAAACACTATACCATTGCTACTTCTCTAGTTAAAAAACAAACAAAAAAATGTGTGTGAGTGTAATAAATATGTGTGTATGTATGTACATATATATTTACATAACTATATACACACCTTCATGTACACGAGCGCCCGCACGCGCTCATACACACACATTCTGAACCTTGGAACCAAGGAGACTAACTAGAGCTCACCCCCTTCCAGCCTTGTAGCATTCTGTGCCAAAATGAAGTGTCCTTCATGCTCTTCCCAGCAATCCCACAGAGACAAATTATTGGTCTTGTTCAATTTTCTCTTATATTACACACTTCTTTCCATGATCCCAGACCTTTCCATTTAATCCCTTCCTAATATTTAGATATACTACACTTCCATATTTCATCCTTGTTGTCCATTCCTTTTACAAAATATATGGGTAATTAAAGTAAGTAGATTTAAAAGCCTAGAAAAAGATAAAACTCTAAAATGACAATGTTAAGGGAGGAATAACCAAAATTTTAACTTAGAGATTTTATGAGGATAGATTTTACATTGACATTTTCTTTCGAAAAATTAATGTAAATCTACTTTTAGTACTTTCCTTAACAGCTATCTGGTACAATGGATGGAAATCTGGGTTTAGAGTCAGGAAGATCTGAGTTCAGATCTTAAGACAATTACTAGTTGTGTGACATTGGGCAAGTCACTTAACCTCTGCTTGCCTCAGTTACTTCAACTGTAAAATGTAAAATAGTGACTACCTCCCTGGGTTATTGTGAGGATCAAATGAGTTAATATTTGTAAAGCACTTAGTAGTGTTTGGCACAAAGTAGGTGCTGTATTATACATAAGTACACACACACAAGCCATTTCCTTCTCCAGCTCATTTTACAGATGAGGAAACTGATGCAAATAGGGTTATGTGACTTGCTCAGGGTCACACAGCTATTATTTGAGACTAGATTTGAAGTCAGGTCTTCCTGACTTTAGGTCCAGAATTCTGTTCACTGCACCACCTACCTGTCCCCAAATGAAGGGTTAGAATGCTACATATATATGTTTTTTTCCTTTTTAAAATGTGATTCTGTCATACAGTGAATTATTTTCACCTCCAATTGTGTCTAGGTTGGAAAGGAATTTTTCCCTCTGCTTTGGAGAACAACCATTGTCCATTATGGTTAATTATTTTGTTTAACATTACAGTTCTATACCTTCATGAAGGTACTGTCCATGCCTAATCTTGGTATGCAAATGACCTTGATTTATTCCAAGGTTTGCCAGAACAGTACAAGTTCTGGAGGTTCTTACCAGAAAGACTAAATAGGCTGGTTTGGTGATGGAGTATGCATTTTATCCTCTTAGAACCAGAAAGTTTGTCAACAATGAATTCTTTTTGTCATTACACCTCATGAAGTCTTGATAAAGCTCAGAAAGGTTATGATCTGCATTAGTGGAGTGACCAACCAGAAGAAAACACAGTTTCACAAATACAAAAATATCTGTAAGCATTTTTCATGATAAGTGAAGAGTTGGAAACAGCTGGTGACCATTGACTGGAAAATTGCTGAACAAACTAATATATATTAATTTAATGGAACATTATCATGCAGTTAAAAATATAAAGAATTCAGGGAAATTTGGGAAGACTTGTATGAACTGATACAGAGTAAAGTGAACAAAACTAGAACAATAATTTACACAATGACCACAATAATGTAAAAGGAAAACAAAAAGCTGAGGAACGCAGGAACTAATTCTGACTTCAGTGAACTGTTTGTGAAACAGGTTTTCCTCCCCTCACCAAGGAAGTGGTAGGCTATAGCACGAGGTATATAGTATATTGTCAGCCATGACCAAGGTTGATTTATTTTGTTTAGATATACTTTGTTGTGAGGGAGAGTTCTATTGGTAGAGGAAAAGTAGGAAATCACTGGAAAGTGAAGGAAATCTTTTTAAAAAATACATGTATTTAATTTTAATTAAAAATGAGGAACTAGAAAAAAAAAGATGGGATAATAATATCTACAATAATAACCAGCATTTACACTAGGATTTAAAGCATATAAAGCAGTTTACATATCACCTCATTTGATCCCCCAACAACCTTGTAAAGTGGATACTATGAGTATTCCCATTTTACATATGAGGAAATCTATAAACCTCTTTGCAAACCTTAAAAAAAAAGGGGGGGGGAGGCTCTTGCCCAGCTAAACTATTTGGCATATCTAAAATGGATGAAGTATGTTTTTATAAGGTCCTAGTAAATACTAATTTATAAGACTTCAATATCATTTCCTTTCCTCAATTTTGTTTGTCTGACTTGGAAAAAAAAAAGATTTAATTACCATAACAATTTAAGAAAAAGTAAAGATGAGGCTGTTTATTTACTTACAATGAATTCATCATAAAACATTGTGTGCCTGATCTGCAGGTGCCGGATCAAACTGTCATTGGAGTTGCTTGAATCTCCATTAGGTATAAAATGACAAAGTGGGCAGAACTGTAAATAAACACAGAAAGCAATATTGGGAAATGAGATGGCTATTTGTGCTAGGCTAGAGAAACATGAAACTGTCTAACAAAATGTACTTTAATTCAGAGTCTATTTTGGGATCACTTTATTTATGATTTTTGATATCAGAACAGCATGTCCATCTCAGCTATGCCTCAATGAATGTCACACTTAATCTACCCCACCACAGGCAGTTAGCAGGTGATGGTGAAGAGGAGAGAGAGTGAAGAGTTCATATCTGGAAATACTATAACAGAAAGGCTTTCTGATTCTAAAGAAAAATAGTTAGGTGTCCTATAAGAAAGAGATAATAAAATTTCCACTACTTACCTCAGAAGAGTGTGGGGAAAAGACTTTGCAAATCTTAAAACCCTTCCTAAATTCAGGTCATTATTATTTTTTTTCTTGTTTATTTCTTTAATTTAATTTTATTTTTTAGTTTACAGGATTCAGTTCCACAATTCCTTGAGTTTCACATTTTGTCCCCCTCCCTCCCCTCTCCCCCAAGGGAGCATAAAGTCAAGTATAGGATCTGTAAATACTTTCACATTATACATTACTCAGGTTATAAGGACGGATTGTACCAGCTGGAATGAAAAATGGTAAAGAGGACATAAAACCAAACAAGAGAAGGAAAAAGATCAGGTATTTTGCTTCCACCTGGATATAAACTCAGTTCTTTCTAGTTCTTTCTCTGGATGCACATATTTCTCTCCATCATGAGTCTTTTGGGATTGACTTATATCACTGCATTGCTGAGAAGAGTCCAGTCTATCAAAGTATGTCATCACACATACATTGTGTCTGTAACTGTGTACAAATTTCTCCTGGTTCTACTCTTCTCACTCAGCATCAGTTTGCATAAGCCTCTCCAGGTAAATATGAAGACCGTCTGCTCCTCATTTTTTTTTAAACTTTAATTTATTAATTTGTTTGTTTCCTTTTAGTTTACAGGATTCAATTCCACAATTCCTTGAATTTCACATTTTGTCCCCCCCCCCCCCCCCCCCCCCCCCCCCC
>NW_027186304.1:49235712-49237272 GCF_028583685.1 Petaurus breviceps papuanus | reverse complement strand
CCCCCCCCCCCATGGCAGCTTATTATCAAGTATAAGATCTGTAAATACTTGCACATTATACAATGGTCAGGTTATAAGGATGGATTGTACCAGCTGGAATGACAAATGGTAAAGAGGACATAAAATCAAATAAGAGAACGAAAAAGATCAGGTATTTTGCTTCCACCTGGATATAAGTTTAGTTCTTTCTAGTTCTTTCTCTGGATGCACGTTTTTCTCTCCATCATGCGTCTTTTGGGATTGACTTATATCCCTGTATTGTTGAGAAGAGTCCAGTCTATCAAAGTTGGTCATCACACATACGTTGTGTCTGTAATTGTGTACAAATTCCTCCTGGTTCTACTCTTCTCACTCAGCATCAGTTCTTTTAAGCCTCTCCTGGTAAATATGAAGACCGCCTGCTCCCCGTTTCTTATGGCGCAATAGTATTCCATAACATGCATATACCACAACTTGTTCAGCCATTCTCCAATTGATGGGCACCCCCTTAATTTCCAATTCTTTGCCACAACAAAAAGAGCTGCTATAAATATTTTTGTACATATGGGTCTTTCTCCCATTTCTATAATCTCTTTGGGATATAACCCTAGGAGTGGTATTGCTGGATCAAAGGGTATGAAAGTATTTATAGCCCTTTGGGCATAATTCCAGATTGCTCTCCAGAAAGGCTGGATCAGTTCACAACTCCACCAACAATGCATTAGTGTTCCAATTTGCCCACATTCTCTCCAGCATTTGTCATTTTCCTGTTTTGTCATCTTAGCCAATCTGACTGGTGAGATGTGGTACCTCAGAGTTGTTGTGATTTGCATTTCTCTAATCAATAGTGATTGAGAGCATTTCTTCATGTGCTTAATCATATCTTTAATTTCTCTGAAAACTGCCTGTTCATATCCTTTGACCATTTATCAATTGGGGAATGACTTGGGTTCTTATAGATTTGACTCAATTCTCTGTATATTTTAGAGATGAGTCTTTTGTCAGAGACATAGGTTGTAAAGATTCTTTCCCAATTTCCCACCTCCCTCTTAATCTTGGTTACATTGGCTTTATTTGTACAGAAACTTTTCAATTTCATGCAGTCCAAATTATCCATTTTACATTTTATAATATTCTCTAATTCCTGTTTCGTCATAAAGTCATTCCCTCTCCACAAGTCTGATAGGTAAACTATTCCTTGTTTTAGCAGACTGCTTACAGTATCAACCTTTATACCTAGATCATGAACCCATTTAGACTTGATTTTGGTATATGGTGTTAGATAATGGTCTATGTCCAGTTTCTGCCATACTATATTCCAGTTTTCCCAGCAGTTTTTGTCAAACAGTGAGTTCTTATCCCAAAAACTAGGGTCTCGGGGTTTATCAAACAATACATTACTGTAGTCGTTGACTTCTGAATCTCGTGTGCCTAATCTATTCCATTGATCCACTTCTCTATTTCTAACCCAGTACCAGGTAGTTTTGATGACTGCTGATTTATAGTACAGATTGAAATCTGGTAAAGCTAGTCCACCTTCCCTAGCATTTTTTTTTTCAATAATTCCCTTGATATTCTGGA